>NC_135418.1:23270690-23604857 GCF_051991245.1 Festucalex cinctus | reverse complement strand
TAGCAATAATTCGATATCAATATGTCATTCAATAATTTCAAAATTCAACAGTTATCGATAACGACTGGCATGAAATTCTTAAATTGTGAGGCACTTTTCAGCCCAAGCGAACACGAGTCATAAACGTACACTCATGGACTATAAACTTGGCTGCGTCGAAATTGTTAAAGACTGGTTGCTGTTTTTTCCTGGGGGTTTTTTCTCAGTTTTTCCAGTTTTTTCCAGCAACAACATGGACCAACAGATAAGATAACTGCTAAAAAAAAAAAAAAGATTTACTTGGTTGTGTAATTTCTCACTTGGCAGGTTCTCCAGAGATCCAAACATCTGTATACAATCAATTAGAATGTAATTTTTCTAAGAATAGTGCTAGAAATTCAATAAAATGTCAATGAATATGTTGACTATACAAAGAAAAATACAACTTTTTATATACACGTAGAGAAAAAAAAATATACGAAGGAGAACAACACTTTTTTTTTTTTTTTTTAGCTGACTACATTCAGTATGCATTATCTATTGAACATTTCTGTGTCAGGATACATCTCAGACATCCTGAGGCGATGCAACCATTATTGCATCAGGCAAGGTAAACATCATCATCTATACACACACACATACACCGCAATGCCCCAGATATCATAATAGTCATAATGGTAAAAATACTGCCACTGGGATCTCCCCCCCCCCCCCCCCCCCCCCGACAGGAAAGGTTGATTTCAGAGTGGGTTTGCGTTGTTAAAAGCTTCAAGATGCATAATGTCATTACACATTCAGCCAGCAGAGTGGTTTGTTATGGAGAATGTATGGATGGATGTAGTGAAAAATAAAAAAATATTTTTTTTTAATAAATCACTGCAAAATGAAATAAAGATGAGTGCTCCACTGGGCCACAGTGTGAATGTGGAAAAACAATCCTGCGGAATATGCATGGCATGAGCAGAATGATAAACCTCGGGATTCCACCTGTAACCTTCTTTCCCCGTTATGCACACCAGTGTGACTTTTCAGGATCAAGGCACCCTTCCTGTTCACTATGGCGACCCCATTCAACGGAACATACCGTCTCCTGTATTTAATCAGATTTGGCATGACTTTTTTTTTTCCCTTGCTGCCTAATGCTTTTATTATTGCGGATTGGCTTAGCGATGAAAGGTATTGATTGTGAGCCAGAGCCCCATGTGAGGCTGGGAAAGAGACGGGAATGGATATGGAAGGTGTTGTGAAGGGTGGTGGAAGCGCGGTGCCACAGTGGCCCCAACCACAGACTGGTTATGGCATTGAAACAAATACAAGAAAATTATGAAAATACAACTCACCCATCCATTTTCCCGACCGCTTATTCCTCACAAGGGAGCGGGGGGTCCTGGAGCCTATCTCAGCTGGCTTTGGGCAGTAGGCGGGGCACACCCTGAACTGGTTGCTAGTCAATCGCAGATACAACTCACCATTATGCTGAATGAAGTTCTAGAATACAAAACCTTTTGTATACAAAACCTTGTGGGAGGAACTAGTGAAACTACAAGGATGGATGGATGGATGGATGGATAGATAGCGAAGTAGGTAGGGAGGTAGCTAAATACCTAGGTAGCTAACAAAATAGCTAGGTACATAGTTAGCGTAGTAGGTAGCTAGGTAGCTAACATGATAGATAGGTAGCTAGTTAGATAGGTATCTAGTTAGTGAAGCAGGTAGCTAATTAGACAGGTAGTTAGTGAACTAGGTAGCTAGGTAGCTAACAAGATAGATAGGTAGCTAGTTAGCAAAGTAGGTAGCTAGGTAGCTAACAAGATAGCTAAGTAGCTAGTTAGCAAAGTCGGTAGCTATGGTAGCTAACGGATCGATGGATGGATGGATGGATGGTTTCCCAAACATAGTTGTAGCCATTAATTGAACCCACTAATTGAATGATAGCAGTAGGTATGTTAACAGGAAATGATTTCATTCAATCAATGCACAAATAATGTGCAATCTAAGTGGGCTAAATGATTCACTCGTTCTAAAACAATAGCTACTGCTACAATTCAGAACATGTACTTTGCACTCTGTTAAATGAGGCAGCGGGGAAATAAATACAAGCAAGCTGACGAGAAAACAAGGTACACCTGGGCAAGACGTGAGTGGCTGGGGGATGCTGATTGGTTGACGCTATGTGAATGTGAACAGGTGGAAACAAAAAAAAAGTCACATGCAAGATGACATGAAAAAGGGAGAGAGTGACACAACATGAAACAAAACAAAAGAAAATATGAACGGTGATGATGAGTGGATGCTCTGTTCCCTTGTGCTATTCTTAGCATCTTAGCAGTGGGAGCTGTGCTAATGAGGCCTCTTGACCTTCCCACCCGAGCACTCAAGGTCACCACCGCACCAATGCATTGTGGGTGAGGTGTCGCGGAACGAATGAAGAGGAGGAGGAGCGATGATTCCTGCAGTTGTGACTTTGCACTCTCCTTTTGATGGCATAACAATCAGTCAACGTAGAGCTGCTGGAACACAACAGAAAGTTGTACGGTTTGGAGGAGGAGTGAAACGGCGTCCAACACAACTTGGAGTTCAAACCTCGTCAGACTTCAGCACAGTGATCTGAAGGATTCACTCGCCGCTTCTGTGTGGCCCTCTCCATTACATCTTTTATTATAAAAGTGGAAAAAGACAAAGTCGAAGTAGAGGATAAAAGGTGGTGTTGAAAAATGCGGATGTACATGCTAAATGTTGACTGGAATCCGCCTGCCTCCCCTGCTTGGATCATTAATTTGTGTTCTAATTAGCAGAAATGTCGCAGTTGGAATGTGTGGTGTGTTTGTGGAGGCGCGTGTGCGTGCGTGTGTGTCCTATCTCTTTGACCTGCCCCGGCTCGCCGGTCTCCCGGCTTGTTAGGAATGACAGATTGACGCTCTCCAGCGTCCTGCCACCCCTCCTGCCCACCGTCGGCTCCTACACATCCCACCCATCTGCTCTGGATGCACGCCAGCATCTTTAGCGCGCTGGTGTGTGTGTGTGTCGGTGTGTGTGTGTGTGTGTGTGGCATGTTGGTCGGAAGCTCACAATTTTGCTCCACTGAATAAATGACAAGATGAACAAGATCATCAGAGCCAATGCATCGGCGGCTAATAGCTGGATTTGCTTGTTCATAGCTTCGACTTTTTCAAATAGTGGGAGCGTCGCGAGTGTGAGCTAGAGCTGTCAAAATGAATCGATTAATCGACAAGTAATTAACTATCAAATTAATCGACGATTATTTTAATAATTAAGTAGTCGTTTGGAGCCATTTTTTTTTTTATTAAAATTGTCCAAGTCCTCTAATTTTCAGCATATAAACAAAAATTGTTCACTGATTTATGTAGTCCTTTAAAATCTTCTGTGTTTAATCATAAAAAGACATTTGCAAACACCTGTTTTTATGTACCTTTTTTTTTAATCATTATACAAATACAAAGTACGACATGAACACCAATCGCCGGTTAATAAAAAGTAATAGCGTAGTGCTTTTGTAATACATTTTAATGCAAAATTCAAATGAATCCGATTGGTTGATTAATCGATTGAATAATCGATAGATTAATCTATTCTAAAAATATTCTACAGTGACAGCACTAGAGTGAGCAGAGAAACTTTTTTTTTTTTTTTTTTTTTTTGCCATACTAGAATAAAGTGTGATTGCACATCCGCCACAGTAGATGGCAGTGGTGCACTTTTTTTCAAAACCCTGTAGATAGAGAGAGTTTAACCAACTCGGTTTCAAAGCTACTACGCTGTGATTGGTCAACTGCTGGTCACATGATTTCGCATGCAAAACGATAGACACGCTCATGGGCTACACGCTTGAGCGCAAGCCCCGCCCTGTCGCCGTGGGTAACATGTCGTCCGTGTTTTCAGTTGGCCAGACTCTCTCTATATCCTGATAATTTATTTATTTATCTATTTATTTATTTATGTATTTATTTATTTCAGGTAAATTGATGCACTTCAAATATTTTCTGTTACAGACTTAAAACGGTACGGTAATTAAAAAATAACTGAATTTAAACACAAAACAAAGTCAAAATGAAATAAAAGCTAACTATAATGATAAATCTAAAACTATTGCAATCCGGGAAGGGAGGAGGCAGCACTTGGGATGATTATGCTACGTTGTCTTTTGGTGCATTTTAAGCATGTGAACTAAGATTAAACCAATAATAATTGCTTTTAATTCAAGAAAAACAGAATCAAAATCAGCCCGAGACATCTTGGGGCCTCGGAAAATTGCTTGTTTTTGCATAATACTTGTAAAATATCGATTTTTGCTGATCAAAACATCATAAGTCACTATTAATTTCCCGTGTATTTCACGCTCATTGCGTGTCAACTTACTTTTCATGAGAACTCTCTTGGTTGTTTTTTTTTGTGTTTCTTCTTCTCAGCCACTTGAGTGAGCTTTTTGCCTCCGCAGGGTGGAAAACAATCATTTAGACAGTGCCTATTTCCAATCTTCTCTTGTGTTTCTTCTGGACATTTCTTGAAGCGGGGGTGAGAAATATATCACTATCCTTTGACTGGTGACATCACATTGAGACAGTGTGTGTTTACTTGGAGTGTATTTACTGAAGCTATTCCAGCATCCGGCGTCCAGCCCAGGGACAGAGGAGAGCTGCCCGCGCGGTAATTGAACCGCGGCGTTCGCTGGACTATTAGTCACCAGCCTCGGTTTTTTCCTCAGTCTCTTATTGCTGCTAACAACACATGCAGTGCGGGTGCACTTCTTTTTTGTCTTCTTCTTTGTGGGGGAATTTTGTCAATCAATATTAACTAAATATTTTTTTTCCCCCGAGTTCACTGACATCGTTTACAAACTGTTATTGGCTTTGAACTTAGTATTTTAATTAGGGTTCGCTCGACCCGTATGGATTTTTTTATTTATTTATTTATTTTTTTATTATTTATTTTTTTTTAGGCCGATGCTAATTCCAATATTTGACAGAAAAAAATATCCTGATAACTTATTAAGTGACAGATTATTTATATATATGATGAATAAAATAACTTATGTTTGATGTTGCCGTCACGTGGTGGTGGTTTCAAAAACATGTCTGAAATTCAAAAAAAATAATCATCCAAGCTATTACTCGTATCTTGAAAGATTTGGATGTCAAGGCACTCGGATCTAGGGCTGCAACTAATTATTTACTAATTACTAATTATTTTTGGTTTTGCCACACGTTATCAAAAAACAACAACCGCCAACCACAGTGCCAGCCGATTTCGAGCATTTTAACTCATCTTTAAAGGCAAACAGAATATTGTGTGCTTTTACTACATATACAATGTGGGTACCAAATGAAAGATTGCATTGTATTCTTTCATTAGAAAAACAAAGTATGTTTCGACCTTATTCCGTTCTTTAGTAATCACCACTTGAAAATAGGTCATTTGAGTGACATTGAGCAAAAATTGAAAAGATAAGGTGAAAACAAGCTTTCTGTAAAAGGATACATTTTCTCCACAACAGTGACTTTGACACTAATATTTGTTGTTTAGTGATGCTCTGTGAATTAGGTTTAATGTGACAAAGGTTTTGATCATTCTCGTCATCCTTGAAAACGTTCCATTTCATCAAGATTTCATTAGATTCCGTCATGTATCATTGTAATTACATACACCGGCAGCCCATTGAAAGGAGATACAATGCGGCCATCAGCTGGCCATTGTTAGTTGGTGTTTTTGATTCCACAACCCATTGACCAGACAGTGCTGCACTTAGATATTGCACTTCCCATTGATTAAAAATAAAAAAAATAAAAAAATAAATAAATAAAAACAGTTGATGTCATTTAACGTTTATGGTGGCATACATCGTGATTTTATTAATCATTATTAAACATTTTGGCGGTCAAAGAGTTAATCTGTCAATTGTTTTGTTGATTAATTGATGAATAGGATTTAATTTAAAAAAAAAAAAAAACATTTCAAGTTTCAATACCGCCACTTTATTCTAAAGAGGACACTATTGAAAACGGCCAGTGCAGAAATGCACAACATAAATTGATATTATGATCCATTTACTGGTTTGGGCCATATGATGTCAGAAAATCGACAAAAGTGTTTATCATTGTTCCCCGAAGTAAAAGCTAAAAGCTAATCAGTCTGCTTTCATGTTGGGCTGTAGAAATCAGAGAGTATTTACTGTTGAGAAGCAGAAATTAAGAGCATTTGGACAATTTTAAATTAAAAAAAAGTAATTAGTCAATTATCAAAAATAGATTTAATTCGTAGATAAATTTTCCCAATGTGCATTACTTTTAGCACAAAATTCCTGCTACTCGTAGTAGCCGCTAGCTAGATGCTGCTATACACAAAAAGTCGCACAATTCATTCATATTTTCTACTTCAACCACCACAATTTGAAACATTAAAAACTAATCAATCATTTTGGAGAATCATTTGTATAGTTTTTGCATCACTTAGTGAACAGACAAACGGCTAACCAAAAAATATACAGCACCTGCACGGAACCACGCCTATTCATCTTGCGAAAGGTTCTCGCCGAGGCTTTAAAGACTGAAAATTCATCTCTCTTGTTTATTGTTCGCTCGGGGTGATTGTTGTTGTTGTGCTCTTTGAGAGAAAAATGACAGTTTTGTCTGGTGCGGGGAAGGAGAAAAATAAGAACATTTTCATCCTTTGTCATGTTTTCAAGCTGATGGAAGATTCTGCAGACACGCAAGACTCATAGGCCAGCCGGTGGATAACCTCTTACGGATAAGCACACTGGAGTCTATTGTGTCTCGTCTCATTGGCTGCTGTTTATGTTGGCTTTGATAGCAACTCTCCAGAGTGTATGTATGAAGTAGGAATCAAGTCTCTCTCTCTCTCTTCGTTACGAGCGCCACTTGCCTCACTATCGATATCCTTGAGTCCGGTAGTGGGCAAGCCTACGGGAGCATTTCATCCAGCCCGTCTTGTAATGCTTGAAATAAAAAGAGCCTCTTGCTTCACAAAAATCCTTCCAGAAAGGTCTCGACGCAATTATTTTGAAGTGGTTAAGGGCTTAGGGCACTATATTTTTATTTGCTGTATGTATATAATTTCTTACATTTTACTGTGCCTTACTATTAAGTTTTTGTTTAATTTTGTATTTTTTATGAGTGGTTGTCAAAGTACGCCGGCTTATTCCAGAGGTATACGAAATAATACTTGATAATCAAACTGTGTAATTGAATGCAGTGGTTGAAACTTTATTTTTATCTTGTAAAGTACATTTGTTTACGACTTTTCAGATGTGTTTAACTGTTATTTAAGATAATGTTTTTATTGATTTACTTACAGTTTTTAATTTAACTGTTTTTCTTTCAAATAAGTCATTAAATGCAATAATTTGACAGTGCATAATACATTGATTTATATTTTGATATTTTTATGTGAATTAAATTTTATACAGTAATTATTTAATTTTATATTTGTGTTATTTTATTCTATTTTGACCATGTATTATATACAACATGCATTCTTGGGTATTTTTAATTATACTTTAACCATGTTATTATATTCATCATGTATTTTTTACTGTTAATTTTACCTTTTTTAGTGCTAATATATTTTGAATAAAGTATTTATATTTATTAATTAAAGAAATCCCGACAAAAATTTCAATAATTCACTAATTCTGCTTTATTAAATCATATTTTAATCATGTTTATCAAATAAATACTTCCAAAAATTTCCCAAATTGTTAGTGTCCAACCTCAAATCCTGAATAAATTTAATTTGACTGATTTTTAGAATATGTATATTCAATATTTTTGTTTGGAAGAACTGTTATGTAAAGCTCCCCAAAAATTCACCCACAAATTCATAACATTTAATACTGATTTGTACTGTCTAAGTCTATTGTGCCATACATTAGCATGTTTGAGTACCGTATTAAGAAAAGTGCGATGCAAATCAGATTATTTATGTATGTATTTATTATTATTATTATTATTATTATTATTAGTAGTAGTAGTAGTAGTAGTAGTAGTAGTAGTAGTATCGTCGTCATCATCATTATTGTTATTATTACTACATTTAGAATGACCCTTGGAGGACTGTATAAACCAAAATGTCCTCTGACAGGAAAAAGGTTCCAGAAAGTGTGACCCTCAGGAGGCCGTGAGTGTATAAATCCAGCATGCATCCGAACTCATCTGGCAGCTCGTCCTGAGCTACAGAATGAGAGCAAAGCCTCTGGTCAGCACTCTGCTCGTCCAGATGGTGCATTTGAAGGGTCCCAGTTAGGGGTCCCGACGCGGTGCCCTTGAAAGCCGGGTGATTTATACGCCGGCAAAGGCGTGTGAAAGGCGGTGCGAGGACGCACAACTTAGTCGTAGCCTACATTGTGTGTACACATTAGTGCGGCGGCCTCTCCATTTATTACCTGCCTTTGTTCTGGCCTTTCATTTTGAAGGGTCTTTTTTTTTCTGAAAATTGGCCAAAGCTCAATGATGGACGTGTAGATTTATTGAATGTTAGGATATTTTGTCACTTTTTATTGAAATTTGTATGTACAGTTTTGAAAATGTCATTAGAGCCCTATAAAGAGTGGAATTCACTTGCTATCATTATGCTAACATTAGCTGCTAGTGCTAGCTGCGTCTTTCCGTATGTATTGTCTCTTAAGTGTGGAAATGTGGTACGATTTGGAAAAACAACAAAACTTTTGTCTCTCAGAAGAACATCAAATTGGGAAATTGACTGCAATCACTAGTCACAATCAATCTCTGATTTCCAGCTGGCTAGCCGCTAACTGGCTAGCTCTAGTTATGCATCGGCACTCATTTAAAAATGTCAGAAATTTACCAAAAACTTTAAAGAAAGAACATGCCTTAGTTGTCGAAGATATGACGATCAAAAAAGGGCTAACCTTAGCTGCTGGAAATAACTGTTGAGTGGTTATCTTCTATACGTATCTATTAAAAAAAAAAAATTGTAGTACAAAAAAAATACAACAGATAATCTTGGGCAATCAGAAACAATTAAAAATTTGGGGGGGAAAATATATTCCTCAAAAGTGCTCGAAGAGACTGTAAAGTCCAAACAGTGGAGTTGACAGCAAGCGTTAGCTGATTAAGTTAGCCAATAGCTAGCAAGCAGCCAACTGGCAGTTAGCAATATGCATCATCACTTGTTATTAAAAATGCTGTGTGGTTTGGAGACATATCCAGGAAAAATGTTCTTCAAAATTAATTGAAGCGAATTCTTGAGAAGATATTTACATTATATTTGGGGTTTACTTGAAAAATACAAAACCAAGAAATAATACTACAGTACTTTAGATCAGCAGGAAAATGGAATTGGTTCTCAAATTGTAGCTTTCTACAAAGTTTCGTCAAAATCATTTTTCGTAATGAACAAGCATGGGTGAAAAGCTTCTTGGCGGAGGAAATAATAATAGAGGAGCATAGTCATTTGGCCCTTGAAGACACGGGTTATTCTTTGCTGTGTGTGCGCTTGTGTTGAGAATGAAAAGCAAAATGTCACAGTGCTCTACTTTGCCATTATCTTTTAATGGAGTTGTATACTCTCCCTTCTTTACTCCTCTTCAATTAATGACAAACAATCAGCTCTCAGTGAGGACGGGCTGACCCGGGATGAGCTATCTGGATAGCTCCTTCTTTAGCCAGGAAACTTGCTGAGACATAATCAAGAGGGCCCTCTGCTGGCTACATCTTAAATGAGACAACTTGTGCATTTTTTTATTATTCTTTTTACTTACAATTTAAAATAATTCCCAAGTGTTTTAATGTGTCTATGACCTGATTTTGTCTTGAATTACAGTAAACTTTTTCCACCCTCTTTTTTTCCCTGGTTAAGTCATTCAATTTTGAGTGGGCAGTGCTGTCTCATGCTGCACTTGAACCACTTTTTAGCCAACCACCACACGGCGAATTCAACTCACTTCGTAATATGCAGCAGCTTGGCAGATAGTAAACAACTCTTCAAAAAAGTAAAAACAAGCTGTTTCATGCCTCTCCCAGTTGAAGTTTATTGTCAAACTAAACAAAACAAAAAAACCTGAATTACATTACATAACTTTGCCTTTGCTCACATAATGCTAACATATATTGGGAACAAATAAACATTATCTTTGTTGCAGTGTTTTAACACAAATGGATGAGTAACAACAATACTCATAGATGTAAATTCTTTATCCTAAACTGCTACAATATATCGTCGTCGTCATGTCACGATAGTAAAAGCAGCACATCTGTTAAAAAGTCTGGTTTATTTCCGTTTGTGCAGTTCTAGCACCCTCTGGTGTTTTAAAAAAAATATATATATATATTTTTTTAGTGCAGTTTAATTTTCACAAGACATGTTTTGGCTCTTTATATTTTTAAAATCCACACTAATGGTCAGATGAAGCGGAACATAATATACTTGTGAACCGAGTCAATAAAAAAAGCAGCAAAAAATTTATTTATTTATTACATTAAATTATGTCATTTGTATATGTTTTTATAGCATAAAATAAAATATAACTGAAACAGATTTCGATTGGGAAAGATATTTCAAGACACGAGTGTTTAGAGATAAGAGTATGGGGTAGGGATGTAATGATAACGGCAATATCGTGATATCGTGATATTAAAACTGCCACAATATCGTCGTCGTCATGTTCACGATATTTAAACGCTACACATCTGTTCAAAAAGTCAGGTTGATTTCCATTTGTGCAGTTCTAGCACCCTCTGGTGGCTATTTTTTTTTTTTTTTTTTTTTTTTTAATGCAGTTTAATTTTCATTCGGGATGTTTTGGCCCTTCAATGTTTAAAATCTACACTAACTACACTAACGCCAACCTCTCCACAATATCGTGATAATTATCGTATCGTGAGCTTCATATTGTGATATATTGTATCGTGATATTTGTATATTGTTACATCCCTATATGGGGGTGAAACAAAGGAATTTGTATTTCAAGGCTTGACTATACTAGATTTTGATTGTTCATGTGATCCAACACAGCATTTATGACTGGCTGTCACGTCTGCCACATTACGTCGCCATTCACCAAATTTTCAATCATGGAAAAACTACTATTTGCCACCTCCGCTGGCAAATAAATCCAAGCAATTCTGCCCGGGTGGATTTTACCGCTTGGGTGACCACCACCAGCACCCACATTGACGCCTCTCCCTCCTCCTCTTCCTCCTCCATCTTCATCTCAGCTTGTCATTATGCAGATTTCGTCGGCCCTCTCCGCCGCCACACTCCCTTGTGCTTCTTTTCATTCTTCATTCGTCTCAAATGTTTATCTTTGCGCGCTGGATGCGTCGGAGCATCAATCACTGTCGCTCGGCGTGTCACTCATGCCGCCACACCTTCCTTGTTTAGTCTAACTTCAATGCGTTCCCAGACAAACATCTACGAGGGAGGGAGGTGATGAGGGCAAGTGGGTATTTTTTTTTTTCCTCCGTGTGTTTGTAATCTGACTCAAATATATGTTTACAAATGAGAAATTCAGGAGCGAGACGTCAGCCGACTCTTGCAACAGTTATTTAGATGAATGATTAAAGTTAAGGCACGGCCAGCGGGAGTCCCACCACTCTTGTTTAAAGGAGGAATGGGAGAAGCTGTCATCTTTTGATGCATTGCCTGCCACCCCGAATGCAAACGAGGTGCCCTCAGTCGACAAATGCCACCCGGCTCCCTGATAGACCGCCCCACCCAAAAATAATAATAATTTAAAAAAAAAGAGTTTCTAGGATGTTGAAGGTGTGATGACATTGGGGAGATGCGCTTTATGGACTAAAGTGGGGTTGCACACTTTTTGGGTGGGGAGATGTAAGATAAGACAATAGCTAACCAAACATAACACCAATTAGTGAGTTAAAACTATAACTGATTACCAATTGGATCAGAAGACGGAGCAATATATGTATTAAAAAAAAAAAAACTTTTATATTTACTCTAAAGTCGATCGCCTCCACTCGCGAAGGAAACGGACTGAGAGCCATTCCATAAATAGCAAAAAAAAACAAAACATATAATTTACGGCAATTGAAATGCATGGAAAATATATACATTCATAATTTTTTTTTTTTTTTTAAATCCCCCCCCCCAATAAAACCGTTGATAAACATTAAATATAACATGTCATGTCTTATTTCACTGAGCCAAACAAAGACGAATTTTTTATTTATTTATTTATTTATTTATTTTTTTAAATTACAAATTTATGTTGCCAGGAGGTCAAAATGTATTTTGAGGAACAAAACAATTTATTGCGATCAGCCATCTTTGTTGTTTACATTCCCTTTGAGCCTGCGACGGGTTGCTCAATCTGAAATTGCACTTTTATGGAATGCAGTTTTAGACCTTTAAAAAAAAATAATTTGGGGAAGATGATGTAACATGAGCTGTTTGTGTGAGTGAAGTTTGAAATTCTTTTGTGTTATGGGGGTGATGGCGACATGTCCATACCAAAATATTGATTTTTTTTTTCTTTTTTTTTCTTTTTTTTTGCAAATTAAATAAGTGACTGAAAATAATTTTGGGGTGGATTTGTGTTGATGGTGGTAACAGTGTACAGTTTTTAATTCCACATAAGTTGTGCATTTGGATATGCAAGGATTCTACCTGACACAATGTTATTATGCATGTGTGGGAAACTAAGATGATGAAGTCACAATGTGACTGTGTCCTCACTTATTCTTACATCTTAGACGTGTTTATGCTTCGTTTTGTACCCTCCACACATTCGCAAAGACTTAAAGTAATGGTGAGGAAAAACTGAGTCACTTGTGTTTATTTGTTCTGTATTCTGTGAGTAGGAGTTGCAAGAAACATGATTTTGCTGGCGAATGTGGATTGTACAAGATTAAATCAATAAATCAAATAACATGGTTCATTTTATTCTATTTGGCTGGGTAACTTCTGGAATTGTGTTTGAAAAGGTTTGTTTGTGTCTAACTGCACACCTTTATGCTACTTTACTGTGTAAAACAAAACGTTTTCTCATGAGACTGAAGATCTGTCATTATAATAACACTTTCGTATGACTTGTTCCTATTTCTGATCACTTTTCCAGCGTGTGATTAATAGTCATCCTGATGTGTTCACACTTCGCTGTGAAGGAATGCGTACATGATGGTGGAAACTTGTTGAAGTGTAAATGTTAATGAGTGTAACCAAGCGAAATGCCTGACAGTGAAGTAAGTGGATTTAAATAGCGTGTTAGTCATTGCGGCCAATGATGTGAAGGCTTTGCTTTAATAAAGAGTCTCCGGAGATGTTCTTACACTGACCTGGAATTAAATTTGTTCTAGGACTGTGTTGTTGTTGTTTTTAACTTGGAGAAAAGTTACAAAAGAATTAATTCTGTGATCAAACTACTGTAAACATCAAAGCTTTATTAATGACCCAAATCACGTTTTATTTGTTATTTTTTTACTAAATTTTAGGGGTGTTAAAATTCTTAGTTTTTTTTTTTTTTTTTTTTAAACGCACGATTAATGACCGCCCCTTAATTGGAAAGCCTGTACTGTACAACGCAGCAGACACGTCAAAATTTAGCAGTAATGAATTTAATAATAACGCATCTATTTGTGGAGACAGGGTTGAAGTTGTATTTTAAAATTTTGAAAATGTGCAGTATTTAACAAGTTACTTCTTGTTCAAGATTATATAGCTCTTAATATGAAAAGAAAAATGCACTGAGCTGTCACCAATGTCTTACAAATGCAATTATGCCGTCTAGTAGCATAAACATGACCTCAACACAAATTAATATCACACTCGTTTTTTTTACAGAACAGTACAACCTTTTTATTTTAACTCAATTTTATGAATTATTAATGAAATTAGTTTAACATTTTTTTCACTTTTATGTTAACAACAGTATGAAACTTCGAAAAAATATTTTATTGTACATTTTCTCGTACATTTAGAACAGATGTAAAATTTTCAATTAGTCATGAGTTAACTATGGAAGTTGTGTGATTAATTACGATTCCAAATTTTAATCGCCTGACACCCCTACTAAATTTAAAATAAGAATTGGATTGACATTTTTGCTTTAGCTATAATGTAATAATATAAAATGGGTGAGAAATAGTGTTTGGTTGTTTAAGACTATGTTGGCACTGATAGCCGCATTCATTGACTGCACGCCTTCATTTTGGCTACAGAGTCTCTCCACGCTTTGCTTTTCAGCCACAGGTACAAATGAATTTATAATTAGAAAGGCGTGTATGCATGAAGGAATTTTGGACATTACGTACTTTTTTTGCATATCGCAATAAACAAAAATCAGAGAAGCATGTGCTAAACAATTTCTCGAATGCTCGCTGAGCAGAGGTCAGAAGTGACGTCATCCACCGAGACATTAAAAACATGAAAATAACAACCCGTGCTATTTACTTTGTGCACCTGAATGCATCACGGTGTGCAGGAACGGATTTCTGCATGTCCCTTCAGGGTGTACCCGTAATATTTTTGCAATATTGGCGGCGTATTACACTTAAGCCAGCGCACAATGCCTTCATAAATCCTTTTTGGCGGCGTTTTTTCTTTCTTCCCCATCACTTCTTTAACGAAGAAATTATTTCACAGCCGAGCGAGTCTTCTCGAAACAACATTACAGATATTACTTCTCGAGAAAGCTCTGATTATTCCTTTTTGGGTGACGTGATTGCGGTGGGAGCCTTATTGCGCTTATAATCTCGGCGTGGTCGGTGTATATATATATTGTCTTTTTACATTTTCCTCCTCATATTGTCTCTCTTTGCTTTCTCCGCTCTGTTCCTCTTATTCGTTTTTTTTTTCCTCCCCTTCTTTTTCGTCTCCCCGGCTTGCTGTTATCTGTCTGGGCTCCATTTCTGTGCTCCCTGATACTCCCTGGCTCGCTAGCTTTCATTTTCATGATAATCCAGTGACACCAGCGGACTGCGAAATCGCTTTGACTGCCTTTTCTGTTTCTCCCTCAGTCCATCCATCCCCCCCTTATTGCTTTATCTCGCCTTTTTTTTTTTTTTTTTTTTTAGCCTCCTGCTTTTCATGGCAAGTCATGTAATTAAATGACATTTTCACTTTGATTTTTTATTTTTTTTTGGGGGGGGGGGTTGTAAAATTGAAAGTGAGGTCACCCATGACGGCGCACAATCCGTCTTATGGATGAAAAAGCCAAAGAAAAAGCACATCCGAAATAAAATTTGCAACTCAATGAGTTCGATGCTCCATCTTTGAGAACAGTATATTTCATTATTTTTGTAAGCCATTTTGAACATTAACATGACTCTTCAATATAAGAAAAGGGGGAAACAACGGTACTAATAATAATTATCTAATTGAGACGTCCATTTGTCTTATGTACTGCTTATCCTTATAAGTATTCCATCCATCCATTTTATGAACCGCTTACTCCTCACAAGGGTCGCAGGGGGTGCTGGAGCCTATCCCAGCTGGCTATGGGCAGGAGGCGGGGTACACCCTGAACTGGTTGCCAGCCAATCACAGTCCTTATGTGTTGTCAAAGAAAATTGATAATTGTACTTAGATGGTTAACAGCAAACGGTTCAATAAGTAGTGTACTTTGTTTTGTGAAGCTAAAGAAAAAGCACATCAAAAATGAATCAGTTTTGAATCAATTTGTCTGCTTTAAAGATATACTTTACTCAATGAGCCATTTTCAGCAGTGAAAAGTTAATATTTTGTCTATAATTAATGTGGTAACTTCATTATTTTTTTTTATATACAATTAATACCTTTAAAAAGTAACTTTTCTACTTGCTGTCGACTGATGATGACATCACCAGTGCTGAGGAAGTAGGTAATGACCAATCATGGCTCAGTTTGCTGATCAAACCCAGAAAACAGGTGAGCCATGATTGGTCGTTACCTAGTTCCTCAGCACAAGTGATGTCATCATCAGTCGACAGCAAGTAGAAAAATTACTTTTTAAAGGCATTAATTGTACATGAAAAATAATAATTACCCCATTAATTATAGACAAAATATTAACCTTTCAATGCTGAAAATTGTTCAATGAGTCAAGTATCCCTTTAAATCCTCGCTGACCCGAGGTCTTACAGGATGACATCTTCATAAGTTTCACATTGTTGAGTGTACGAAAAAAAGTTCTGTATATTTTTTCAAAATGTGACAAATGTCAAAACAGAGTGGAGCCATGAGCTGTAAAATTGAACATGTCTGAGCCACTGGACCACACTAGAAGCCCATGTCCAATTTACCTCTCCACTTCCGTATTTGTGTCTCTCATATTTTTGTTCTGTAACACTAAAAGGACAAAAGTGTTGGGACAACTCGATCACGGGCCTCTTTGATATAATCTCAGGTTGGAAATTGGAACGCAATCCGTTGCAAGATGTTTCGTAGTCAACTTTAACTCTTTGACCGCCAAAAACGTTTAATAACGATTCGTAAAATCAAGATATATGCCGCCATAAACGTTAAATGACGTCAACTACGTTTTTGTTTTTTTTTAAATCAATGGGCAGTGCAACATCTAAATGCAGCGCTGCCTGGTCAATAGGTTGTGGAATCAAAAACACTCACCATGGCCAGCAGATGGCAGTATTGTATCTCTTTTCAATGGACTGCCGGTGTATGAAATTACAATGAAACATGACGAAATCTGATGAAATCTGATGAAATTGAACTTTTTCAAGAATGTTGTGACTGATCAAAGCCTTTGTCATATTAGTTTTTTTTTTGTTTTTTTTTTAATAACGTGTGGCAGTAAGAGTTAATTGGAAAATGAGGCAGCACTGTGAGATCTTCAGAGATAATCAGAATTTTTTTTTTCTTTCCAGTTTTGAGGCATATTTCTTCAGAACATTAAAGGTATAAACAATTGTGTCAATACAGTATAAAATAAGTTCTGGAGCCTTCAACTGTTGGATGTGTGCATTCAAAATTTTCAAGAAGTTCATCTTTAAAGGTTACATTGCAGTTTAGGTTCAGCCTGAAATTTCACCCCAAAGCGGAATTTCCCAAACATTTTGTAAATACAGTTTTTGTGAACTATAAAATGTTGATATCTCTAAATTCATCTTTATGAATTCATCAAAAGCAATGCCAGTCCCTAATGGGCGTCTCTAAGGCGGATCACGGGTCATCTCACTCTTGGGGGGGGGGGTAAAATGAGAACTTGTGGAACTCTTCATTTTGACTCTTCCCCGTGACAGCGGATCGATGCGGCCCGGAGCGCCGATGGAAATGAATTGATTGTCGCCGATAAAAGTCCAATTAAACAAAAGAACAAGCGTGGCAAAGTGCTGGCAGACAGGCAGCTCTCATCTTGTCTTCCGTCCTCCAGGGGTTGCGGGAAGGTTTGGAAGTTACTGATGAGTGTGGGCGTCAAAGTGCATCAGATACCTGCACGGTGCAGACATTGATCCCGCACTTCCTTAATGATGAAAAGAGATCTTAATTGTGGTCATATATCAGCTTTCAGCACTCAATTCTGCAGCTCGTCTGACCTTTTCCTGTTTAATAATAGTGTGAAGCTATGCGCCCTCCGCCCACCCGCATGCATGCGTGCACTTCTCATCACATTTCCTGTCATGTCCGCTCGCTATTTCTGAGTCGTAACCTTCCTTGCAGAAGAACAATTTTGGTGTCCTTTTTTGAGAATTGAGGAGAAAGTTTTTCTGTGAATTCTTTATACAGTGGTACCTAGACTTATGACTGACCTAACTTTTTGGAGGCGTAAGTCGTCGCCAATTTATTCTTCGTGAGTTTCAAATAAAATTTGAGTTATTAACGCTAAAACAGGCAGCATACAGTGAAATAAGCTTAAAAAAATGAGACCTGCTTCGAGCTGTTTATTGACATCCCGAGTTGATGTTAGAACAGAATTACATAAGTGTAGTGAACTAAACTGCATTTGCTAGCTTAATGCTATAAAACCCCCAAAATGGGCTAACAAAATTAGCATTGAAGTTGGGTTAGTAGTTATAACCCTTTAATTGATGTATATTTGAATAGAAATGTTGCAACAACTTACACACAGACACGTACAATCAGTGTGGAAGGTGGTCTCCAAGATCTGTGATCGATCGCGCAACTTTATATCATCCGCCCATAGAGGTCTGCTTGCTGTTTCTTACAAAAGTACTTTGCGTGCTTTGACCAGCTGCCAGACTCCAGCTAATCAGTGCACTTCTCATGCCTGGTATTTAAATAGAATGAGAGCAGCCGCTTCAACGGTCTGCATGTCAAGTCGGTTGTGTTCACGCCCACAACGGTATGAACTATCCATTTCTAACTCCTCTAAGCTGCATGCAATGAAAATACCAACATGATTATGGAGCCCTTACACATTTTTTCATGTTTGACACCAAATAACATATGTTAAACTCTAAAAACAGTTGGGTCAAAACTAAAGTAAGCCAATTGTGAATCGAAAATGGACCGATCCACTTTATGGGTGAATTTGACCCAACTTTCTGGGTCACTTTATACAACATGAACTAATTTTTTGACCCAAGTAAAGGATCTGACCAATATTTATGAGTTGTTTTACACTAAAAGACCCATTTCTTGACTCAAAGTTGGGTCAAATTGACCCAAGTAGAGGTCGGTCCATTTTTGACCCAACTATTTATAGAGTGTAAAAATCAATTGGTTTATAAGGATTTGGTCTTTTGTACGGAGCCAGGATGAGCTTTAAATTGGCCCTTTGCTGGGTTTCGCCCGTCTGATTTTGATCCGCATCACAATCCTTACATTTCATTTTCCGATGTCCTCACCCAGGTAGCTTATAGGCTTCTCCGCCTGTACTTTTTGCTCAGATGAACCCCCCCAAATGAAGTTAAACATGATTAATGCTCCCCCATTCCTAGGAAATGTACACGAGCTCCTCCGCTCATCGCACTTGTGCACTAATAACATTTTCCTCGCCATCTCCCTCTGTCTCACAAGCTCTGTAATTTGATTGTGCGCTCTATGATTGTTCAGTTATTGAGTTGCCACCATCATGCATATGTATAGGTCCTCCACGATGCCTATTCCATCTTCCGCTACAATATCCCGAAGCATTCTGGAAAACACGAGACTCATTCATAACTGCCGGAAAGCCCGACGATGTGTTGACACATGCGAAGCGGCGGACCCGAGTGGTCGCAACAGCGTCATTCCACAGGCCTTGTTCTTTACTACAAGTCTGTACATAGTCTGGCAATTCTACATGATTGTTTCATTGACAACCAAAACATAAGGCAAGAAATATTCCCCTCCCATCTGACAGTGGGCAGACATAAACAAATAAGCATTTACGCTCACATTTACACGTACAGACAATTTAGAGTCTTTGATTTACCTAATTTTTTTTTCCAGCCTCCTCCTGGCCAAACACAACTGAAGGGGACATCACCAAAATTAAACTGATTGTGTATTGCATATCTATTGATGCCTACAACAGAAAAACTGTCACCCTGTATTTGGTTTTTAGGCTCCACGAACAACTGAACCACAAAAACATGGTGTGATTGTCAAGGAGAGAGTGTTGGCTGTTGGCTATGATCAATTGCCTCATTTACTGCAGCTCACTAACAGAGACTCTCCATGCTTTGCTTTCTAGCCACAGGCACATCCTGTATGACCTTATACAGTAAATGTTTGAATATGTTATATTTGTTTGAACAAATTGAGTCATACTATAACTGTACAGTCTAGTAGTATATGTTGTTACATAACGCAGTGTGTTTACATGTGCATGCAACGATTTTCCATCAGTTGCTAAACTTTCTTCACTTGTTGTCAGAGGGTCGGTCAACCCGGTGTGACCTTATATTGCAAACATCCACTTTTGGCCAAACAAAAAAATAAAAGTCCATAGTGTATGGATTTTGTGTCAAAAGAAAATATTTTTCTATTTTTCTTCGAAATCCTCACCGTTTAAATGGATTTCCTGTCGAGAACTTTCGCTGGTAAACTCCATCTGTTTATTGCCTCCTGTTGGCATTTTAAGACGGGGAAGGTATCTTGTCATTATAATTTTGTGTATGAAGTTGCTGACTCCTCACTTTCAAAATGTCTTTTCGCTCAAACTTCAGGTGCAGTCAGGTTTATGGTTTGAAGCTGTGACGCTCCTTCTAATGATAGTCGAGGATTGTGATTGTGGTGTGAGTGTGCCATGAGCACTAATGTACATAGATTGTTTTGAGTTTTGTTTTGTTATTTAGTTAGTTTGAATTAGTTTTCAAGTTGGCTTTGTTAGTTTTTATTAGTTTTGGTTATTTAATAAATGCTTAGTTTTAGTTTAGTTTTAGATACTTTCAATAATAGTTGTAGTAAAAAAAAAAAAAAAAGTACAATATTCAAAAAACACCATGGGAGCGACATCATCTTAAGATGCTTTTCTATTGGCTGCTGCTAAATGACATCACTTCTGTGTGACACATTTTCAATCGTCCTTATTACGGATAATATCAAAATAAATCTACTTAAAATCACATTTAAAATCATCATTAGCGTTAAATTAATTACAGAGAACGAAGTTAATTAGACGAGAACGAAGGACATTTTTCTATAATTAGTTTTAGTTAGTTTCACTCTTTAAAAGCATTTTCGTTTTTATTTTATTTTGTTAACGAAAGTGTTTTGTGAATTTTAGTTTTTTTTTTTTTTTTTTTTTTTTTTTGTTTAAATTAACTAAAATAACCTTGGTGGGGACACATCTAATATAGTTTAACTTACACTGGCCAGCACAATTGCTTGTGATGGCCCTCGGCATGTTAGATTGACATGGCAACACATAGATGCTGAAATCTGATTAAGGCAAACAAAAAAAACAAAAAAGAAGCTTTACATACACTATGAAGCAAAATTGTTACAAAATGAGAGGAGAATAGACTGTTGGGAATAAATTAATAAAAATTTATCGACAAAATACATAGGTACTTTTTTATTTTATAGATTTTGTCATAGAAAGTAAAAATGATTAAGGCAATTGTGCTATTATGCAAACAATATAAACATTCAGGTTGTAAATGAAGGTGAGTCCATCTCATAAGTTTGCACAGAGCAGGCATCATTGGCCTTAACTAACAGTTGTACTTCTACTTAAGTACACAGTATGAGTACTTCGGGCACCTCTGACCGTGAGGAATGATTAGGCCTTCGCCGGCAGAATGTTTGCCTGACAGATGGCAAAGCGTGGTGTTAATTCACAGCGCTGCTGACGGCGCGTTCGTAAGAAGCCGCCATTGTGCATGTGCTGATTTACGTAGCTTATTCTTACCTTCGCAAACATCCAGAGAATGACGCACGGGCCTCCTGTCACGGCATGAAAGGCGGTCGCGCGGTATGTCGAAAAACTTCAGCGGGTCATTATCCCTGTCACGAGTCATTCATCAGTGCCTGGCATTTATTCTGTGGTAATTCACTCTTCCAGTGGTCAATAAGCATTCACTTATTCCACCGTCACTTATTCTACCATCAATCAATCGGCGCATAAATCGCCTTGTGTTAATGAATGGCCAGCAGAAATAGATACATTAATTGAATGACTGAATGCATTAGCTGGTCGGAGTGATGCACTGTTGCCTCTGCTAATAGCAAAGTGGAGTTGTTATTAGATTCAGTGATGGATGAGCTACGCCGCGGACCTGTCACTTCAGCCTCGAGTGGAGATAGCAGTGTGCGCGCGAGGAAGCCATAATGGACGAGTTTTAAAATGTTTTCTTTTTCCCATTGCTTTATCCACTTACAGATTAATTTCAAATTTTGTCAGGACTATACTACTGTATAATATCTTTGAAGGAAATGGTAGATACAGTACTGACAAGTTCATATTCTAAAATGACGAGCCGTAGTTTATCAAATTGAATATACCAAATGAAATTTCACCGGGGTAAAAAAAATAAATAAATAAAAAAAAAGTTTTATCATGCCCTTTTCTGTTCTTTTCTAATCAGCAGTATAGAACAAATGTAGGTTTAACTAATTGCAGCTATTTCTGCCAATGGACTCACAAATTGGGCGGATCTCATCATATCTGATTGCTGCCATCTACTTGTGGTTTTGCATAAGGAAAGTTGTTTGAAATTTATGGTGGAGCAGCATCAGACTACCCCCCACAAATCCCTATTGACAAGGCTACTCGTCAATGACAGTGAGTGAATGATGTCTCCTTCTGGTCATACTATATGTGTAGTGTATGCCGATTTTTTTCCTGGTCATGTGTGGGGTCTTTAACATTTTAAAAATCAGTTAATATCCTAAATTTGGTATGTTTGTACCCCATTTTAGTGTCTGTGTGTTTGTGTTTTCACACGCTTGCGTACGAATGGCAGCAAGAGTGTGATGTGACTGATGAGACATGAAAGAAAGTCGAAGGAGATGTGTCGTCAATCAGACCTCAGAATAAGCAGCAAAGGCAGCGGATTAAAGGCAGAGAGCTGTCGAAACAAGCAAACAAACAGACGCGCGTCTATTGTCTTACACGCGTGTCTTGTTTGGCTCAACGGAGCAGCAACATTCAAAAGTGTGTTCACAAAAATAGATGTTTTCTTGAATTTGGATAGATGATAGCGCAGACATCAAATAGGATGCCTGTAAGTGTTGCAGCATTTAGCATCACAGAATCGTCTTGTGACTGAGGTATGTGGGCTATTTGGTTGAACTGGATTTTAATTATGGACACTGAGGGTCAAGAGACCAATTGAGAACTGGATTTAGGTTGCTGGTCCCAGCAGAGGCGAGCGTTTGGAAGCACTGCACATCGACTCTATGTCCTGTTTTTAAGCTTGACTATGATTTTAGAAATTTTCAGGATCATACTTAGAGTGAAGTCAAAGCTAACAATAAAAGCTCAGTTACCATTGTACTTGCAGTTTGTCATTTGATCATATAATATTTATGACCAAATATTTGGTGTTTGGTATTTAACACCCGAATAAGAGCATTTAAAGCCCTAATGTGTATTTTTAGCACCATCTAGTAGTAAACTAATAATTCATTGAATTAAAAAAAAATACTATTGATTTCAATAATATGCAAAAAAATATATGTTTATCACATCAAGATACTTTTTTTAATATATAAGCATAGGTCTAGCCATCCATCCATTTTCTTGACAAGGCTCGCGGGGGTGCTGGAGCCTATCCCAGCCGGCTTCGGGCAGTTGGCGGGGTACACCCTGAACTGGTCGCCAGCCAATCGCAGCGTAGGTCTAGTAATCTCTAATTATAAAACATGCCTGGAGTCTCACCTGACAAGAGGCTGACATGTTTTGCCGCCATCTTCCTGCTACAAATGCCCAAAGGACAACTTCGCAAACGTAATTAGCCCGGGTGGTGCTTTACATCGAGTGTCAGACCCAATCGGTCGACCGCCGATTACCTTCCACTCACTTCCACTCGCTCACTGAGTTACATTTTCTCACGCAACATATTATTTTTGGTAGGCTTGCAAAGTGTGGTCTCTCTGAGCCACCGTAGTGTGCCATTTTAGAGCGACATCCAGCGGCCACTTACACACTGGGGCTTTAAGGGTTTTTGCGCATGTTTACATGGCAACTTTTTATTTATATTGGCAATATTTGGGTTCTGAAAGGTTTATTTACTGCATATAAACGTAGTTACTGTCCAGGCCCCTTTGTGTTGAAAGCAATTGTTGTCGTGCTTTATAGTAATTATGTTAATAAGGCAACCTGCATCAGATGTATGACTATACATACTTTGGACACATCATTGTCTCATTTCAGTTCTGCCTGAAAGGCACATGAGAATAAGTACTGTTTACCTCTATGATGCGCTAGTGTACCAGGAATACGGTGTGAAATGCAGTTAGCGTAGACTAGCTTTTGTTGTGACCCTAAACAGGTATAAAATGAAAGGATGCACTAACGTGTTGTTTCTCCCACCTCCAGGTCCAAGGGTTGGAGAAGAGAGTGGACTTCTCAGACCTGGGTCCGGTGGACTCAGCAATGAAGACTCTGCCCTACGGTATGGGTGGAGGCACAGGTGTCGGACAACCGGGAGGCGCGGTTAAGCCGCCGTACCAAACCCGCATTTTCTCCACCTCCTTCGACCAGACGCCCATGAAAGCCAAGCCACCAACTTACAGTTTCTTTAACCCCTACGACGCAGCCCGGAATCAGTCACTGCTGCTGGACCAGACAGGCTACCGCTCCAAGCGTAAACCCTCACTGAAGACGGCCATGAAGACCAAGAAGATCTTCGGCTGGGGGGATTTCTACTTCAACGTCAAGACGCTCAAGTTCAGCTTGTTGGTGACGGGGAAGATTGTGGACCACATCAATGGGACGTTCACTGTTTACTTCCGCCACAATTCCTCCAGTCTCGGCAACGTGTCGGTCAGCATCGTGCCGCCGACCAAAGTGGTGGAGTTTGAGGTCCTCCAGCAGCAGCAGTTCCTGCACCCCCACCCCCACCAGGAGGTACAGATCCACGAGTCCCAGCAAACCACCTTCGACCCCAAAGAAGTTAAGACGTTCAACTGCCGAGTGGAGTACGAGAAAACCAACAGATCCAAGAAGCCCAAGCCCTGCCTGTACGACCCGTCCCAGACGTGCTTCACGGAGCACACCCAGTCCCACGCCGCCTGGCTGTGCGCCAAGCCCTTCAAAGTCATCTGCATCTTCATCTCCTTCTTTAGCATCGACTACAAGCTGGTTCAGAAGGTGTGCCCGGACTACAACTTCCAAAGTGAGCACCCTTACTTTGGATAAGCCAATCAGAGACAGCGGTAATGACGACAATGACGGGAATGATAGTCATATTGATTATGAGGATGGAGCAGGGGACAGTTTGTTGCCTCTACACTGCTGTGAATTGTGGATTTAAATCAAGTACAGTGGTACCTTGACTTCTAAGTGTCACAACTTATGTTAAGTTATGTGTGTCAGTGTGGACTTTGAGGCATTTATTGAACCGGACAAACAATGAAACACAGCGTACAAAATGAAAAAAATACTTGCAATGAGCATGGAGTAGATGCTCACACTGAACTTATCACTTGGTAAATGACCAAGCAGAGCGAATAGGACATTTCTTTATGTACTATTGTCCTATGTTTCAATGGTCATAATTTGCAATTTAGTGTTAGCTGTTTTCGTTCAAAATGGAATGTAAAAATGCATGGTGGTGCATTTTTTGAGGAGCTGTAACGAATTACGGGCATTTCAATTCATTTCAATGGGGAACATTGATTTGACACACTCAACAAAAATATAAACGCAACTCTTTTGTTTTTACTCCCATTTTTTTATGAGATGAACTCAAAGATCTAAAACTTCTTCCACATATACATATCACCATTTCTCTCAAATATTGTTCACAAGCCAGTCTTAATCTGAGATGGTGCGCACTTCTCCTTTGCAGAGATAATCCATCACACCTCACAGCCATAACAAGATGCTGATCAGACAACATGATTAGTGCACAGGTGTGCCTTAGTCTGCCCTCAATAAAAGGCCACTTTGAAAGTTGCAGTATTGTTTTAGATAGGTGGGGGGGGGGGGGGGGGGGCATCTGAAGACCCAGAAAACCAGTCAGTACTGGTCTGCACTAATCATGGTGTCTAATCAGCATCTTGATATGGCACACCTGTGGGATGGATTATCTCGGCAAAGGAGAAGTGTTCACTATCACAGATTTAGACTGGTTTGTAAACATTACAAGAGAGAAATTGTGATATTGTGCATGTGGAATAAGTTTGAGATCTTTGAGTTCATCTCGTAAAAATGGGCGCAAAAACAAAAGTGTTGTTTTATATTTTTGTTGAGTATACAAGTAAATTGAGTTAACAGCTTGATCAAGGAGTGAATAAACTCGTAAGTCAAGGTACCACTGTATAAACAGTTATAGATGCCAAGGCAGAGTAATTTCTCCCCGAACTCCCTGAAACTTTGGTAACTTCTGTTTTTGCATTTGTTTTCTGTAAATATTGATCTCGCCCTCAGCGGTCTTATTGTTTTTAAATCATTGTTTCTCCATGTTATTAGTTTTTGAAAACCAGTACGCCCTCCTGAGTACAAAGTGAGCCTCCGAGGCAGGCATCACCATATGAACAGTATCTCACAAAAGTGAGCACACCCCTCACATTTTTCGGAAACATGTCTTTTCATGGGACAACACTGAAAATAAGACACTTAGCTTCAATGTTATGTAGCTAGTGTACAACTTGTATAACAGTGTAACATAGTCATCAATGTCTAAACAGCTCGCAACAAAAAGTGAGTACACCTCGAAGTGTAAATGCCCAAAATTGGGCCCTATTTCCCCTTCCTGGTTTCTTGTAACTTGCCAGTGTTATAAGGTCCCATGCAAATGTGTTATTGCCCACATACTCTCTCATGATGGTCACTGACCGTTCAATCTGGCAGCTCGTATTTATAAAAATGTGAGGGGTGTACTCACTGTTGTGAGATACTTTATGGTCGCTGTAGTGTTTTTTGATAGATTGACTGTTAATCATCCCTTGTGCCCTACATTTCTACCCTCCCGTTATAAGAGAGTTATATGTATGAGAAATGCTATGCCGGGTATGCATACAATATGCTGTATGAAAAAAAAGCACATTAAAATATTTTAAACTGTATGCCATTTGCAAAGTGAATTTCTTTTTCAAGGCCTGCAAGCACAATTTACAAGCTGCCGACCATACTCCAGTTATCTGAGCAAGGACAGCCTTATGAATTAAGTTAACGTTTCATTACGATTACGAATACGCGCGCGCACAGCTTGCTGTGAAGATATGTCCTTTTAATTTTCTGAAACCTATTGAAAGAAAGTTTGTTTTCGCTTATAATTTGAACAAGAAAGCCCTAAGCATTCGAAAAATGATAACTTTCGACTTCTTTGGAGAGGCGAGATGGGTTTTTTTGATATACATTTTCATTACACACTGCGTATGCGGTAAATGGAAAGAAAATTGCGACGCCAAACTGAGTTATGTGATATACTTGTTTTGTTTGCTGTGTGCAACAAACATCCAGGTGGTTTCAGCTCATTTTATTATGTTCATGACGTGATGTGGTTGTGCAGACAATGATGTGCTTGCAAGTGACTTTTTTTTTTTTTTCCCCCTCTGTTCACCGCCTGATCTTATATGCTAAATTTGAATCGAGACCATCCAGATTTGAGCAATGATTTAATTAAACCTTCGGCAAAAAGCCGCCGTCTGCCATATAGTCTGTCTTTCATAATCACAGACTCATTTTCGTTTATCTTCGTGTCAACGCGGTTTGCTCTGCACACTCTCTTCATTTCAACAAACTGACTACGCATCTGCCTCCTTAAACTCTGCCAATGAAAAGCCCACAGTGCCCCAAGTTCCCCTTTGAAGCTCGTCTGCGCACTTTTACATTACAGTACAGTATTTTGTATTATTGTACTTTTAAGGTTGTTTTAATAACATTTCTGTTATGCTTTCATCCATATTACCCCAAGGATCAAGAATTATATACACATGACTTTAAACACCCTATTTATTGTCTGCGCATTTGTAGGGGCTAGCCTTCATCCTGACCCATGCGCCAATCCGGCTTTTGTTACCATAACAACTAAAGGCGGATCCTAAGCATTGCGACTTAAGTGGCATCTGCTTGCGGTAGCAGAGCCCAGGCTGTAACAAAACAATTTTAGCTGGTGAAGGAAGCACAGTATGATGTATGTGGACTGGACACATCGAAAAAAATAAAATAAAATTAACAAACATGCACTCATACGTTCCTTGTGTTTCACTCCAACTGTTGCTTGAAAGCAATTTGGGATCTTCTCAATCCACGACTTGATCCTATCCTTCACATACGTGGACACATTTTCAAAAATAGGCAGAAAACAGAAAAGACTTTTACGTGTTTAATTTCACACTCGATGGGTGGACAGACATTCCATAGAACTGACTCTTTTAATAAAACACAATAAAAAATCAACTTTCCATAGCATGTCCACTTTAATATATTATTTTTGTATGATTAATGTATTTCTTTAGCGACAGAGGATAAAAGATTGGATGAGCTGACCGAATAAAGTAGAATGCACTCAACCAGTTTGAACACGCAGAAGTAATCAATCGTCTCGCCTTAAGCTATTCATGTGAGTACCTAAAGCGCTCGAGACCATTTATTATATCTCCAGAAGCTGCAGTGATTTTTATTTGTGACAAAATAATTTGGTATACACTCCACACTCTTAAAAAATAAACAATACTATAAAAAGGGCACAAAAACTGTTGATGTAATGAGGTTTTCCATATAATTTTTAAAGTGTGCGTTGTCATACATGAAACAAAGACAAACCTAAGCTGCAAGCTTCTTCGCTAAAACAATTTAATATAATTTGAAGTCAGATATAGGTGTCAGCCTTCTAATAATAAACACACATCACAAAATGTGTATATATGAATGTTTAATTATGTAGTTAGTATTTGTTAAAGTTGTACATTTTATTTTCAGAAAGTGATTTTTTTTTCAAGCTGTCATTTATTTATTTATTTATTTATTTATCTATTTATTTATCTATTTACTTGGAGCACAGTGGCCTCTCACGTAAAATTTCAGGGATACATGTAAAAAAAATAAAAAAATAGGAGCAGATACTGACAATGGCCTTGGAAAGTTAATATTCACATTTTCACTCATTTTCACTATATTCCTGATAAATGGGCTGAAGGGTGGACCGAAATAATCAAGTTATAACATTTAATAAAACAAAATAAAATAAAATAAAGGACGTCACCAAATTTTCTGGCCCCAAATGTGTTGGTAGATGAAAAACGTACTTGTACTATCAATTTTAGGGTCAAAATGACACCATTTCAAAGAAGAAGAAAAAGATCTATAATCTAGCAAAGTGTGTGGGGATATTGTTGGTGGAAGGAAGACGAAGTCAAGCTGGAAGTTACCTTGGCCGCCCGTCTGGCTCGGTTGTGTAATTTCTCTCGGCGGACTCCATTTCCCGTCATGCCTTTCAAGGGCACGTTTTCGCGTCACCATCCGTTGCCAACAACTTGCCCAGCCCTCTCTCCGAGTGTGTGTGGCACCGGTGTGGCTGCAGGCTGAGCTGCTTCTTCCCCGAACCGGCCTGGAAAACTGGAAACATGCTGTCCTTCGCTGTGAGACAACTGGCCCGGGTGAGTGGTTCAATAGGAAAGCGTTTTAAATTCATTTTGTTTGTACGAAATTGGACTTTATCGTCACATCGCTCGCTAGCTAAAACACAAGGTGTTCTCTGGTCTTATAACGAGGTGATTCTTAACCACCTGCTTCTTCTTTTTTTTTTTTATGTCAGAATATTTCACATTGCACGCATTTATTTAAATGTGTAGTGGGTTTTGTTTTAGCTGTACATTTGTGACTAGGGCTCATTGGGAGCGCCAAGCTAGCCAGCTTGTGTTCACTGTGTCAGTGCAGTGGCTGCAGTAATGATGCAACAGCCACCACTCAGTTTCATCATGAGTTGCACTCACTGCAACTAGTCTAGAGTTCTTCACCTTATAATATTTTTTGAGTTTTGAATCTGAAAAAAAAAAAGAAGTACCTTCATGAAGACAATACTGTACTTACCTCCTAGGCATTTTTTTATTTTATTTTTTTAAACCACAACAGGTCAACTACCATACAAGGGTTTATCAATGTTTGGTCTTCAGCCTCAATAAAGGTTCCAAAGTGCAAATACAGCATGAAAAACGCCCAAGGGAACTCACTAAATATTAACTAAAGGAATTGATACTTAGGTAAGTTAGATAAGGTTGTTGTGTGTGTCAGAGAAAATACATACCAGGGGTGATTGGAGGACACAAACCTGAAAAGGGGTGCAAACACAACTATTTTTTTTTAAAATGCAAATGGATCCACTCACGATGAGAAAATCAGCAAGTGTGTGCATATGGCTCTTTTTGTGTATGGTGTACTCGAGAAGATGACTAAATGGCAAACCGCACATAACGATGAGAAGAATTCGCAACTGACCATTCATCTGTTAACCACCAGATTGCTGTTGTCCTTCTCATAGTGGCGAATGATTTGTGAGACACGTATAGAAACACTTAAAACAACCAATTACTCCTTCTTTATGATCGGCAACAGTGTGAGTTTCCTAACTGGCAAAGAGAGAAAGAATGTGTCCACACAAACGACTCCTACATTTTAGCAACGCTTTCATTTCACTGTTAAACAGTTTGTTGGCAGGATTTTGCACTTTGGTTGCTGTGGTTTCTTAATTAGCGAACTGCCTTCTTAACACTTAGAATTTGCAGTTCCTTCGAAATCATTTTTGAATTCTAAGAGATGCAAAATGTCATCATTGAGTTGACATCTGCAACAGTAATTAATGAATATATCAACATATACTGCTATGACCAACTCTTGGTCATGCTGTCAGAAATCTGATTTAAGGCTTTAATTTCGAATAATGAGTGACCCACGGTTCTAAAGTGTCACGAGCCAATAATTCAGAGACATTCTTGTAAGTCATAACTTTTCCGTTGCTTTGATTCACATGCTTGCATCTGTTTCTAATTGGTTTGCCTGATAATTGGTTAAGCGAGTGTCACAGGCTTAACTTTTAAAAGGTCTCTTTTGGCAAAGTCATGCGTTGTTCTCACAATATGCACGTGAGAAGAGTTGAGCAGTTTTGGAGTAGACCCATTCAGAATTCTGAAGGGGAAACTCAAAATAAAAATAAGTGACCTTCAGCTTTGTAGATTGTGATTATGACAAGCCTAAAAAATTAAATCTTCCGAGTTAATGTGGATTGTTTTTTTTGTTTTTTTCTCTGAGTGTATATTTTTTGGTTGAAAATGACATGGAGATATTGACGAAAAGTATTGCCTTTGCCATTATTGTTTTGTTTTTCTTAACAATAAAATGATTGATATCCCTGATATTATTGGGCAACTGTGAGGAAACACAGTCTTTGTCAATATTCCAAAGAATCCAGGTCACTTGAAGCATAATCTAGAACAGGGTCTCTCAACTACGCTCACCCTGGGATACACATTCTCAGTCTAATGTGCCCATTCGTAATGTAAACACAATAAAATGGTTGCAGAGGTGAACTGATTCATGCAACTTTGCTCGTTTTTCTATTGGATTAATGCACATGATGTTCTATTCTACCTATCACAATGCAACAGTGACACTCACTCAGCTAGTTTAAAAAATGTTTTCAGGCTGGGGAAAAGCCACATTAAACAGTACACGGATTTAAACGGTGCCCAGTGGAGTGTAGACTCATGCCATGGCAGCGGACAGCTGAGTGACTTGACGATCGGCTTCACTGGCGTCTTTAAAGCCTTGATTGTCACTCTGACAAACCTCCGACCCGGATCGAGTGAAGCCGCTGTGGGCTTTGCCTCCCATCACTGAACGCCTCTTCAGGCTCCTTCCGATTTCCTCAGTCGAGTGTCATCCAGACTGAATCACGGGGCAATTTGTAACGGACAGCCTTCCTATTAGCCGCTGACAGAGCAAAAGAAACTGTGTCAGACTGACGGATGCTTCTACTCTTGCTACTATCTAACGTATCTTACTTTCCTTCTTTATAATCCCCTCTCTTTTTTTTTTTTTCTTGTCTTACCTGGCTGATTGTTTGGTATGACCATTGTTGGACGGCAGTCATCTGTAAAATTGACTCGCCTCAAGAGTCGCCTCAGGAAATTGGCAACAATAATACAGAGGAAGGATGAATGGAACTATTTTAACGTTTCTTTCCCAACACCTTTATTTGTGACGGGGAAGGTAAACTGCCTTAAGTCACATTCGTACTGAGCAGTACAGTTCCAGGACGATAAACCATGAGGTGTGTTTGTGGAATGGTGATAGCTGCATTTTCATAATGTATTTAAGTGGAACACCACTGGCGTGATGTTCTGGCATTATCCCTGGTAAACATAAAACATCAACACATTTGAATCTTCTTGGTTGTAATTAAAGCGATACAAGACTTACAAATTTTCCAGTATTGGATTAGGCATTGTGCATCGAATAAAAGTGCAAATATCTCTGGCATCTTATTCCCTGTATTTTCTTTTAAACCGATAAGTATAAAAATAAGAACATACCGTGGTGAACGCCAATATACTGGTCACGTGACCGTGATGACGTATCCCGTGCGTAAATAACAGCTGCCGTCGTTCCTTGAAATGGGAGTTTGCTGACGTAATGGGCAAAAAAATGCCGTCTTCTATCCCAATTACTGCACCAATTCTGTTCAGCGTAAAATCCAATACTATACTTAATACAAAAATCTTCATAAAAAAAGTACTACAAAATCATAATCGCTCAACATGAATTGACAATTTTTTCAGGGAAGAGTTTAAATTAACCATTTCACAGAATAGCTGGGTAATTTTTCATAAGTCTTGTATTCCTTAAATAATGGTGTTCCACTGCAAGGTTTACCTTGTCAAGAAGAAAATACTGAAGACCATCGTTGTTTTGTGGTTATAAGTGTCCGATGTTCTGCGTGATGGTGTCAATTTGGAATTATTTTCTTTTGCACTCTTCCACGGACCTGTTGCCAAACTGAGGCAAGAGCTCAGCCGAGTTGGTAAAGCGCATTGGAAAAGGAGCTACAGCGTTCCCTCACTACTTCGCGGTTCGGTCGCCGCTTTTTTTGTTGTGGTCATGTGGCGGTTGGCACTTGACAAACATCTTTGGTGGATTAACACCACCTTCTGAAATGGAGTGTGGGTCTGTGTAATGGCAGTGCCAGTGATGCATCAAAAGTTGTTTATCAACCGGCAAAAGACAGAAGATGTCGAAGAAGAAGCAATAGTAATCATGGCAACTTGTGTGGTTTCTGGTTTTGGCTACATTGCGACATGAGTTTGTGGTTAAGGTAAGCCATTTTAAGATTAAAAAGAAAAACTTGAACATAGTTATTAAACTGTCATTTCATTGTCATTGTCCTCATGTACTGAGTGCGCATCCACTCACCTTAATTTATGACTGCAGCCTATAATCAGCAACTTGGTATTTGCATTTTAAAAGTTACATTTATTTATTTATTTTTTTCATTTTATTTATTTGTGTTTACAAGTGTTTAGAAGAGTGGAAACTGCAAAGTAGTGATGGGACACTAAATCAGATTCATTGAATTTCTAGCCTCTCATTAGTTTTCTTCAAGTTCACCTTGGACCGACAAGGTAATCCGTTGCCTAAAAATAGTGCGTGTGTGACACATTTGGTGCTCGTGCCTCGGCTCCTGTGCTCTTCAGATCACTTTATGCCGACGATTATTAATTAATCTCCACTAACCGTCAGGAAGGGGAAATGAGTCGGCAGAGTGCGCGGATAGACCTCAGGGAACTGACCCATGTGTTTGTTTAAAAGCAGCCCCGTTCCACTCTGAGGCAAATTTGATGAAAAGCTAATAACAAAAGAAAAGCGACGCTGCTGCTGCTACTTGGCACCGGATGCTTAGCGGCGTAAGGTGACAGGAGGAGGGAGGGAAAGCAGGGATGAGGCATGGCAAGAGTTTTTCTGGCTTTCTGTGCCACTGCTGTGGCCCTCCCTCAGACAGCAAAGGACAGTTTCCGTCAAGGTTTAATGACCCGTGTGATTTCTCAGCAAGAGGCAGCCGGGCCCTCGTCGCCTCCTATACTCCCCCCTGCGCGTCCTCCTCTTCCTCCAGAACCCTGCAGGGGAAAGTGGGTGAGGGATTGTCTCCCCTTTTTCTGCCTTCACTGCCACAGGTGACAGAAGGCCAGGGCAGAGAGTCGAGCGCCTCTGCCGTTAACATGCCAGCCGCCTCCCTTGGCGTGTCACCATTGTCCTTCCCGCCTCCTGCAGGAGCACAGCTAGCGGCGGGATGGATGTTGAATCATGAGGCGCTTTCTTTCACATCTCTTCGGGGCCGGGGTCATCGGTAGCGTAGCGCTTCACATTGCTCACTTTGAAGCAGGTGGCATGGGAGCAATTCCCCATTCACAACTGCCCTGCGACCGACTGGCCACCAGTCCAGTGAAGGGTTGCGATCACCTGAGTAACTTTTATCACGCTGTCAAAATAGAAAGAGTACAACTGTGGTACATCACAGTGTCCATGAAGTTGGAGGAAAAGGGGGGAGGGTTGTCCTTTCAAAAACTTTTTACAACGCCGTTTCCTCCCATGAGAATAATCTGATCACAGAATTGTTCACTTCTTAGTGGCATAAAAAAATGCTGGTTATATCTTGCATAAAAACTCGTGGTGTGGAAGTTAAAGCATTAACTAATCCAAAAAAAATGAATCATGTATTAACACAGATTAATCACACTATTATTTATGGGCACCTTTTTAATTCAGCGGTTAATTGTGATTAATCAAAATTCTAAAATGTGATTAATCTGAAAAAAAAATTATCATTTGACAAATCTAATAAAAACGAACCACAAGCAACAACTCAAAACAGATCCCTTTTCATAACCCAAGTGTTTCGGAGTTCTGATGCTCTTGTCCGACTGTTGCTTGAAATCACAGGCGGTGGTGCGGTACTGCAGTAGTATGTAAATTAGGCCTACTGTGACATCATAATCTGGTGAAATTCAAAACGGCTTTTTCATAGGCGCAGTTTCAGAAAAATACTGTCGGTAGCTCACAATAGACACTTAATTGGTGGGCATAAAGTAGTTTTAAGTCATATTTCTGTCCCCTCTAAATATTTAGACTAGCAGAGTGAGATGATAAAAATGTTTTCATTGGTCATTTAGATGCTGAGTGCTGAATATGAGATCTGGCTTTCATATTAATTTCTTATTAATTGATCAAATGCGCATAGTTGGACATTGGACAGTCTGAACTTGGTATATCGATACTGTACTGTGAAAGATAATGCCATAGCCTATATCAGCTTTTCCCAACCTTTATGGAGTTGTATGAACAGGTGGACAGTATAGGATGCACAGGTTTATTGTACTTTCTGCCCTGTAAATCAAGACCATTTAATTGTCCTGCCTCTCAAAATATGTTGCTGGCATAGAAAAATTACAAATAGATATATTATCTAATTTAATAAATAATTTCCAAACAAATTAAGTGAAATTAGATTATTTCCTGTCGGATGAACTGTCATGGCACCCTTGTTGGAATCACTGCCACATATCATATTAATAGATGCATTAGGCTCTAGTGCTGAACATGATAGGCAGTACAGAAAAGGGATCTTGTCAGGAAACATGGCAACGCTTTGCTTTCTTTCAGTTTGTGACGTCCAAATCTTCATGCGCTGCGTTGACTAAGCCTGCTGATGTGCTTTTGTGTTCATTTCCAGCCAACTCTCGATCTTTTTAATTGCTTTTTAATGACGCTGTTCAAGGGACGCTACCCCAGCACACAATCGGTTGACGATAACTACAGACCTGCAGCGGCGAGGGTGGTTTTGACTTAACTGTCGACAACTGCTGATTAAGTGACGTAAGGCCACCAATCTTTTGTGAGCCCAATCAGCATTCAGATGTTTTTCATTGTGCTTATACAGCCTCCTCTTCTGTGTGTGATGAGGTATTCTCTTCACTCTGCACAGGCAATTGATTCCTCATACGGTTTAAGACACCTGACACATATTTCTCTCCAACGATGTTGCCTTGAAAGCAACTGACTTGAATAGTTTGCTGTATTTCTGGCCATTATTTTTTGAATTAATCCATGAGTCCGATTCCAAATATAATTGATTCAGTTACTGATTTTGTCTTTACCATGAGGAAAATAGGTAATCATTGTTCGTTGTTTTCCAGTAAGAGAAATTTTTATTTTGTTCAAAACAAAGACCGCTTTCTTGCAGGACTACAGAAATTGAAGAATAATTCATTACTGTTGAAGAGCTCAAATGAGCATTTGGGTAATTTAAAATTAAAGACAAAAAATAAATAAATAAATATACCTGAACGATTCTGTGATGATCAAAAACCATTATTGATTAATTTGATAATCGATTAGTTGTGGATTAATCGTTGCACCTCTACACCGGACATGTTTTTGATGGGGGTAAATTTGGGCTCGACGTCTTCCACAATAAACTCGTCCAACTATGCCTTTTTTTTAGGTCATTCTAGAACACAAAATGATGTGTTCACACAAGTTTCGAAGCATTATATTGGAAAACACATTCAGTCACAGCTAAGGCAAGTGTGCCTCAATACTTCTGTCCACATATATAGCGTACACAGACTCAAATGATCCAACGTCGCAGTAGCGGAACTGGCCTAGTCCAGATTAGATAAGACGGAAATGCTGAATCCATTCTCTCTTTTGGTACACTGAGGCTGTAAAAATTGCTTTGTAAAAGTGCTGATGGCGGCGTAATGAACAACCATGCTGATAATTCATATCATGAAAACATGCAAGTGTCCAATTCCATCAGGCTACATATTAGAAATTTTCAAATAAAACTGAAAGGAGAGGAAATGTATTTGACTATTATAACTGATTGAGTGAACATCATGTAACTAAATTAGTGATTTTGTTGAAACCTCTCTGTCCAGATATTTTCCCAGATCGTCTTAATGTCTCTAATATTGTATGTAAAACAAACAAACAATTTTTTAAGCATTCTTTTTTTAATCTTTTTTTTTTAATCTTTTTTTATTTATTTATTTATTTTTTATTTTTTTCCAATCCCCATAGCCATTATGCCAGCGTGCCCCAGCTCGCATATGCGCACGCGGGCAACAGTCCCACGCTGCCAGCCGTGCGGCGGTCGAAGATCAGTCGTGGACAGGCCAGGAAAGTCTGGCTCAGGACGACCCGGAGATGTGGGACCTGCTGTTAAAGGAGAAGGACCGACAGTGTCGTGGCTTGGAGCTAATTGCATCAGAGGTAAAAAAAAAATAAAAATAAATCAATGAAGATCAAAGTTCTCAAGCTGGATTTTGATTGGTGGTTGCTAAGAACCGCCACTGTTGATAAACTGATGTTTTCTAGGTCAGTTTATCTTTATTAAGCAATGCCTAATCATTCAAATTTCTCCTCCTTGTATCGTGGAAAAACACTTTGACTCGCACCAAAGCAGCTTTGGGTAGTGTCCTGTTTTCATTTGAAGGCCGGAAGAGGTGAAATCTTCCTTGACAAGCTTTTCCACCGCCTGCTTCTTCCTCGCCACAGTAGCTGTTCAGCGAAGTGTGTCGGCCGCTCCTCCACACAAAGCCGCGCGCCGCTCTGGTGCGAGATAACGTTGATATCTTTATTCTGCCTCTTCCACGCCTCGTGCAGCGCGGGCCTGAGGAGAGCTCAGTGCGGCTCAGGCAGGCTCCCGGCTGTATTTTTCCCCACAAGTGCAACCACACACGTGCACATGATTCACATGATGATGCACATGAAGAGGGAGAGATACAATACTTAATATCTTGAAAAAAGAAAATAAACATTTCATTGATTAATTCATTTGTATATCGACTTTTGCATCCCGTCTGTGGCACTTGAAACAAAATTTTGGGCTGTGGATGCACTTGTGAGGCATGACAGAAACTAATAAATAAATGCTACACTCCAATCAAACTCACCGCAGCAATAAATCCTCCCTTTTGCAAGGATTATTTTTTTAATTTAATCTGTTTGAGAAAGGGATCTTTTTTAATGATCATTTATTTTAGTGATAATTTTGGTGGCTGTGATTTATGGAGCTGTTGAATTGTAGGTTATACAAGCTCTTGCAAATGCGTACACCCACCACCACCACCATATAAAATCAGATATAGGCATACTGCCAAAAAATTGCTTTTATACATCTGAATACATAGGTGATAAGAGGTACTTTTATGTCCTTGACTGACCATTGGGATAATTAACAAACCATTAATCAATTATTTTTTTAATTAATATTAGATACACTTTACTAGTGTCACTTTTTTTTAAGAATACTTTTTTTTTTTTTTCACAGTGATTGTTTTCAAAGTTAAACATGAAATTTTATTCTGCCATTAAACGCAATTAGGGCTGCAACAGCAAAACGATAATCGATAAAAATCAATATTTAAAAGTAATGGCAATGATTTTCATTATCGATACGTTTGTCCATCATCAGTCCAATTCAGTCTCCAGTTTTAAGCAACATTTAGTCTATCAAGTTTCATAATAAGTTAGCCACTTTAAATATTAATAACATACAAGAACATGTTTTGCCTGTATAAACTATTTGTAATGGAAAAAGGCCAAATATTCTTATGAACCTGAAATCTTGTGTTTATGTTTAGAAGGTCCATTATATGGCCATGTTTTTAATTAATTCAGGACCTTATACGCTTACATTACATGCATTCACAGAATACTTTCCCGTCCACTGGAGTCAATACGTTATCAAAAATGATGATGACTTAGTCTCACCTCTTATTGCCTAACACACTTTAATTTGCCGCCCTTATCTCTCGTGTTGACTCGTGCAATTCTTCGGGGCACTTTTTTGTTTGTGTTCTCACCACAGAATTTCTGCAGCCGAGCCGCTCTGGAGGCTCAGGGCTCCTGTCTGAACAACAAATACTCTGAAGGCTACCCAGGGAGAAGGTGAGTGTGTCAGTTTAGCAAACACTGTCTTGTTAGTGGTGTTAATAGACATGCAAACATGGGGATGCAAATGTGGTCGCACATCCCAAATAGCAAAGGGAAACCTACCATTCCTGCACATTTTGCCTTTGTTAATGGAATAAAACAGAAGAACAATGTCGTTGATTAAATTGTTGTGACACAAATAAGTTTGTAAGATCACACACACCCCTGTTCAAGTAAGTGTTTTTTGTGATGTATATTAAAAAAAAAAAAAAAAAAAAAGTGACCAAAAGAAATAATTTCAAAAACTTTTTCCACATTAGAGTGAAACTGAATTTAAACATTAAAAAAAAAATATGAGGAACTAAAAACAACACAAATAAAGTAATTGGGATGTGGCAGTGTTCAGAATGAACCAATCATATTCAAAGTTAAATGGGGGATCAGCACACATTTAAAATGCCTCCGGTCACATTTTTGAATAGCCCCATACAGTTATATCCATTTATACAAAAGCTGGCATTTGAACAGGGGTGTGTAGACTTTTTATGCCCACTGTGTATTATTATTGCTCATGTTGACTAAAAATGTTCTGTTTCTCTGGTGTACAGATACTACGGCGGAGCAGAAGTGGTGGATCAAATTGAGCTCTTGTGCCAAAAGCGAGCCCTGGAGGCCTTTGACTTGGACCCGGACAAGTGGGGCGTCAATGTCCAGCCTTACTCGGGCTCCCCCGCCAACTTTGCCGTCTACACTGCCGTGCTCAACCCCCACGACCGCATCATGGGACTGGACCTTCCAGACGGAGGACAGTCAGTAGTTTTTCTACTTAATCTCTACATGCCGTGATATACGTTATCTACAAAAACTCTTGATTTAACTGTTTGAGTGCAGTTCTTTCAGTCATGTTGTGTTTTATTGCCCTCCCCTGCCCCCAGTCTGACCCATGGCTACATGTCAGATGTGAAGAGGATCTCAGCCACCTCCATCTATTTTGAGTCCATGCCCTACAAACTCAATGTAAGTGGAGCCCCCTTTACCCTCTACTTCACGCTTGTTTACGATCCTGAAGTCATGATAAACAGTCGTTTCACTGATATTTTCCAAGTGTGCAACAGTCTGCCCTCAGGGAACATGAAATGGCTGACACCTCCCTCACCTCCCATTTATGTGCTACATACGCAATTGCTGTGTTTTTATGCGTCTTATTCCGACAAATGTAGCATCGTTTTTGTTTGCCACAAAATGCCTGAAAACTCGCACACATTTTTGCAAGGTGTGTTTACAGGTGAAAACATATCCCTTTAGGGGTCCCTAAAAATAATGTTATGATTGTTGGTAGTAGTAGTAATAGTACTATTAGGGATGTCCCTATCATATTTTCTTGCACCCAAATATCAGAGTTACCTAATTTTGATATATACTGAGTGCCAATCTGATACCTCGGCAATTAAGAGGGAAGAAAAGAGCCCATCCAACTTCTCTCAATTACTTAATTGAAAATAAAATAATTGTAAAAAACTAAAAATATTCAAATGAAGGTCCCTGCATGATACATTTTTATGGCTTGAAGTCCATAGTGGTTTAAATCAAGTAAACAAATATGATATTTTATTCTTTATTTTAGTACATTTACAAATCAGATTATTATTTTTTTCCCCCCCAGCAGTTGTTTTCACGATATTGTGGGGAGGTTGGTGATATGTGTATGTATGTGTGTGTGTGTATATATATATATATATATATATATATATATATATATATATATATATATATATATGTGTGTATGTAAAAGGTCACAATATTGTGTTATAGAAACCCACCCCCCACCCCCAATATTGTACTTTTGTACATAACAGCAATGCATATAAACAACCTACAATCTTTAATAACACTGAATATTGAGGCACTTACTTGCTACACATTGAGTTCCTCCACATATTGACTTGGTTCACGAACGTATTACGTTCCCCTTCATCTGATCATTAGCGTGGATTTTAAACATAGAAGGGCCAAAACATGCCTTGTGAAATTCAAAATATACTAAAAAAAACTAGCCACTAGATGGTGCTCGAACTGCACAAACATGCTTTTAATATTGTGACATGATGGCGATGACGATATTGTGGCAATTTTAATATCACAATGTTGCCATTATTGTTACGTCGCAAACCTTAATTGTTATTCTCAGGAATTTAACAAAAAGCTAACCAATGTTGCATGGTGAGTCTCTTTTCCATCAAGGCACGCTTAGCGATAGTTGCCTGATGGATGGCCCTGAGAGTCACCCTGCCCGGGCCTTTGTGATGCATGGGCAGCCGGGACCTCTCTGCGGGAAAGATAATGGGAAATCGACAGGCCGGCCATCACCGCTGGTTCTGCCCTCACGACGGCCAGCTTGATAGAGCGAGCGGGCAGCCGTAGATGTGCTCTGCAGATGGGAGATGATCAGATTGTCTAAATAAAGCGCTCCCTTCCTGCTCCTTTCACCCGTCTCACATTTTCTCTCACCTCCTCCCTTTTTCCTTGCCGGTTTCATCTCTCTTTTCTCAAGCTTGAGAGGAGGGGGAGCTTTACACATTCCTTCTAATTTGACTTATTTCGATAAAAGAGCACAGGCTGTCTCCAAACCATCCTTCCATGTGTTTCGCTTCGGTTGAGCGGGCCCCTGAAAGGTTACATTAGGGGCCGTATCGCCTCAATTGCTCTTCTTTGATATGACGTGTCGAGATATCTCTTTTTAAATAAATTCCTTCCTCCTTTTAAGGTAGCAGCAGCGTCGAATGAAAATAATCTCTTTGATGTTGTTTGCAAAGGAGCGTCAGATTTTCTAACATTTTTTTTCCTCTCCTCTCTCTTTGTAATATAATCTGGTTCCTTCCCAATTTCTATACTAAATCCCACCCCTCCCCTGGTCTTCTTCTTCTCCGCTCCTCTTCAACGCTTCCCCGCCACTCAGCCTGCGACAGGACTCATCGACTACGACCAGATGGAGCTGACGGCCAAGCTGTTCAGGCCCCGGCTCATCATCGCCGGCACCAGCGCCTACGCCCGCCTCATTGACTACGCTCGCATCAAGAAGGTGCGCAAGCCTCACCTGCCCTTGACCCCCACGACCCCTGTCTCAGCCTGCTTTTTACAACTCCTGTGTCAAAGATAACCTCCAATCAAGTACAGTTCAAAAGAATAGGCCTACTTTACAAACACTATTTCAGGCAATTTGAGAGGAAGAAAGGGAGCTCGTCCCCTCGGTTCAACATAAGTGATTGGCACCAAGATGACGTCTGTCCGATGGCGTCAAGGGAATATTTTGTATGACACATGGCTCTGGCCTGAACACAAAAGCAGGAATTAGACAAGTTTTTCAGTGAATGACGCTCCATAGGTTCCCCCCAAAAGCTTCAAATTGAATTGTTTATTCCCTGCATGACTTTATTATGCTGCCCCATAGTGGGCAATGCAGACACACCAGAAGGAGCAGCACAATGAATTCAATTGCAGCATTAAATCATGGGGCAGAAACTGAATCTTTTTTTTTTTTTATTATTAAATATTTTAAATTCAAAATAGTTTTTTTTCTTTTTTATATGTGTAAAATAAACTGGAAGTTGACCAGCATCTGATTCTGTTTGGTTCCACTGTAACTTGACAATACTGCAGGATTCCTCTAACTTGCCAACGCCACTTAGCTTCCTCTCGTCGACTTAACCAGAGCGAAGGCAGACACTCCCTGGAACTTCAAACCCACACTTCACTCTCGCAAAGTGCACCAGAGAGCCTGTTATCTTTTTTTTTTGTGTTAGACTCGCTCGCCGATTCATCTTGGTTGCACGGCTTCACTTTGGGAAGGTGCCATCAGACGGAGTGTCCCGCCATTACGGCGCTGTGTGTCTTTATTAAGATCCATAACGACTCTGCCACTACACCTGAAGTGGAGCCATATTTCTCCACCCCACAACTAGCGGCGTCTCTGTGGAACCGTTCACTGTTTTATGGCACAAACCGGCAGACTCCTCGACAGATTTCCAGTGTCGTTACCTGCATAGCCTTTAGAGCAACACCAAAATACCGACTACTCCCAATCCTCCCGTAGGCAGTGATCACCCCCCCCCCCCCCCTCTCGCCAGAGAACCCACTAAAAAACATGTTGTGATCCAGTTAAGATTTTCATGATAATGCACATTTTTACTGGAGCGCTGAAAGGATGCAAGGCTCTGATCCCTCGCCAGCGAATCATTTGCATGTTTTTTTTTTCTGGTAACTGGCAAGAGAAGGCGGAGATGTGTCCCATGGTGTCGTATTATACATTACATGTGGCTCCTCAGAAGAATGCTGACATGCTAAATGCACCAGCTCTCATTTGAGATACTTTTGTCGTCCTTTTATCACGTCTTCTATAATGTTTGTTCTCATTAGGATTACAAGATGTCACTATACACCTTGGACTTGTTGCCAGTCAATTGCAGGGCGCTTTTAGACACGTTTTTGGCATGTGAGAGGAGAGGAAGTCTGAGGAAACCCATGAGAGCACAGGGAGCGCATATAAACTCCACACAGAAGAGCCTAAGCTGAGATTTGAACCCGGAACTTCTCACCTATGAGGTAGATCTGCTAACCCCTAATGCAATGGACTGCACTTCTACCAAAGTTTAAGGGAAGAAAAAAAAAAAAACTAAAAAGGATACCTCTCACTCGTTGATTATTAAATACAAAGAAGGCGACTACGCAAATTACTGATGTGACTTCAGGTTTCTGCTTAATAGAATACATGTAGATATAGTGGTGGGGTCAAGAAGACTGTTTCTTCAATATGATGATTACACCAAATCCACACAGACATCAATTATGCAACAAAAATTTTTACTTTTTTTTTTTTTTTTTTTTTTTTTTAAAGTTTTAAAAAGTTTGTGTCTTCCTCAGCTGTGCACAGACATCAAGGCCTACATGCTGGCCGACATGGCTCATATCAGCGGCCTGGTGGCAACCAAGGCCATCCCGTCTCCGTTCGAACACGCCGACCTGGTCACGACCACCACACACAAGTCCCTCCGAGGAGCCAGGTAACACGCGACCAACCTTAAACTAGAAACGTCCATGTTGCCGACATGCGCGTCAATCGCATCGCTGCTTACTTGTTTTGTTTTGTTCAGAGCGGGTCTCATCTTCTACCGCAAGGGCGTTCAGTCCGTGGACAAGAAGGGCAAGGAAGTCCTGTACGACCTGGAGGACAAGATCAACTTCTCGGTCTTCCCCTCGCTGCAGGGCGGTCCTCACAACCACGCCATCGCAGGTGTTGCCGTGGCACTCCGGCAGGTAGAAGAAGCAAATTCAGTCAGAATCGCCGTCATCTTTAATTACCAAGTTTGTTAAAACGCGCATGTATTCTGCCGCTGCTACTTGAACCCATCACGAAAACACAATTTAGGACATAAATACTAAAATATATAAAGTGTCTATACTAAGGGTGTCACGATTTCGATTTTTTATCGAAATCGATCGAAATTACGTCACGATTTCGAGCATCGAAATAGAAGAGAGGACACACGATTCGATGCCCCCCCCCCCGCGCCCGCCGCCACCGCCGCCACCTCCCAGGAAAGCAAATGAGACGCAGCCATTCAGCTACTAGCTAACGGCACTTGTTAGCTGACTTCTCCTGCAGTCATGATGGCAAGCGCGGACAGACACAGCAATGGTGCTTCAAGCCGCTCCCGCTTCTCTCGTCACCAGTTTGGAAACATTTTGCGTTCCCGGTGAGTTATGTCGACAACGTTCACGTTGTCGATAAAAAGACCACAGTTGCAAGATATGCTATGTGCGCGTACTGTACTCGGCCACGGTGTTACGCCCGGCTCGTCAAGGGGAAGGGAAGTAACACAATAACAGAAAATATAGAGTAGATAAACACGGGTCGACTTTAACATCTGAGTAGTTTTAATTGAAATTTCAGGCAGGGGTTTGACAAGGGAGTGAAAGTGGAAGGTGAACAAATAATAACCGCATTTGACAGAACTGACAGAACGGAGGAGAAACAACAATAACCAATAGGGGTATAATACACGGATACACAATAGCGTCGCGCTGGCACAGTCGTCCAATCGGAGTGTCGCGCTGGCACAGTCGTCCAATCGGAGTGTCGCGCTGGCACAGTCCTCCAATCAGAGTGTCGCGCTGGCGCATTCAAACTGAAGTACCATTATACGGGCACCAGCCGACACAAACACACACATACATACTAGGGGAGCGGAGCCGGCGGCGGGCCCGAGCCGCCAGCCGTAACAACGGGAAACACGACAAACATGACGGGACATTTACGCAGGCATCACAAAGATTTAGATTTATCAAATTCAACTAGAAGTGGGAAAACAACGGTCCAACCAACTATTTCATCCTCATTTACAGTGAAACTTCCACACACTTCAGCTCGCGCGAAACGCCAGATCCATAGGTCTATTTATAGCAGCAGACCTGCAGCCTTGGAAAACGCTGGATTCAAACATTTAATTAGTGTACTTGAACCACGCTACAGTATGCCCAGCAACTGTAAATGTTGGGATATAGTTTGTTCAGGCTGTATTTGTTCCATGACTTTGGATACAATATATTTTTTGTTGTTGTTGCACATTATTTTAAGAGGAACGCACAGCACACTGTTGTAACCAAAAACAGTCAATAGATGGCAGGCACCCACTGTGACTTTTTGTTTTTGTTTTTTTATTTTTTATTTTACACTTCAGTAAGAACAAGACGGTTAACTTTATATTGTAAATAAATTCTTTGAATTTGATCATTCCTGCCTAATGTCAATTATCATATATTACATAAATTTACACAAAAATAATATGGAAATTGCATCACCTATATGTAGCCCATCTTTTGAAATAAGATTTACTGTACAATGAATAGAACCAATGATCATAGACTAGCCTTAGCCTACAGAAGCATATGCCTCTGTGTTATAAAGTGGGGGAGCGGAAAAAAAAAAAAAAAAAAAATCGAAAAAAAAATCGAATCGTGACCCCAAAATCGAAATTTAAATCGAATCGTGGAGTTGGCGAATCGTGACACCCCTAGTCTATACTGATAACAGCGACAATTGTGCAAACATCCTTACTCAACAATCTGCATGTTGCTGTGATTTCAGGCTCAGTCTCCCATGTTTAAGGAGTATATTGCCCAGGTTATCAAGAACTCCAAGGCCATGGCTAATGCGCTACTCAGCAAAGGTTACACCCTGGTGTCAGGTAATCCATTTTGGCCTGTTTCACGAATAGTAAAACTTAAATTGACAACACCGCCAAAATACATTTTTAATTGCCTATAGATGCAATGTGTGCCAAAGCACTACTTTTGTGCAAAGCAAATTCCTCAACTCACTTCAGCATAGCTTCTTGGCACTGCAATATGTAATTTCCCTGTGAAAATGCTAAATAGGTTCACTGAAATCTGAAAAAGGAGCTGTCAGTTGCTTAGTACAAAAGATATTTATTTTTAAAACTAATTTAAATATGACGATGCAGGTCATTCAATAATTCACGTGTTCATCATGTGCATATCGTCGCTGCTATGTGAAAATACTTATGTCCATTTTTTCCACTTTTAATATGTTTACGATTTTGGGATGTCTGGATTGTTTCATCCTAAAAAACATAAAAATGACAAAAATGGACAGAAGTGTTTTTCACATAGCAGCGACAATATGGAGTAATGTCATTGTAGTCAGTCAAGAAATGGGGATCTAGCTTTTGTAGTGCTTCCACAGTCTCCACATGCACAATTTTATGATGGAATAGTCAAAATCAATATAATATCTTAAGCATTAAGCCTTGGAAGCTTGTAATATTTTACAAAGGTCAAAAGAGAAAATAATTGCTTGGATCCACATTTTTCTTCGACTGTGCACGACTTTTCCGACAGCCCCAACAAAATTCCATGGAAATCTTTTTTTTTTTTTTTTTTTTTTTTTTTTTTTTTTTTCCCCCCCTGAATCCTGCATACACGTGATCAAACAAATCAACGGACTAACAGTAATACAATTCAAATTGAAAATCAGACCACATTCAAAAGTCAATTCTCTTGTTTTTGAGACATCTCGGCCACATCAAAACTCAGGTGAAATGTTTCAGGGGGCACCGACAACCACCTGGTCCTGGTGGATCTGCGGCCCAAGGGCATCGACGGCGCCCGGGCCGAAAGGGTGCTGGAGCTGGTCTCCATCACGGCCAACAAGAACACCTGCCCCGGCGACAAGAGCGCACTGACCCCTGGAGGCCTCAGGCTGGGTAAAGGGACACGCACCATCTTGCGCTTTACTGCCTCTTCACAGAATGCTTTTATGTTTGTTTATGTAAAAATACAGCCACGCATACGGAAGTGAGTCAGCCACCACCAGCGCTCAGCAGTGCATGATTAATTAAATATGTTTAGCTTATTAATCATCTTCCAGGAAGTTCACGAGCTCCACATTTATACCGCCTCATTTTTATTTATTTATTTATTTTTTAGCATAATCTCCAGGCTAGAGCTTTACCTCCACATGTTGACGTTTATGATTATGTTGATTTGCTCTTAAGTGACCATGCAACCATGACAAAGAGACTCTAGAATAAAATAGAATACACCATTATTAGCCCCTCAATTGGGAAAATCTAATTTTAGCCGGGAAATGGACTTTAGTAGCCACTGTAACATACATATTTTTGTTTTTAATGGACTCCATCTTGCTCAGCCAAGTTTCAGTCAGCAAAAAGTTACCCGCGCTACTTTAGTTTGATGTGTTTACCTGGTGTGTGTTGCAGGCGCCCCAGCTCTGACCTCCAGACAGTTCAAAGAAGCCGACTTTGTGCGGGTCGTGGAGCTCATGGACGAGGGCTTCCAGATCGCCTTGGACGTGAAGAAAAAGACAGGTGAGCGCTCCGAAACGCATTGCGGCGATGCAAGTACAAACTGTGAATTAGTGATCAATCACGTGGCCGCCCTGCATCGATCCGGCTTTTTCATCTTCTCTCCCGTTGCTGCGCAGGAAAGCTCCAGGACTTTAAGAACTTCTTACTGGAGGACCCCAAGACGGTGGCCCGTATCGCTGAGCTGCGTCACCGCGTGGAAGCGTTCGCCAGGCCTTTCCCCATGCCGGGCTTCCACGACCATTAGGAAGATTGCCAGTCCTGTTTTAAAAAAAAAAAAAAAAAAAAAAAAAAAAAAAAAAAAAAAAGCAGGCCTCGTATTGAGGTTTAACAATAAAAATCGCCAGATTTTATAGTACAGAATAACCTATTTTCTATTGTACATTGAAAAGATTGTTCTTTTACTTACGGTTGCCACTTTTCATCAAGATACACTCTGTAGTCTTAATTTTATAAAGCAACTTAACCAGTGTCACTCATTTATCCTGATGTTTCCCAACATTGATCGAGTCATTGAATTTAACTTGCATCAACCTATGCGGAGTTCATAAGTTTTCACTTTGCCTCGGTTTTCTCCGGCCTACTCCCACATTCCAAAAACACAACTTTAAATTGTCCCTACGTGTTAACGTATGTGCGTGCAGTTGTTTGTCTATGTGGCTTGCAATTTGACTGGCAACCGGTTTGGAGTGCAATCCATTTCTTTTGCCAAAAGTCGGCAGGGATAGTCTCCTGCCCACGGCCCGAATGAGGACAAGAGCTATTGAAAATGGATGTTTGGAAAAACAAATTGACAAGCACAAAATAATACTCGATGACAATTTAATTTCTGTTTTTTGTTTTGTCCTCCCCCATAGCTACTAACATATTTCAAATAAATATTGCTTTTCAATCTATATTGGGTTCACAGACCGCCATAATCACTGCATCAGTGATCAGTTTAGGTCTGTCTTGTTTCTTCCTTTGCACAGCTTCTCTTGAAAGTACACCTTGCCAAAATACAGCATTTTATTTCTCCTGTTTCAACTGACTTGCTTGCCAACAGAGTTTGATATAACATTGATGGAGTCTAAATAAAATAATTCAAAAGAATGCGTCTTGTTTTATCAGATATAAAGTTTTTTTTGTTTTTTTTGGTAATAAATTAACAGGTCGCGGTTTTCTGCTTCCTGAATCCTGATTAGTTATCCAAATCAAGCGCAGCCTCTCTACCAGTCTACTCTACCCTGATCACGTGAGGGTTTTGGCCATTCTAGTGTACACGTTTAATTTGTACCAAAAATTAAAATAAACATTAGTACACTTTGGGAAGACTTACAACTCGACGTCGCTAGTAAAAAAAAAAAAAAAAAAAAGTCAAAATGCGGTAAGTCTATGCCTTTGTTGTGCTCGTGTTGTCTGTAGACATGCTAAATGTTAGCTCCAGATGCTACCAGATGCTAGTTATGTAAGCTAGTTGGTTGGTGGTCGTGTGATTCTGTTTGCTAATTGCTGTCACAAAGTTTTGATTCAACTTGTTTGTCAAGGTTTTATTAATGGCCAGGGACTAATCGACTTTTGCCAAGTGACAATTCAGGTAAAACAAATGCTACTCGGAAATAATGCTACATACGTAACAATTAGCATAATGCTAAATGTTGTTGTCTGTATATTCATGCATTCAATTAAGTTTCCCAAAACCGAATACTCATTTTGGAATCCCTGTTTTCGAGTCCGATTAAAATTAAGCACAAGTAAAATAAAGTAACAAAATAAAAACGGTTTTGTTTTCATTTTTAAATAAAATTATATAAGTACAAAATATACCATTAAATTGCCCCATTGTTAATTGTTAGTTACTGTACTTTTTAGATACTGTATTTTTATTTTTTAGTTATTTAAATTATGTTTAGTTAGCACTAAAAATTAGTTTAATAAACAATTCATGAAAATGCTTCTAATACTGCAAACTAGGATTTGTAGTAGCCTATATGAGCAGTAATTTTTAATGTATTAATTGACTCAGTTTTTATGGACTACATAAATAAAACTCAACTATGGTAACATGATAAAGAGCCAAATGTTTCAACACTTTATTTATTTATTTATTTATTTAATCACGCATCAATAAGAAACTGTCTCCAAATGTTTGACTGGTAATTTGTAAAACTACTAACATAAAAAAAAAACTTAAGATCTCACAGGACTTAATTACAGTTAATGAGCAGTATTTTTGTATGTATATTGTATAATATTCCTCTTCTAAGATTGACACATATAAATTAACCGACTGTCACTTCAAGTATTATTTTATTTTCTAAATTAAAGGGGTAAAAATAAACGTGTAAATGTAACTTAGACCACCAAGTATGTGTACCACTTTATAAGCAGTCCATTACAATACCGGGAAACAAATGGTGACACTTTAGCGAGAAAGAAATATCCATCACTATGAAGAGGAGCGATTAAAATGGTGGCGACATTGCGTGTTAAAAGAATGGGACCGTAAGCAAGAAAACACAGTGTGAAAAAGTATTCTGCGTCTGTAATTGTCATAATAGTGCATTGTATTGGCCATCTGCTACGCTCCTGCCTAATGTTGCACATATATCAAGGCCATGTTAAGCTGTTCTTATTGAAAGAATACACACACTGTTTCTAAGGACGAGATGATAAAATCCCGTTACTACGGTAGCCCGTGCGACTATAAATCATGTCTGTTTAATGAGCAGGGGGATAAATGACAGTGTCAGCAATTAATAGGGTGTGTGTCACGGCAATACCTGACATCATTAAAGTTGATGTGAGTGTAAAAAAAAAAAAAAAAAGTTAAATATAGAGCAGTGTGACTTTAATTGAGACATCCATGCCGCACTAACCCGTTGTAATTGTGTCCTAATGGTGCTCATGTTTCAGCAGTTGTGAGAGCTTTGACGGCATGTCTTGTCTGTACAATAATCCTGTCATTCCCACCGCTGCTAATAACAATGGTGGTTTTGTAATGAGCAGGCAGAGAGTCTGACTACTCGGGAATGAGCCAACAAGTTTCATCCAGAACTGACTAACTGGGTATTATGTATTTCCTTTATCTGAGCTTTTTGTTAGACTTCTCTTTTTTTTTTTCAGCTGAGAGTGGAAACTGAATTTGCCAATGCAGCATAATTGTTGGCTCAGCTTTTTTGCGAAGTGCAAGCTATTCTCATACAATGACATAAAGATGCCACGGGGATATTCAGGAATTTATATCGGCAGGTTGCTACCTGGCATCTTGATGTATTTTTAGTGGACTGTTTTTCCCCTTTGCAGCAACTTTGTACTTTTGTATTGATCAGCTCAGGAGGTTTACTCGTGCAGCTGTAATGTGTCAAAGAAAAAGTGTCAATTGACTTGTTTATCAGTTGGCATATATGGACAATAGATAACAAGGGTACACCTGCATTCTTCAATAGATAATAAGGCTCAGTTTTGCTGTTTTGTTTGACACTGTCATTATTGCAGGTTAAGTAGTAGTAGATCCAGCAAAATTGCTTTACCAGATCTACCATTCGTCAGCTTTTTAGACGCAACCCAGCAATAGCGGGATACTGCCGCTTTCACACAGTGACCTGACATAATGCAGTCAGATAATTCATTGCAATACTTGTCAGATGTGGCAATTGCTTTTGACACAACAGGGCAGAAATAGTGAGTAGTGCCTGACCGATATGTTTTTTTTTTTTTTAGGCCAATGCCTATTCCGAACATTGGGAAAATACAATTTAGATTACCGATTAATTAAAATGCATAATGAATGATGCATCTTCTTTTTTATTTTGGGTTCCTTAACACGACAATAAAGATGTGAATTACAGGCAGAACATTTTTAACCGTTTTTAAGTATTTGTGTAACTTAACCACAAAGTAAAAATTGGCAAAAATTGGTCGTTTTTTTTTTTTTTTTTCTTCTTTCCCCTCCTGATTTGTGGATTGGGGGGGATTGTTTGATTGTCACGTTTGTCTTAAGACGTTATAATGCGTACAAATGGGGGGGTACGAAGGTAGCAAATTATTAATATCACCCCCCCATTGCATGTCTGTGACACTTAGACAACAATGAAGCAGGAAAAAGCAAAAGTTGGGGTTTTACAGATAGTATTTTTATTTTTTTTATTATTGCAGCTTTTTGTCATTTTGACCTACAGTTCCATGATTTATTTATTTTTTATTTTTGTAAATGCTTCTTCCGTCGCTCCATCTAGTCTTGAGTTCATCACGTAGTGCAAATGAGAATTTTTTTTTCAAAAAGCCACATCTAAGCTAACAGCAGCCCCGCTTAGATGGGGTCACCCCCACTTGGAGTATCCGACTGACAGTTGTGGAATTTGATGTGCTTGCTCGCTCTTGAGAGGGAACGATGAAAGGCGTCTCTATCTCCGCTGCATCAATGGATGAGCCCGGGGCCAAACTAGCCCGCCACCGCCGCCGCCGCCGCCTCCTGTTTTTCGCACCATGTCCTATTTACTTATTTAGCCGTCCTACTACCGGCGTCTTATCTCACCCAATGAAATTAATCCTTGTCTAAAAATATCTTTGAGGAAGAGTCACTCATTTTCCTGCTGACAAGTAGGAAGACGTGCGTGGAGCTGAAGCCCCTTTCACGCCGGTCATCTTTGTCCTCACCTCCGTGTGTACGGACCCGACGCTTGATGGGGTGGGTTCAAGTCGACAAACGAATTTGCCAGTTTGCAAACTGTCAACTTGAAGTTTAACACCCGAAACGAGACTCACTTGAGGTTGCACGACTAATCGTTTTTTTTTGTTGATGATGATAATGTTGAGTTGACGTTTAGTCAATGACATAATTAGTATGTTTTTTTTATTACAGTGCAGCGGTCTCGAACCTTTCTGGTGTTATGGACCAGTTACATGGAATGCATTTTGATTGGCCCCCTCGGTTTCTGATTGCAGCGCATAGTTCAAGTCGCACACACGGTGAGTTTTTATTTTTACAAGGCACAAAATATTCAACATTGTATTCATCTTGGTCGGTATTTGTCTCAAGGCCTTGTGAGGCTAAACACTACTTAAAATTTAAGTACAAACACACACAGTGTATGTTGAGCAAACCATCTCAAATGACTTTTTTTTTTTTTTTTTTTTTCCTTAGCAGGTAGTACCAGTATGCGGCAGGCGTCATAGTCCAGCGGCAGCAAACAGGTCGCAAAATCGCTTGATTGCAAGAATACCCCCCCCCCCCCCCCCCAAAAAAAAAGACGTAAGGTAAGAATTGGATATAAAATTGGCATTAATTTCATGCAATTTTAAAGAAAAATGCTATATTGGGCTATATAGGTCCTTCTTTAAAATTATGTATCATAGTTTTTTGTGGAACAATTGATGTACCCAAAGTACTAATGGTATTGGTACTTGATATCGGTAACTGTGAGTACTCAAGAGTTCAGTACTCATACTCTGAAAAAAAAAAAGTAGTAACTAGCAAACATGCGTACTGTTTACTTGATCAATGTAAAGTCCCCAACTTAACCCGATTAAAAAGTATGTATCCTAACTGTTTGATGGCAAGTTGTTGGCACGTGTGTTGGCCCGCTTGCCCTGTAGGTTTTGCCCTTTACCAACACAATCACCACTTAGTGAATGAAGCTGTTCACGCCGCGGGTGTGCGACCTTGTGATTGCGCCCCGCTGTGGTGCCGATTACCTGTCAGCAGCTTTTGTACACACACACCAACACAAATATCAGCAACTGGCAATAGACAATACCCACTGGGCAGGTCACCATCGCTTGCTGCAAGCATATTGCTTTTTAATGGGAGTGCAAACACACACACACGCACACCCCCACACGAATGGCCACGTCGTAGATTGTCCATTAAGGACAGGATTAGGAGAGGCCGAGAATCTGACATTGAGACTGTTTGTGAGTCATTAGAGACGGATTTTAGGCTATTTTGTTGCCTGGCGTCCATTGATACTGAGTGACATGTTACAACACACGGACACTTAGGACAAAAGCACTGAAACACTAAAAATCACCACTGTGTGAACCCTCCAGCACAGCAGGTGGCATATTTGGCGAAAGTGCTATTTTTCAGCTCCTTTTCCTGAAGTGGAAAAATAATAATTGTGATCAAACACTTCATTGATTTCTCTCCCACTCTAAAAAAATAAATAAATAAATAAAAAAGGCTCAAAAACAAGCTCTATGACCCACACAAATATTCATCTCTCATTCTCTCGTTCTATTTCCGTCCTCCTGATGTGCTGCTTCATATCTCCGCATGTGCGACTTTGTTGATGAGATGTGTAAATCATGTTTATTCGAGCAGAACACAGAACACAAAAATAGGCGTGCATGAACACGCAGTCCACAGGCAAAAAAATTACAAGCGACTGTCAGTAAAAACGGAATAATTACAAGAATGAAAGTCGTTTTTTGTTTTTTTTGTAATATGTGAAAAAAGTGCATGGCAGAATTCTATGGTCAAACAAGACTAATAGTGGTTATGTATAGTTACTGTAATTTGTTTGTTAAATTAGATACAATGGTGCCTTGACTTCCGAGTTTAATTCACTCTATGACCATGCTTACAAATTGTAACTCAACACTCATGTCTCAAATCATCTTTCCCCATTGCAATGGACGTAAATACCATTAAACTATTCCAGCTCCTCCCAAAACACCAACAAAAATATAAAAATAGTACTATACTGAATTGTACTTTGTAAAAGCATTATCACATTTAAAAGCATATCACAATTAAATAGAATGTCAATAAATAAAGCAGCTTTTGCACAATGATTTTATGCTTTAATTCAGTGGGCCTCCTTTGTGCACTACTTGCCCACCAGGGGGCGCTACGATACCTAGCCACACTACACAGATAAAACTGAAGATGGTTGCAACTAAACTGCTAGATTAAGTAATGTTTTTTTTTTTATCAGAGGATAAAGAATACGTGCCTGTGAGTGCTGTTGTATTGTCTATCTACATGTACGTGTGTTCAAATAAAAGTTGTTTATAGGGTTAGGAGTACCGCAGCATTGATGTTAGTTTGGAAATTTGTGTTCGCATTAAGCTAGCAAAGTGTACTAAAGCAGAGTCATGTGGTTTGGTCAAATACACAACATGTAATTGTAATGCTCTATTTTCAATGGTTAACTGTTGAATTGTTTACCTTATGTTCATACTCTGTTTTCATGTTTCATTTCATTTCATGTTAAAAAAAAAAAATGGAGCAGATAAATGGCATTTCCATTCATTTCATTACGGAGAGGTGATTTGAGTTTTGGTCACAAAACAACTTAAATTTACATTTTTTGTTTTAAAAAACAAACTGGAGGTTGACGAGCTTCATAGGACGGATGCAGCATGCCATCGCGGCCTTTCACCTATGAAAATGATATACCAGGATTATTTTCCGCTTACCTGTATTTTTGCTTGATTGGTCTTCCGACGATCACGCCTCCTACTCTTCCCCTTCCTCAATCAACCCTCCTTTAGACTTCAGTGGAATTTCTATGCGAGACCTTTGGCTCTCTGCAGAGAATTAAACATGCAGTATGCCGACCTTTTTTGTCTGCGGCGACTTTCATTCCGTCGGCGCGCAACACACACCCTTGAAATCCTGAGAAAATGCTCCGTTCCTTGGTGGGGGAGGAAAAAAAAAAAAAAAAAAACATCCACTAACTCTCAGATGTACCGCTTCGTCCTTCTTTCAGGTCACGAAAATACTCTTTTAATATTTTGACGAGTGTTCTCCTGCTGTGACCTTGTGGAAGACGCACAGCAAATGATTGCCCACAGAATCTGCATTCCTTTCCGCCGGATCTGACTTTTGTTTGAACAGATGAGGAAGCGACTCATCCGATCCCCCCGAAAGGTACATTCAGTGGCATGAACTGATTGATTGTGTCTCTAGATAAGTTTTCAACTTGTCATTTACATCTTTGGGGACTGAGGATATTAGAGGAATACAGTTGTAGTACTGTACTTCGAATACTGACCGCAATCTGTGATGCTGGTTAAACTTTAATTTGGTTCACCTTCACACGAGTCTGAAAATAGCCAGACTAAAGTTCTCTATTCACAAAGTTTTGGTTAATAACGGATCCAACTGATATTTATCCCATTCTTCATTGTACTGTTCTTGGGGGAAAAAAATTGAATTTTATTTATTTATTTTTTTGAATCAGAATATAACTTATAATACATTGGATTCCCACAATTTGTGTGGAATAAAGCCGCGAAATTCAGAACATTTGTGTATAACTGATGCCCAAAGAAATACATTGGTGGAAGTGTTTTTTTGCTTTTTTTTTTTTTTTTTTTTTTTTAAACACCAAAAATTATTAAAAAAAAAAAAAAAACCGCTTGTAAACATTCAATATATGTTTTCCACGAAGAACGTGGTGATCGGGGGAAAAAACAAAACAAAACAAAACAAAAATATTGAAAAAAATACGCAAATATGACAGTTTGCAAGTTATGCTCTACATCCACTATAAATATAATTGCGGTTTTGTTTTGCGTTTTTTATTGATTTAGATTGATTGATTGATTTTGATTTTGCTAAAAAAAAAAAAAAAAGTCTATACTAATTATGGATTTTCAGTGATTTTCAGTGATTAACATTGCTACATAGATTTTTTACGGAAAGAAAAATTGATTGTCATTAGAAATAATTACAGAAATTTGTAAAAAGTAAATAAATTAATTAATAAATATTAGAAAAACGTCATATTACGAGATTGAAGTCATCTTTTTTTTTTTTTTCTTCTTTTTTTTAGAATCTCATGATAAATAAAATAAGGCTCACTGTTGTATCTCTGTCAAGAAAAAAATGTAATAAAAATACCGGTACATGTTAATAATTCAAGAATAATATATATATGTATAAAGTTATGTTATATATGGATGTATTTTAATAGCACAAATGTTTTAAAGTGAAAAGTTGTAATCTTACGACAACATTTTTTGGGGGGGAAAAAAAACAAATTTCTGAGAATAGTGATAATTGTTTTAAGGACACAATGTCAACAAAAATGGTTGTATTTTTTATTTATTTTTTTGTCTTCCAGTCAATATAATCCGATTAAATGTAAACAATTGAATTTCAATACCTAACATACAACATACCTGTCCGTACTCCTTCCTTTACCCTCCGCGATGTCATCTCATTAATATTGCTGGTTGACTACAGCATGCTCAATAATGCTTATCACTCACTCTGCGTTTGCTTCTTACTATTGTGGGAGCGGGGAGGGGGGTTGTCCAACTTTGTTCCCATAGGCCCTAATACTGCTTCGGATAGTGCTGTTGCGCTGACAAATATTTAAGTGGTAGGCTGTGATGGGTGATTTTTATCATAGACAGATAGTGTAGAACACACACACAAAACGTGCACGCACGCACACACACAGATGGTTGTTTTTCCCTTTTCCTGCCCTCTCCTCCATATGCATGAGGCGCAGGCCATGCGTGTGGCTGCTCGCTGTCAGACGGGGTTGAGCGGGCAAGGACGCGTTGCCGTATGCGTGTGGGTGTGTGTGTGGGGGTGTGTGTGTGTGTGTGCATGCCTCTCTAACTCAACAATAAACCTGTCAGGCTGAGAGACACCGTCACGTACAGATACATACACGGTGCACGCGGTCTGCATGCTAAAACACACACACACACGTGAATATTTTAACACACCTGGTGTGTGTGGAGGTCATGTGATATTGCAATTGTGAATATTTCAACCTGGCGGAATCGCCTCGGCATCGATTCTTCATCGCCACTCTTTAATATTGTCATAACGTCACGTATTTTTTAAAAACCAGTTTTTAAGCGACGTATTTCATAAAAATGACAACAAAAGATGAAGATGTAGCGCAACGGTTGCAATATTTTTCAAAAGGAACGCGCTCATAACTTCTGAATCGGCGTAACGATCGCTCTATCGGATGAAGCGATGTTTAAGATGGAGTCATTACGTTGTGAACGATGTGCAGCAAGGTAAAACAACAAAAAGTTTGTTGGTGCCCTCCACATCCGTGCAAAGATTTTGAATACAGTGGTGCATTGACTTATGAGTTTATTCTTCCTTGACCACACTCATAACTCAAAACATTCATATTCATTATGAAACCTCTTTCTGTGTACCATCTTTCTACGTAAATATTTGATGTTTCAATGTGGGTACATGCAGCTTATAGTCAGGTGCGGCTTATGTATGTACAAAATGCTTTTTCCTTTAGAAATGTCCTGGGTGCGGCTTATAATCAGGTGTGCTCTATCGTCCGGAAATTACGGTAATATGTTAAGTGCTCCTTTGCTTTGGGGGTGCTGGAAGTTTCTACTCTTGCGTCCTGGCAACAAAATTACATCAAAATGTGGAGTTTTTTTTTTTTTTAGATTAGTTGCTACATGCTAACCCAGGCTAGCACTCTGCTAGAGCCCCTCATTTTATTTGGATTTTTTTAATTACTGACAATTAACTCAGTGTTAAATCAACATACAATCATACGTCTCTCGAAAGAAAAAAATATGAACTGAATTTATGAATTTGTTCCTTGCTCAATATAAATCGCAAAGTTGGCAACACTGACGGTGCATTTTGAAAACTATCTGCGCTCTGTTCACATTGCTCTGACTTGTTTTTCTAGATATAAATCTGTCGAGTAACAGATGTTTTTAAACTCTGTGAAATGTTTTTTTTCTTGCTTCCCTCTTAAGAAAATTGGTAATTGGACACACGTGGTTGTCACAGCCCGTATTTAATGTACCTTTCTGATACAGTATGCTCTGCAGACTGTCGCATGGGTAGCCGGCATCTGTTGTCAACCCACGCAAGTCTAGAGGAGCTGCGCATCGACAGGTTGAACTTGAGCGACGTCGGCGCTTCTAACTTTCTCTAAACATCTGTGCTGTCGTTTACCTTGTTGTTCATTATGTGAGCACCTACTGATAACAAGCCTTGTTTGATAAGGCTTGGAATAGAGACGACAAAAAATAAATACATGCTAGCAAAGTCTGTTTACTTAACTCACCTCGCAAGAGAAGAATGTAACAAAAAACATTTTTAGCATTTAATCAACCGTGCACCACGCTCCAGACATGACAAAATAACATATGCTTAATCTAGCTGCTAAATGTATACAGTTGAATTGAGTGTAGACTGATTAGTCATGCTGAGAGAACGAGACCAATTTAATAGAAATGCGACCGTTGTTGTCGTCTCATTTGCTACAATATTGGAGCAAGTTAGCAACAGAGCTAGCCCAATAAACGATAGGCTCAGGGTTATATTTGTTACGTTCTGAGGTTGGATCCCAAAAGCGCAGACACAAATAAGATTTAACTCTTTATTCGCATAACATCGAGAGGCGAAGAACAAACTTGACTAGACGGCAAACAATGAGAATGCATCGAGAATCACGAGGCGCCAAGCCCCCTTGGGCTGTGGAGATGCACAGTGGAACCGAGGTAATAATCTGACAAACACACACTTCTCGGTTTGTCTTAAATAGACAGTGAATTGACATGCGGGTAACAGGACTGACATGGAATTATCTGATTGGTTGTTGATCAAGTAAAGAGATTAAAGAGTCTTGACATCACATAGCTCCTGACATCACATAGCATTTTTCCAGTTGAAACCAGGTAATGGTTACATCAAAACAGACACTTGACCTCACGGTCATGACCCAAACTTAACCCTGGCATGACCCAGTCATGACAATATAGATGCACCACTCTAAAATCTAGTACGCTATCTCGTCACATATGTAAAATGTGCTCTTTTTAATATTAATATATTTAATACTGTGGTTCCCCAAATAGTGGGCAACAGTGTAATCAACGGTGTGCCATGCTTTATTTTATGGGTAGTTAGTAACTGTAAAATATCTGGCCATTTGATTTCCAAACAGAGGTCAAATAGTTCCTGAGCAGTTTTGAACTCTGCTTTGCTAACCAAGACAGAAGTGTACCTGTCAGAGCCTGTAAACTCTCCAAAGTGTGGAGACCTAACAAGCTCCTGGTGTAGCAATAAAGATGATTTTACGTTATGTGGGGACCGTGTCTGCCATGACAATTATTCCAGCAGATTTCCTGCTACCTGTTCTATCAGTAGTCCCTTGTGCCGCTGGATTGTTCCGTTGTGCCTCGTCCCTTCAAAAATGACTCGCCATTGTTTCCTACAGATAACAATCGACAATTTGAAAGCTTCCCTCAGCGGGCAGTTAAAGAGTGCTGTCTTTGCAGAGCTCTCTCGGGTCGAGACCTTTTGCGCCCGGTCATGATCGTCCCGATCGATCTGTCAAGACCTGAGAGGTTCACTTAACTGCAAACTGTGTCCTAATGTGATTAGCATGAAAATGCTGTACTAGGGGGAAAACAGGGTGGTCATTACTATTCCTTACTTGCCATTGATCTTGCTTTAAGTGGATAAGGTTGCAAGTTGCAACATTAAACAGGCCAGTATGTTGAAGTCTAAGCCACCCAATGTAAGTTGAGGCATTCCTTTTATTTTTGTTGCAAGCGGAAAGTTCTGTTTTCATTTCCAGTTATTTCAGCTGGATCAGCTGCAATTTGGCTAAAAATACTTTTTATTTCAGACTGTGACTTGTTATCGTCACCAAATCTTCGCATTCTTGTTTTGTTACTCATATCAGACACTATTAATAAGTAAAATGGATGCTCTATAGGCTTTATGTCTGCAGACTGACTTGAACAGTCTGCAATCTTTCACCTGTTATCTCATCGCTAAACTCTGTATGGATCTCTCAATGAGTGTTTTCTCTCTTCTTCAAGACATTTTATGGGTGTACTAGATATGACCAATGTTTGTGCAATGGCTGATTGACTTTCCGCCTTCTCTCAACTTTAGTATTGCTCGTTTTTCACCCATAAATAGCTCAATTGAACTTGAAGTAAATGTAATGGTGGGTTCAAACAAAAAGTGCTTTAGCTTATAAGGCAGGAGTCACCAATCTTTTTTTTTAAACTGAGAGCTACTTCTAAGGGCTACTTTAGTACAAACAACTGAAATAATTCATTTGCACAAATTCTCTTATCATAATGTAGTTGTTTTATGCTGCCAATTCCAATACCGATCACATGGATTAGCTTCACATATTTCAGTTTTAGAGGTGCTCACTAACTATTATTTTAACACTCATTCATTACCAGCTCAGACTTATATAGCGGCAGTGTATGAGTTGTTAATAATTGATTAATCTGTCAGTTATTTTTCGATTGATTAATCACATTTAAAAAAAAAAATAACATTCTATTCAAATTTCCATCCCTTTATTATACAGAAGTGGACATTATTTCAAATTGACAGAAAATGCACATGTTTTGGTCTGCCATGTGCAGTGTTAAGCAGAGATGCAAAGGACACAACACTAAAGTACAAACTGTGGGTGATCACTTTTTGTGATCAACAATGAAAGGCACTGATCAACATATGTCGATCACGTACTTTTCCATGGGAATTTGCCACTCACGATGTTTGCTTTATTAATAATTGCCACTGCTTATTTATGTGATGAGGATAAGCAGTATAGAATATTAATGGATGAATGTATTTCTTATGAATTCATTTGCTCAAGAATGCAGAACAAGGGTAGGCCCTATTAATCAACTTTGGGACCTCCATTAGTCCCATTTACTCATGAGCAAGTGATATTCATCAGGTCGAAATGAGCAATTAAGAATGTGTTTGCACAGTTTAGTGAAATGAGCCGGAACGCTCGCGCTGGCAAAAATCCCTTAAAGAGTTTTGCTACGTAAACAACGACAGTGTTACAGCAAAGACCTCCAAGGTCAAACCTGCAACATTTCGAATTTCATTTAGAATTTAAAACCGTTCCAAGATGCCGTAATAGCACGTCTGTGACATAAATAGGGACGTCACGATAAGGGCAATATCGTGATATCGTGATATTAAAACTGCCACAATATCATCGTCATCATGTTCACAATATTTAAAAGGAACACATCTGTTAGAAAAGTCAGGTTGATTTCCATTTGTGCAGTTCTAGCACCCTCTAGTGGCTAGTTTATTTGTGCAATTTAATTTTCATTAGTGATGTTTTGGCCTTCTATGTTTAAAATCTATGCTAATTGTCAGATGAAGGGGAACCTAATTTGCTTGTGACGCGATCAATGTGTGCTTGTATTACCAAGTGCCTCAATATTGTTATTAGCGATTGTAGGTGGTTTATATGCATTGCTGTTATGTACAAAAGCACAATATTGTTTTTTTTTTTAGTATGAGCTCTCTCTTTTTTTTTTTCTTCTTTTTTTTTTTTTTTTTTTTTTACAATATTGTGATCTTTTTTTTAAATATCGCCAACAATATCGTGATAATTATAGTATTGGGACCTTCATATCGTAATAATATCGTATCGTGATGTTTGGATATCGTTACATCCCTAGACATAAACCCCATCGCGTTGTGAAATGTCAGGAAACACGGTAGCCTCATCCGAATTCTACTCTTGCTTTACCAACATATGTGTTGACCCCAACATGTGACTGCCTCCAAATAATAGATGATTGCATTACAGCTATTTCTCACACGCACACACACTCACTCACTCACACAACCACAGGGTTGTCTCCATCTGGGGTTCAAAAGAGTGCGCCACGTCTAAGAAAGTTGACGCTAGACAGCGAGCTGTGTTATTTGTGCTTTGGATGAGCAGAAGGCGGAGGAGAGGAGCCCTCTTTCAAGCAGAAGGCTCCTCAGCTAACATCCGTGTGCGAGGGTAAGCACGGAAAAAAAACCCAACACAATCTGTTTCTGAGTTTCTCAAGAGGCGCGAAAAATAACAATCACCACAGCTAACAAATGGTCCCTGTGCCCAATGGGCAAAAGGCACGCGCGCGCACACACACAAAGGCGGGATTTGCGCTGCATGGTGTAAGCGACACAATTCAGCTTTCTGTTTTTGTTTTTACTTCTCATTTGGGGTACGCCTCATAGCAGTGTAAACAGTCAACAACTGTGAGACAAGCTTTGTACAGTAAGTCGGGTATGAGCTAAGTTTAGCCTGGGTTAATAGTGGAACTTATGGAGAGTCAACGGATGCGCATAAGTTGTTGATGAGCTTTTCATTTGAAAACCGTTTCCCCCCCATTGAAAACAATGTAAATGAATGTGTCTCCATCATTAAACTTGAAGTGATATTTTCGATTTTAAATTGCCATAAATAGAAGTGAACCACTGTATAATAAAGCTGGAGTTAACGGTTCATTAGAACATCAATTTATACTGCTTTTAGGTCATGCTATTGCTGTACTTTTGTCTTCTTAACATCATGAACAGAATTTGAGAAAATTTATTTAATTTCTTTTTTGCTACTGTGGTCCAGCAGGACTTGTTTTCATTATTGAGCAGCACATTTCAAGCTTGGGATGACGCCGGTCATGACTCTGTCATCCTGTGAGTTCCTCCTTGATGCATTTTTTAAAAGACTGTGACACCAATGCCTTCCAATTCCTCCAGACGGCAAACAGTTTCCCGACCATCACTCTTCCTTTGTCACGTTTTCTTTGCCAGCACAGTAATACGAGTTTTGTCGAAAACTTCCACACGGGCTGCTGACAGATGCGTGGCAGCGCTCAAGATGAGTTTTTCGCCATTTCTAGTCATAAGTTTTTGTCACGTTGTTCATGCAGAAGCACATGCAGTAGGATTATAATAGTCCCTCCATGCAGCGAACTGAACCCCTGGCTATTGTAGGTTCAATATTCACAAATGCATGTTTTTTTTTCCCCCCCTGTGAAACTTGTTGTCAGCTATTCAGGGAAATAGTCACCAATTTGCATATCATGTGTGCTTTATGTAACACCCGAACATTTAGAACTATTGTTTTGTAACTCTGAAATGGCTCAATTTGACATACAGCTTAACAGCAAGGTTAAAGGAGGCACTCATTAAAAGTTGCAATTTTCTTGGTAACAGCAATAAAATGACTCTAATTTCATTTAACTTTAAAACTTGGCCATATGCTAATAATGTCACATCAGTGGGGGGATGAGCTGTCCTCATACCATATGTTGAGTCTGTATCACATATCAAGCAGTTTTTCACCTACTGTTTTGTGGACAACACCATTTAAAAAAAAAATGCTGAGTTTGTTAACAAGTTCAGCAGCAGCATGTTTGGCACCTGAAAAAGTGAAAGCAGAATCTGACCATTTTCTGCCATCTCAGCATCCTCATTTAAAAAAACATCCTTTTTTTGTACAAAATGATAACTTCTTTTTTTTTTTTTTAAAGCATGCGGGTTTTGTGAGTGGCGTGGATGGATTCGTGTGTCATAAATCCTGCCGGATTGCTTAATATCATCCCACGACAGATGACGTCCTATCTGAATAATAGCCTTTTCTCTTGTGATAAAAACCTCATTTTACTGCCACAACCCAAATGGATTTATCTGCAGGTGTGATGAGGGCATTTAATGAAATCATTACAATGGATTACACAGGCTTCTTCCGTTGGTTTATTAATATCGTTTATGAAAGGAGAGGGCTGTTTTTTTTTGTCACGCTCCCCTCCCCACTTTGATTGCCTGTTTGACAGGCCGGCAGTCTCACCGTTTGTTTCTGGCATGAATACCTGCAGGGTGCCTACTTGATCGTTTTTAGAGGGGGGGGAATTTAGAGCGCAAGTGTAAAAACTGGTGCATCTTGATTTTTGTACCAGTCTTGTTGAGCGTGATTGGCAATTTGGCGGACCTCTCTGTGCCATGTTGAACATTCCGGTCTGTTTTCTTTGACACACCCCCTGGCACACTGGGCAATTCGGTGGCTGAAGCTAGACTAAACTTCTGCTGGATCCATGTCTAAGTATTGGTGCAGGTAGTGCAATGTGATTTTGGTGAATTTGGTCGCACATTAAGACATATTCTTTATGCTCTGCAAAAAAAAAAAGATTTACTACTGAGCAGACGCTAATGGCCTCAAGTCTGTCTGAATGATACCAAAACAAAATAGAAAAAAAGAATAGTATAGTGGCTTTCGGGACACCCTATATTAGGGGTCTGCAACCTGCGGCTGTGGAGCCATATATGGCTCTTTAGTCCCTCTCCAGTGTCTCCCTGTGGATCTCTAAAAAAAAATAAAAATAAAATAGTCGTAATTTTTATTATTATTATCATTATTTTTTACTTAGTTATTTTTCAGATAAATTTTCTTTAAAGGGATACTTGACTCTTTGAACCATTTTCAGCAGTGAAAAGTTAATATTTTGTCCAGAATGAATCTGATAACGGCATTATTTTTCATGTATAATTAATATCTTTGAAAAGTAATTTTACTACTTGCTGTTGACTGATGATGACATCACTGGTGCTGAGGAAGTAAGTAATGGCCAATCATGGCTCACTTTTTTTCTGCGTGTGGTCAGTAAACTGAGCCATGATTGGTCGCTACCTACTTCCTCAGCACAGGTGATGTCATTATCAGTCGACAGCAAGTAGAATTTTTTTTTTTCAAAAGGTACCAATTGAAAAATTATGAAGTTACCGCATTAATTATAGACAAAATATTAATGTTTTACTGCTGAAAATGGCTCAATGAGTCAAGTATCCCATTAAATGAAACCGCGATTAAATAAAAAAAAGAATAATTTATTATTCAAAAACATTGGAGTCCAAATTTTTAAGCTGTCAAAAAAGTGACGAAATGTAGATTAAAAAGTTTTAAAAAAAACAAAAAAAAAAGATAAAAATGTCCAAAAAGTAACCATAAAATATCCAAAAAGGAAGAGGAAAAGCATAAAATTACCAAATGTCCACGAAATTGTCAAAAATGTCAGAGAATTTAATGGAAAAAAAAAGGCAGAAAAGATAACATTAAAAAAATAACTATAAAGTGCCCCCCAAAAAACAAGAAATCCATGAAATTACAACAAAATTGCCAAAAATGTCAGAAAATTGATCGCAAAGAAGGCTTTAAATGTCAAAAATAGCCATAAAATGTCCAAATGTTTTGCGTCTCTCGACTGATTTTTTTATTTTTTATTTATTTGGTCTGCTCTTTTGACAGCAAAGTTTGCTGACATCTTCCTTATATTGTCTTAAAAATGTAACTGTTCAGTGTGCCTGATTAAAGAAAGCACGCCATACGTTGTCGCTCAATGAGAAACATTTTAAAGGTACATTTTATTATTATTTTTTTGTTAACCAAAACTATTGCTCTAACTCCGCAATGAACCCTTCTGGAGAGGCTCAGAATGACGCGTTTTAATTACGGCTGAGAGAAATTTCCGTTAAGAGGTGGCGTGTCCTCGAGTGGGATCAGCAGGCTGCTCGAAGGCCCTCGGCCGACTCCACCGAATGAGCGATGATTACGTTCGCAGCTGTTGTCGAGCTGTGATGAATAGATGCGGTTTCTCACCAATAACGCTCCAAACAAAATGAAACCAAGTCGTGAATAAATGTATTGAACGTCGCTTCTGCGCCTGGTCAGCAGTCTGCTTGTGGTGGGGAAGTAGAGGGGGGTGGGGGGTGCGATAACAGGGGGTTGGTGGTATGACGTGAAATTTAAACACTCAGCAGCTGCACAATAGCCTATTAGTCTTCATTTTGGCCAGGACATGCAACAGGGCCCGTTCGTCTCGACGAGCAAACGAAAATGTATTGGAGCGGCCGCTTGGGGCTAATTGAAAGAAATTGTCTGTCTGTTTGCTTCGTGTTAGCGGTGGCGCGACGGTTGTTATGATCTGGGACCTGTGCTAGCTCGTTGCCCCCGCGGTCATCACCCCGGCCGACTTCGGTTTGATCCGCGGGCATCTGCCATCGTACGGACAATCTTTGAAATTTGTTTAAGCGGAAATCATTTTAGGGAGGATTTATGAGACGCGTTCTCAGTGACGTTGGTGTGGCCATGTTGCTATTTTGGTTTGCAATCATACAACAGTGATTGTCAAAGATTGTAGTGATACGCAAATGAATCACTTTTTAAAGAGGAAGTTAACCAGCAAAAAAAATATGTTTTATGCAGTCCCACTGGTCTAAATATGGTATTCTGGTTAATATTGTTAATTCAGTGTTGCTCAGGTCTCAGGTAACAACCAATCACAGCTCAGCTTCAGAAAACAGGTGAGCTGTGATTGGTTGTTACCTGAGACCTGAGCAACATTGATGTCATCTTCAGTCGACAGCAAGTGACAAAATGGCCGCCCCCTGAGATGGATAAAAAAGGCTGGATTTTGCTTCATAACGCTTATTCCACAAATGGAATATTAACCCTAGACTAGCGAGTTCACATACAACATATTACTGTCAAGAAATGTATACGGTTGACTTTAAGTATAGTTTAGTTGAATTTAACTGGAAATTATATTGATTCATTGGAAAGTGTAAATAGGTGACTTCCTCCGGGAAAAGTTGAAAGTGGGGGGGGGTAAGCAAACATAATTAGGCAAACTCACTGATGTTTAATTGTGAATAGTGGACCAGTTCCTCAAAGACAGGAAATCCATGTTTGAATATTTTTTTTATGTGTTGTACGGATGCACTCATACCAGTATTAGCACACATTGTGTATGTGTCTGTCTGTACTTTATTGTGCATTACAATAATAAGCTAAATGCAACTCATTCAAAGTAACAGAGAACAAAACCCATTTATTTCCCATCCTCCTTCCTCCATTCTAATTGCGCACGTTTACCAGGTGAGCATCCGAATCCCGAGGAGTGACGAGGAGGAGGAGGAAGGCGACAGGCAGAATAAATAAATCGTCTCGGGCGGAAGTTGATTGGCATCGGTGTGTTTCAAATAATAAGATGCAGCTGTTGATAGTGTGGGGGGGTGCGTCTGCAGGTTTACTTTCCTGGCGGCCCCCGTAGCGGCGCGCCAGTCGTGATGAAGGCAGACAGCTGACAGGTGCTCCGAGGATGACGCCGACACCACCGCCAAGCGCACCTGCTAAACTTAACTCTGGAGGAGAGCAAAGAGAGGGAAAAACAGCGAGTGTGGGAGCTGGAAGAGGGGACAAAAAAAAAAAAAAGAGAAGAGGGTTAAATCGTAAAAGTGAGCAGTCAAGAGTTGCCGTGAAGGCTGAATCCTTTGCTGACTTCTGAGGCTATTTTTTTTTTTTCCACTAACGATAGAAACGTGAACATAATGATACATTGATACAGGTACTGGAACCATACGATGGCAAAAACATCAGTTAAAAAAAAAAACAGTGTAATATAGCTCACACCTAAATAACTTTAAATTATTTTAATTTATATTCAAACAATTACAATAGTCAAGGGGTTACTAATTAGAATAATTTGGATTCAAGCTACTACTACTGAATTTTGAATCTCTGCTGCCACCTGTGGCCGAAATATGAAACTGCATTTTCCCTTCACATACACAATGTACACATGACATCACATCTACAGACAAATGGTGGGAAATTCAAACCCGAATCTTGTCTGAAAACTATTGGCCAGAGGCTTGCAGGAGTTCCCATTATGAACAGCTAAGGTGGCGAATTAAAAAATAATAAATGGTCAAATAAAATGCTATTGAAGATATTTTTGGACAAATTGATACAAAGTACAGCTTTAAATAAATAAATAAATAAAGAACATTTGACAATTGAACAAACTTTTAACATTTAAACACTACTAATAATTTTAGATCCAAAACTGTACTCAAGAGCTCTGAGATTTTCAGTGAATAACGTAAAGATTGCTTCTCTCTCAAAAATCCACGAATGGCGAATGTTGAATGGTTGGTTTAATAACTGCTACTGAAACTTGTTTTTTTTAAGTGCAGGGTGTGGATTTCATCCAGTCACACTTACCTAAGAAATTAATGACCAATTGCAAAAAAAAAAAGTGTCAAATATAAGGATGAAAAACCACTCACGTTTTCCATAAATTGAAGTAGTATCAGGACTTTGCAGCACTCATAATACATTCACTGAGCGTGCGTGTGAGCCGGTGCTGATGCTGTCGTCTAGAAGCACGCATTTGAGCCCCCCTTGAACTCTTCAGACTGGGGAGGGTCTCTTCAATGAGTTGTGTATCATCACGAGACGCTCATGAGTTGTAGCCTTTGCCGTGTGTTTTTTTTTTTTTTTGTTGCTATTACATACATAATATTATGCAAATGTCCAGCGATGTGGACGGCGTGCGGGCGGGAGGGCGCACGTGGCAGGTAGCTGGCTGCCTGGCCGGGAGCGCTGTCACCAATTTGTTCCTCGCCATAGGGGACATGCAGGGGATGGAGAGGCGATGGCAGCTCCCTGTCCTCCTCGTGGCTAATGAGGCCTGCACTTCCTCTTCTTCTCCCGTGTGTGCGTGTGTTGAGTTTGTATCCATTTGTGTCACACAGCTGCCATGGTTTTCCATTCCCAGGAACCCGAGTTGATGTTTGCGCACACACATACGTACACACAACCTTCACTTACTTCGCCTTATAACTTTTCCCTCAATAAATTATTTACATGCACACACACGTACAGATACAAAAACACGCAGTCTAGATACAATACATTCATTACATCTGCCCAGGTCGCCTATCAAATCTTGAAGGTGGGTGAACTGGATGAAATACAAATTTGTTGGCAAAGTAGCTTTCCATGTTGTTCCAATTGACACGTTAGGGAAAAAAAACAAAAAACAAAAAAAAACTATCACATGCATACTAACAGCTGACGAAATACAAATTTGTAGCAATTTAATCATTCCCACATGTGTAACGACTGTATTATGCTGAGGGTCAAATTAACCCTTTAAAAAATGTAAACCATGCCCCTCCCAAAAATTTGACCCTGAGTACATGCTGAGGTGTGGGTCACATTGATATTGAATATTAATTTTTAAATCAGACTATTTCTTGAATGAGTCTTCAGTGTTTAGATATTGAAATATAAGATATTTTGTTGAAAATGGCTACAATTGCATTTGTAGTTCAAGACCGCCACCGTGTGGTTAAAATCAGGAAGTGCAGCCAGGGGAAGCTCAGTTTCTATCAGTGGATCAGCTCAATTTTACCCCTGGGTAAGGCCTTTACTTAATTGTGGGAATGCTGAAGCATTTACACTGTTCAAATTTCAACTTGCTTCAAAAATTCACGCCTGCTGGGGTATATATCGTCTGATTCCACATTACTTACAGTATTCTCACAATTTCACGTTAAATATCAACTTTTCCCCCATTCATTTTCAATGGGAAGACAGTGAAGTTTTATAAGTATCACTTTCCACGCCCACTTCCATACATATAACTTATCATTACCAAGTGTCTGATATTGCTCGGTGGCATAGTTGGTAAAGTGCATTGTCCAGTAACCAGGAGGTCATAATTTCATAATTTATCTCTCAATTTACTTTATAAGTATTCCACATGCATTAAAATCTTAGAATTCAGCTTTCAGCATTCCCACACAATTTCTCCAGAAATTACACTTAGTCTAGTTTTTGTGAAGTTGTTGCTGTGAACGCATAACAGATTGCAAGTGTTAAGTCAATTAATGACTGTAATTGAAGTCGATCTATTGTCTTTTACATATATTAATGACTTATTTTCCTTTAATTTAGCATAAGCCTAAACTATGACCAAAATATTTATGTATAATGAATCTGAGTTTATTGTAATACAGATTAAGTTGTTGCTTGTGTTTATGAAAAATACTAAATTGCCTACTAAAAATAAGGGGGAGGGGCGAAATTGCAATTAGATTATTTTTCAAAATTCTTCCATTGCAAATGTCAGCTTTACAGATGCCATGTGTTAAATTATAACTATCACAACATACAACTGCTATCATAGGTGGTAATTCCAGGTGACGACATTAACTGTATACTACTGTATTATTTTTAAGGAGTCTATTTGAGGTGTGGTATTTATTGACGTGGGTTAGTTGGATTATGGTGTCAATTTGAGTGGAGGCAACTAATTGAGGGGGGAAATCCTGTCTTTTTAAACTAATTTTCCGTATTAGGTACTATGTGCTGTTTTTCACTTTCTGCCAGTGCAGCTGCTTTAATCCAGCTTCCTGGTTTAGCAGCCAAGTGTGCTGAGAGCACTAAACCCCAAAATGACCTCAAAGCTGCTAAAACAGTCTGCACAGATAATTTAATGTGGACTCATCACAAGTGGTGAGCCCCCTCTGGGTCTATAGTCACCACATTCATTAGTTGTTATAATAATATTTTATAAGTGAACAGTACGGTGGATGACATCATTGGTCAGAATCTCTTATTTATTGTGCAGCTCCAAATACAAGCAAAGAAAATATAAATACACTTCCAAAAACAGTTTCATTCATAACATGGAGGAGAGAAAGAAAGAAAAAAAACAGGGACATCAAATAGTGCGATCCAAGAGAAAGAAACATGGCTATTGACTGAAATGAGAAAATTGTAGATTTTTAGTGGAACAAAAGTTACTATTTTTAAAGCGAAATATTAGTTTAAAAATGGAGAAAAAGTAATTTTAGAGGATGACAAGTGAGAGGAAAAGTTTTATTTTTAGGCAAAACAAGTCATATTTTCGTCAGATAATTAGAGAAAATATGTAATTTTGTATTTTAAATATTTTTTCATTTTCAAAAAGGTTGTACTTTTAGAATGCACAAAGTTTTTATTTTAGAGCAATAAATATTTTATTTATGGGGGAAGAGATTACCGGAAAACAGAAATAAATGTTTTTTGTTGTTGTTTTTTTAATGAAGGAGAGGAAATAGGAGAGTTAACTTGGAATAGATTTTGCTGACTTATTCAAAAGAGATACGTATTTAAAAAATAAAATAAGAATTTAAAAAAAAAAAAAAGTAAATTGTATTTTTCACAGAGATTTTTTTTTAAAAAAGTATTTTCCTACAGAAAATAAAAATAATCTTTTTATTTATGAGAAATAAGTTGGATAAAAAGACTATAATGAACTTTTGAGTCATTACAGAAAGTGTCAAGTGGGGAAACTTCAAAGATTTAAGTTAAGAAAAAAAAAAAAAAAAAAAAGCTAAAAGTAAAAGATCCCTGAACGCAAGTACACTGTCTGGCATCCATCACAATTTTTTTTTCCCTTCAGTAATGTTTCTGTAAGCTCAGACTCACAGCAGTCAAAAAAGTTCAAAGCCCACCCCCCCAATTCCCCCTAGCTGAAGGCCATATGTCTGTCTTAGGCCGTCAACATGACGTTAATTAGTGCGCAGATGTGGGCGGCTTGAAGAGTCCCGTCTTTCGGAAGTGGCGCACGATGAACGGCACCGACACCAGCGTGATGCTGATGCGCACGGGCGCAAACAGTTTGTGGACGGCATAGGCCAGGACGAAGGTGCTGGTCCCCGCCGCCATCTTGGACCGGATGATAGCCTCGCTGAAACCCAGCTTGCTCAGCATGGCCGCCATGTCGATTCCGCTAGAGATGAAAGCACACAGCTAGTTACAGAAAAAAAATTGTCTTGAGAAAATAAATAAATTAAATGTATTATTATTTCTTATAGATCAAAAATGTTTGCTTGTTGCATTTTTGTTTGTTTTGTTGTGTTGAACTTTGTGGTTCTGGAATTATGAATGGGTTTTTGAATTCCCATCCAAGAGCAAGTGACTCCTCAGCGTTATCGAGCTGGCTGCACTGGGCCAGCTTTTGTAATCAGCCAAGTACAAGGCAGAAAAGTGTTGAGCGCGATAATGCTCCGTAGTTGCGGGCCACAGTGGCTTCTCCACGGGTGGCTTATTATCAGCTGTGTGAGAGAGGCTGCGGGCTCCCCTGCTAATCTGCTGCAAATCTCTTGCTATGCTGGCACGCCGCCCTAACTGTCACACACTCTACACACGCTCAAAGGCTTTACTGTTTTTACACCTCTTTTATTCAATTAAAAAAAAACGGCTGTTCTAAGATTTTATATTCCGCATGTTTCCTCCTAAGTCTGAAGCCAAGTGTTTTAAGTTTTCTGAATCTCTGCCTGAGTACTTTGTGTGTACTACAGCTGGAGGACAATTTTGAAGATGCTATTTTTTTTTATGGTTACAAGTAGGGGTGTGGATTGCCTAGTACCTGACGATTCGATTCGTATCACGATTCACAGGTCACGATTCGATTCGATACCGATTAATCCCGATACGAATTTATAAGTCGATTGTTGCGATTTTTTTTCATTCAAATTTAGAAAATACTAATCAGTACGCTTGTAGAGTGTAAGATTTATATGAAAATGTATTATTTATTTATCTGAAATTTCAGTCTTATAGAGGTTGTAATCTGTTTCATGTTTGAACAGCATTAAAATAAAATATTAAGGCTTAATGTTCCGTTCATATAACATTCTTCCATGCTCAAGGTGTGAATCCTAACCCGAAGTCAGACGTTTTGTTGAATATTTTTCCATTAAAAATGGAAGTTTAAAAATCGATTCACACAAAAAAAAAAAAAAAAAAAAAAAGGCAATGATGATAAGACGTTGAATCGGTAAGACTACCGAATGAACAATTCTGAGCTCTTATAAAAAAAATAAAATAAAAAAAAATAAAATAAAAAAAAAAAACAAAAAAAAAAATCGATTTTTTTTTTATTGAATCGATTCGAGAATCGCGCGATGTAGTATCGCGATATATCGCCGAATCCATTTTTTTTTTAACACCCCTAGTTACAAGAGAGTTTCATGTACTTTTCAACAATGTGGATTTGTGGGATAAATATAAATATATATATATTTTTTTTATTTTTTTTTGGTTTTGTTTCAGTATGAATTTACCATAAAACGTGAAACATTTTGTCACTCTAAATTGTCCATAGGTATGAATGTGAGTTTGAATGGTTGTCTTTGTGCCTTGCGATTGACTGGCGACCAATCCAAGGTGTTACCCTGCTTTTCTTACAAAAAAGTCTGCTGTTTTGTCACATCAATGCTATCAGTATTTTTGATGGAATAGTGTAGTAGGATAGGCTGCGTTGTCACCTGGATATGAGAAGGTAGAACATTCCCAGAGACATGAGGGAAATGCCAATATGGAAGGAGACCCCCACAGCTCCGTACTCCTTGAAGACCTTTTTGAGTTGCTGAGACTTGCTGGGCTTATTTCCCTCTGGCTCAAGGTCCCTGGGAGCTTCCCCTCCAGGCGGAGGCGTTAGTGAGGCTTCCTTTTCATTGTGAGCGACCTGGACGGGATGAAATGAAACACAATCCATTCAGTGGTGCTGAAATAACCTGTTTTTGTTATTTAGAACTAAGAGCTCATTTGTCACCTTTAACATTAAATTTTACATATCAGTAATCATCCAAGCTTTAATGAGACACTTCAGGTGACAGTGGTACTTTGACAGTTAAGTATTTAAGTGCGAAAACCACTGGTACAATATCATGTAATGGGAAGCTTGTCAACAAAGCACAATCGAGAAAGCCGACGTGGGCGAGGCAGCAGGCCTTCTGCTTTTCAGAGAGGCCACTGAGGCCGGACTCAAAGTAAAGGGGGGGCGGGCGGTGGCCTTGGGAGGGTGGCCACAGAGGATGTATGGGAGGAGGAACAGTGGGACCTCTGTGACTGATAACTTCTCACAAACACAGTCGTCAGGGTGACAAACACACAGACTGACTCACCTCCACCCTGAGGCCGACAACCTTCTGCCAGTTGCCTAACATTTACTTTGTCTCTTTTATTCATTATAATTGTTTTTTTTCTTCTTTTTTGCAGCAGGTTGAGTCTAAGTCACACAACTACATGAATTAATACAATTCAGTGCATTATATATATATATATATATATATATATATTTATATATATATATATATATATATATTTTAGCATCCGCAGTTTGTAAAGTTGTATTTATAAAAAAAAAAATAAAAAAAAGAGAGAGAGAGAGAGAAAAAAAAAAGGTTATCCTATTTAAAGGAAAGAAAGGTAGCTGGTTTAAGAGTTTAAAAATGTTTTTGTTACGGGTCAAACTGACACCAGAAAAAAAAACAAAAAAAAAACTATGCAACTTGAGGTTGCTGTAAGTCAGCGACTTAACTTGTAATTGGAGAGCCCTTCACTGATTTTTTTCTTCACAATCATAATATCTAATTTAGGGTTAAAATGATCCATATAGGCAATTCTAAGCATGTTTTGTGGTTGGTTAATTCGCAAATCGCCATCACACCCAAGCTAAGGTTCATTGTACTCATTTAAAACATTGCTTTATAAAACGTTAGGTCTTGCGCAAATGTTGTTAGACTTGTTTGAAATTAAATAAAGGTTATGACAACAAAACAGGAAGAGAAGGTAACTGTTGGAACAATTGGTGCTCCGTGAATTTAGTGAAATACATTGGCAGGTGTCATGTGTGCGCTGTACACAGTACACCTGCCGTTGAGAAGTGCGCATGCGCTGCCCGTGCCCCTAGACGTTTGAATGACGTAAGGTGAAGGTACAGTATTTCCACCGCACTCGACACCCTCCCCTTCTTCCTCTTTTTGAATACACCATTACACAGCTACGTGTTTACAAATTACAATACCTCCGCCTTGTTCTTGTCATCCATGTCGGTGGTCTTCTTTGGGGCCGTCGCCGCGGTGGACAGCCCGCGGTTACTTGAAAACAAAGCCACCGGCTCCGCCAGGCCGCCGCGGAGCTTCAAGTGTCCCCAGTCCTGGATTAGCAAACCGTAGCGGTGGTACGCCCCCGGTCGTCGTCCCGCAGAGCATGCGAGCGCCAAGTCCACGCAGCAGGTCCGGTCCGGGTGAAAGCCCCAAGTTAATGTCAACGAGCCGGAGTATGAGTGGCGGAGCACGCGCGCCGTCGTCCTAGTCGCACGACTCAGAAACATGGCCGTCATTAGGACCTCAAAGCGAGTTTAGCGGAGTCCAAAATGTTTACGTTAGGAGAGGCTAGATAACCCGGAGTGGCGGTCCGACTCCGAACATGCTGACTGTGTCCCCCCCACCTCCTCCAGTCCTAACTGGCTGACTCCCACCTCCCTTCCCCGAGCAGAATGCTTGCTGACAGGCAGTCCGCGCAACCGCAGATTAGACCAGAGGAGGCTCCCGTCAAAAGAACAAAGCACGCGGTTGTGAGAGGTATGTACATGCGTGGCTAGAAACGGCCACGAGGAGGTGCTGCTGCATTTCTGATAATCCACATAAATGACTTCTTAGTTAGTCCGAGATTAAGGAGTCCTGCAGTAAATTTAAACGAGAATGGTGCTCATGAAAACCTGAAATGGAATTGAGGAACGCTTTGACGGAGGAAATTCTGGCCCTAAATCATTCCCGAAAGAAAAATAACATTCAGAAAACAATAAAGACTATTAAAAAAAAAAAAAAAAAACTACAGAAACAAGTTGTGGGAAACCATGCTGTTATTGAAAGTAAATGCCATACTGCTGCTATTGAACATAAGAGGAGTGCTTGGGCTGCCATTTGCAATGAATTCAATGCAAATGAAAATGTAACCACATCAACTGTGATGGAAGTGCAGCTGAGACATGTCTGTTATGATCTCACAAATGCCATAACATTTTGTGACATTGCTTACTTATTTTGTATGATATACTCTAGAAGAAACCGGATAATGAACGTTTGGACAGTGGACAAGAAAAACTGAACCCAAATTAGTTACCGCTTGTAAATACAGATTATTCCACTGTCTGTCGCTTCCATTATTTTTATTTCATTCTAAGGACGTTTTTGTAATGCGTGTTTTCCCAGTGGAAATGACTAACCTTTGTGAAGGAGCCATTTCACAAAGACTGTGAATCCTCCACATTTGGTATGGCATCCCTGAAAGAAGATGCTGCCTTACAGCAGAGACCAAGAACAATGTTCATGCATGAAAAAACAACCTTACAAAAAGGGTACACATCACCTCCATTAATTTTTGTCGATGGAATAAAGCAACGACTCCCGTACCGATGGTTCCGTGTTCGATCCCTGGTGTCTCTCTCATTTTCAATAATTTGACAAATAATCCCATTAAAAAAAACAAAAAAAAAACAGAAAGGATCTGGAATCAAACCCCTGTAGAACCCAAAACCTTTGTTAGAAACGACTCGGCCAGTTTCTCAGGCCAACAAAACAGAACGTTATCGCATTTATTGGGTTCATATACTCGTGGAAATCCTACAAATCCATATGATAAAACGTTGAACACCTTCAACCATGATGGCCGAATGGTATAAAACTTTGCCTCCGGTTCAAGTGATCTTGGTTTATCCTCTTTTGTGCCCCCTCAGACGAACATACAGGACGTAAGGCGTTTCGGTTCTATTCATAAAAACAGTGGTTGATAGTTTGGCCGCCATTTATTTTCTATGGCATAATTACAACTAATAGGGACAAAACTGACAATGCTTGTTTGGGCGAATGTTTAATGACATGGTCTTCGACTCGCCATTCATAATCCTTGACTTATTTTATCAGGATTTTTCATCTAAATGAGGTTGAAATACTTTTTTTTTTTTTTTTTTGTTCTCTTGGTTAAATAAAGCTTTTGAAAAAGAATAGCCCATGATGACGTTGTTACCGAAAACCCATTTAAGTTGTGACTAATAGAACGGGCGATCTTTCTTTTCTTCACCAGCCCGACAGCATCACGTCGACATCCTCCGCCCGCCTGCTGTTCTCCACTCATCTCGACAAGATGACCAAAAGCTTTGACAAGAGGTTTGTTTAAAGAGTCTTCTTACGCTCGTAGTTGTAACGTTTAACATTTGTGATTAATGCGTGTCCAACGGTTTACCCAGAATTTAAAGTTTAAACATGAAACATTTTTAATTACTAGTTTTATGCAAATGACCCACAGCTCCTGCTGCCCTCGCTATTACGTCACCATGGCGACGAGACAGAGCCGGGAGATATTCCATTATAAAGTGGATGTTTTTGGAATATGTCATGTGACATGCAACCCCAAACAGAGATTCAAGCTCAAATCTCCTATCTGTGAGCAGACATGGCTAACAAAATGCCTCTGTGTAAAGATGAAAGATTGTTAGGGAGGTGTGCCTTGGACAGAAAATATGTCTTAAAACAAGTGTGGGAAGGTCGGTGTCCCAGAACTGGACAGACATCCCCCTTCATTTGTCCACACCTTTATGTTTTTAGGTCTTCAATAGCAGCAGTGAAAGTAAACCACCCACCATTCTGGGTCGCCATTCACATGTCATTTGGACTTGTGAGAACCTTCTTCCATTCGGGTGGTCAACTCCTGGCACCCAACACTTTCCCGTCTTACTTGGCATTGCTCTCGCACTGGCACTGATCCACCTGAGGAGGAGGAGGAGGCCCTGTGAAGGAGCGGGACTGCAGCCAGCTCGCCTTGCACTGGCAGCAGCAAGGTCAGGCCATGCAGGGGATGTGGTCCGCATGGTGTGTTTGCACTTGGGTTTTTTTGTCTCCGCGCCTATAACCCTCGTTCGGCCTGGCACGCGTTCCAGAAGGAATTCTTCAAACATTTGCTTTGCAAACATCACTGAGTGGTGTCCAACCCGACTTCCGTATTTGATCACTTACTGGGTTTGTCCAGTTAGTTTGCTTTATATCTTCCTGTGAAAGTCAATTAAGTGTATAGGAGACATTTTGTACTCTGCAAAGAAAAGACTATTAAAATTCACCATAATGTGAGACAAGTGTGTAGTATCCGTGGCAACCAGACCAAGGCCATGTTGGACATAATGAATGTGCTACAATTTCGTGTATAATAAGTGGTATGATACAAATATTAATAGCTGTCAAATATTACACTCAAACAATTTTGACTTGATGTCAATATGGACGTGGTTAACACGTTTGCCTCACAGTTAACAAATTATTGCTTAACCAGCATAACTATCAACAACCATCCATCTAATTTCAGACAGTTTAAACTTTAATAACCTAAAAAGCATGTTTTTGGAATAGGAAGAAAACTGGATTCTTCAATTCCCTTTCCTTAAACTCGTGGCTTGTTGTCATGATCTAATATGTAAAACTTTTCAGATACGCAAAAATAAAATAACATCATGAGATCAACTTTAAGAATTTAGAGAAGACCATGAACAATTCTCAAAATATACAATTTATTCAAAATATGTCAATGCAGCCATCAGTGTAGTCTAGTAATAACATCATCAGTAGTTTTTTTTATTATTTTTTTTAAATTTGTATCCTTTTGTCCCTTTGTTGGCACTTGCTGTTGCTCACACATGTAACTACTGTATATTTTGGAAGGAATTGGACGTGTCAAATTATTCCACCGCAGCAGCTTGACGATTAGTTGACATGTAAAAAATACAAAACAAAACAAAACAAAAACTTAATTCTTGACATATTAGGACAAAAAAAAAACAACACCAGTGAGGAATACATTAAACACTGACACCTGAGTGTACTTGGCAGGCAGTTGACACGCATAAAGCAGGATTACCAAAGTTGATCTTGAAAGTGTACTTTCCTATGTTATTTTCCATTAGTGAACCAGTAACAACACAGACAAATGCAGTTCATGGGAATAGACAACATTCGTATTTACAAATTTATCTGTACAAATCATTGACACTGTACAAGGGAGGAGGTCAGGGGGTATGCAGGTTTAAAGGAACAGATTACACCTAAATTCTATATATTTTTTTTTCATGGAAGACTCTTTGGCACTGATGTGGAGATGAGGCAACATTTATGATATTTTGATGAGTGACGATCACTGTACGGTAACGGAAATGTGGTCATTCGTATTTTTGCACCGATGAGACGTATGAACCAGACACAGAAATTGCATGGAAATAACTTCAAGTGCTAACACGGAAGTACACAATAACACAATGTAATAATTCTACCTCCGATGCGGCCATTTTGCGTTATTTCTAGGGATCGTGCTCTGTTTAAAACCTTTGCTTTCATTTGAATTGGGGGGAGATACTACGCTGGCTCTTCTCTGAATCGCACTCACTCTCCACGCACCATCCGCAACAATAAATACACTTCAATGTAGGAACACGTAAATCATGTCATAAATAAATGTACAGTCTCGACAGTTTTCGCTCTTAAGTTATCTCAAAGTGGATCAATACAAATACAAGTTGGGGGCAGATGTACAGTATACAAAAGGGGACGGTGGCTTGTCAAAGTACACGATAATACTTTTATGGCATTCCTTCCCTTTACCAATCAATGGCGCTCAAAGCGAGCGCTATGTTGGCTTCTTCTGATATGTTGAAATCCATGACGAATGTACTTCTCAATGACCTTTACTTGGATGAAATATCTGAATAGTTCATTTGTATACAGCACAACCTCCAAAGTCGAACACGTCCAAAAAAATAGTGGTACCGTTTGGAATTTAAACTCCACCAGTGTGGTTTGTTTTCTTTGGCTTTTTTTTTTTCGAGAGAGAGAGGTGGTGACGTTGCTGACAGGAAAGGGTCTGGCTGCTCAGTGCAGTGGGTCAGATTGGGTGGGTCAAACTACAATTTTCATTCACGTCCCGTGGTTGACCTGCTGTTTTTATTCCACGGGAATGGAGCATTCCATTTTGCAAACGTAGACCGAGAAACCTCTTGAGGATTTAGCAAGTTCCAAGTGGACCTCTTGTAGGCTGAAATGTCAACATTTTTTAGTTGTTCTTTTTTGGAATTCATCCATTTTATATACCATCCTCATTTTTTCCCAACATATCGATGTGGTTTGACTTAGGATGTTCCGCCTATTTTGGTTTCATTTTGACTTTTTCAAGGGGTCCTTCAAACAAGATTTTGTCAGCTTTGTCTGCCAAATTACTAGGGGACATGGTGACATAAAATTTGCTAGACATGTCTGTCATGAGTAGACCCGCAATAATGTCTAAAGAAGCAATGTCCAATTAGGCAAAAGAAGTCTGCTGTTTTTTTCACTGAAGCGAACCCCTTCACAGCCTTCCCGGCTGTTTTACTGGATTTTGACCGAATTTGCGAGGCCCACAGAATATTGTGTTCTATTGCTATAAAAACATGGAACCTACCAAAAGAAAGACTAGAACCTCTTCTTTAATCAGGAAAAAAAAGTATATTTGTATCTGTTTCCGTTTTGCAGCAATTAGTATTAGAATATAGCTAAGTTTAATCATCATTCACAAACCTGTTGAAAACACTGTGGAACACTTATACTCAGCTGCCACCTGCTGGCCGCTTTTTTGTAATAACTCTCATTGCTTTAAGCGACCTCTTCAGGTCAGAGACTGCATCAAAGTCATCTGTATGCTTTAGCATAAAAAAACAAAAAAACAAAACGTATACGGTAAATATGTTTTTGGGACCATAATATTTAAAATAGAACATTTTTATCCATTTTTGGGAGCAAATTAGTTTAAAAAAACGTTTTGAAATCTGAACATCTTGGATGTCTACCAAGGTCACGGAAGAGATCGACTTCAGAGGTTCCACTTACGCCTTGAATAATCTCCAGCCGAGCATTTTTGCATTTCTTTATCCAAAGGCTCAATTTGGCCTGCATCCCTTCATGTAGAAAGTCCACATTTTTGAGTGACACTTTCTTGATCTTCCCCCAGCTCTTCTGTGCAAACACTCGCAGTTCCTTGGGCCCAGCGCGACGACAATGCCGCTACGACACACAGCAGCAGGCCCGCGACTTGGGCTGCTCTTCGTCGACGGGCTGCCTGAGTCTGAGCAGCGGCGGGTCGCCGCTGGCCGGCGTGTAGAACACGGCGCTGCCGTTGGACGACACCAACGGCATGCGGGGGTCGTCCGAGATGGATTTGGCGTCGCCGAAGGAGTCGGTGGAACCGTTGCCCAGGTGACCATTGAACAGGGGGTGGTTCAACAGCTTGGCCGCCGCCCGCTGCTTCTTTAGCTCCGAGAGAGTCTGAGCTCTTTCGCGGGGCGAAGTTTCGTCCTGGCCGCACGGGCTGGTAGCAACCGTGTTCTTGTCCACTTTGCCGTTGGCGGGTGGTTGTGGGGGTACGCACGTAGTTGTAGAGATGAGGCCGTTGTGCTTGCTGCTGCCATCTTTGAGGATGGTTAGCAGCTTGGTCCGGTCGGATGGATCGGCTGCCTCCACGGGCTTTACCTGCACATTAAGCAAGAAAATTCAGCCTCTGAAGTATTACTGTTTTCAAATAAGAGATACGTACAGTATGTGAGAAAATGTTAACATCTATCGAGTGCATGTATAAAGTGTGTGGTGAGGTGTTAGCCTTCAAACATAATAAATGAAAATAAATATATAGTATGAATGAAAACATTCAGAATAAAGGAAAAAATATATACTGTGCTGTATAAAAAGTAAATTAAAGAAAACAATGGGGAAAAATGACTAAATGAAAAAATGAAACAAATGATGAATGAAAAAGCATTCCATAATAATATATATATATTGTGCTGTATAATAAGTAATAAAAAAAAAAAAACATACTTTCAATGGATAAAATGAATGTACCGGTAAATGAACAAAAGAAGATGTATATGATGAATAAAAAAGTTCTTATAATAAAGTAAAAAAAAATATCAAAACGAAAAAAACAAACAAATGAAAAAAAAAATCTATATAACTAACATGTTTTTCTTTTGTTTGTTTTTTTTAAATTAACGCAGATTTCCATTATTGTGGAATGAGGGAACACTGTAATTCAATTTATTGCCCAGCCCTACTCTGAAGCCAGCTTGGTTGAGCAACAACTCAGTTTTGACCTGTATGTTTCAGTCAAGACTTGTCACAATATATGATAGACAGGAAAATCTAGCAGGTCTGAATTGCGATGGAGCCCTAAACAAAATCACAGTCGTTTGTAAGCAGAGGCGCTCGTGACTGTCTGGCAGCGCAAAAGCACTGTGGCTGAACCGAGGTGACCTGAAGGAGATTAGATTCAGCACATAGAGAGAGCGAGAGAGCATTAGAGGCCGCAGAAAATCGAATGTGCAGCTCATTAACGTCCTCCCTGCCACTAATAATAGACAGCGACACGCACCCGCCCAACCTGGCGATAAGACATCTGGCTCTGTTGCCAATCGCAAATATTCTTTATGACAGACGCTAAATGACGAGATGACTCACGTGAAGCACCTGGGTGATCTCCTGCTCGGGATCCTTCTCTTTGTCCTCCTTCTCCTCCTCCTCCCTGCCTCCCCTCCACACGATGGCCTCCGTCTCGTACTCCTTGCGGCACAGGTTGTGTCTGTCGGACAAACTGGCTCGCCTCACCACCTTTCTGCGGATGAGGAACGAGGGATGATGCATGGCCGTCTTATTTTGCGCAAACGCCACAGTTTATTTAAAAAAGTAAATAAATAAATAAAATAAAAAATTTAAAAAAGATTAAAAAAAAAAAAAAAAAAGGAGACAATTTAAATTTCAATTTTTACATTTTTGGGATGTTTGCAGTTTCATCACAAAAAAAAAAAAAAATGTCAAAAAAAAAATGGAAATGTGTTTTTCACAAAGTAGCGACGATATGCATTATTAAACATCTTATCTTTTGCTAAAAAGTTAGCAATCGTGATTAGCATTAGCGCGATAGCAATTACCACTTTAGGTAAACAAACACTACCGTTTAGTTCACACATGCATCATTATATCTACATAGCAGCCAGCAGGTGTCAGCACTCACCCACGACTGCCAGCGCTGGATGTCCGTCGGCACAGCGAAGTCTTGTGTTTGAGCTGAGACTTCATGATGATGTCATGCTTGTGCTTCAGGTCCAGCAGAATGGCTCTGAACTCCTCGTCCTCACACAAGTCTTAAAATGGAGGATGGGGGAAAACGTTAGCGCGGTACGATAGCGACACATTTGAGCGAGATGTGAGTATACCGATGGGGGTCTCCTCGAGGAAGGTCTTGGCATTGAGACTGGCTCCGTGAGACACCAGTAGCTCAGCCACGTGCATCTAAAAGAGCACGAGCGAGTGTTTGCAATGACAGTGAGGGGAGTCGGCTTTTCCATCGGCATCCGATCTCACCTGACCCCAGCACGCGGCGGCGTGAAGCGGCTGCCAGCCGTCCGAGTCTCTTAGGTCCATGCGAGCGCCGCCCTCCAGCAGCAGCTCGGCGGCCTGCATGTAGCCATTCGCTGCCGCGATGTGCATCTGCAGAAAGCCAAAAATGATAGCACCTTTCTACTTATTTATTTTCTTATTTGCAGAGTTCTGCTTGACCTATTACAAATCTTTTCTTTTTTTTTTATTGTGTCTTGTAGATCAAACAGACTACACAGGAAGGAAAGTCTTCCAATGACCCCAAAAAAGCATTTCTCTTGAAAACAAAAGATTAGCCTTACATAACTTCCGACAATTTCCACATGCGCTCTTCTCTGGGCTTTTGCCAGACATTCTGGCACGCTGTTTTGTTTCAATGCGCTGGATGAAGATTAAGCAAACGGATGCAGAATGCAGGAGGATAAACCTTTCAGATTAACAAGCGGGACTACAACCATGTTACGTTCTAAAGCACTAAAACAAAAACAAAAAGGGTGACCAGACGTCCTCTTTCACCAGATATCCACTTTTTAATGGGGATGTCAATCCAAAAATATTCTTTATGATATGTTCTATGGGCCTTCACTAGTTAGTCTAAGCATTTTTTCTTTAGTAAAGCTGATAGTTTATTGTAATACAGATTAATTTATTGCTTGTGTTTATTAACTTTGACTGTCAAACATTATCCAAAAAAAAAAACAACTCCAACAATGCCAGCTGATTTCAAGCATTTTCACTCATCATTCAAAGCAAACAGAATGACATGGTGGATACCATATGAAAGATTGGATTCCATTATTTTATTAGTTAAAAAAAAATAAAAATCTATTTCGACCTTCCGTTTTGTAATCTCCATTTGAAAATAGGTCATTTGAGTGACAAGCGAAAATGGGAAAAAAATAAAGAGAAAATTCTCTGCACTACAGTGACTTTGACACTAATATTTTTTGTTCAATGGCACTCTGTGAATTAGATTTATGTGACAAAGGCTTTGATCATTTACGTCATCCTTGAAAACGTTCTATTTCATCAGATTCGTCATGTTTCATTGTAATTTCATAAACCGGCAGCCCATTAAAAAGAGATCCAATGCTGCCATCTGCTGGCCATGGTAGGTGGGTGTTTTGGGATTTCACATTTCACAACCCCAATGACACGGCAGCTGCACAAGTTGCACTGCCCATTGAGGGGGGAAAAAAAACAAAAACGTAGTAAACGTCAATCAACGTTTATGGCAGCATTAATTAGGATTTCAGCGTCAAACATTAACATTTTTGGAGATCAAAGAGTTAAAAAAAAAAAAAAACGTGGAAAAAAAAGTTGAAAGTAGATTATTTTTCAAAATGATTGAGCCCTAGATAGGCGAGTAAATCAAGTTACAAGCTTACACGAATCAAACTCTCAAGTCAAGGTAACAACTATACGTCTATCCGAAAACATACCAGCGTGGCTCCCTGCGAGTCCTGATGGTTAACGTCGTCGCCGAGCCTCACCAGTTCCTGGATATCTCCCAGCATCCTCCTCTCTGTGGACGCCCGGGTCTCGTTGATCATCTCCTGGGTGATGCCTGCCGATCGAACAGAAACAGAAACGGCGCTAATTGCCCAACTATTGATTCTCTCTTCAAAGTGTTCGCCTATAAAGCGCGGTTTCGCCGGAGCCTTTTTCACACTGATTTCACAACAGGCCTGTGCGTAATCATGAATATTGGGCTGACTCCATTTTTAACCAAATGTCATTCGAATCCAACGTCTTGACAGCAGCAACTTAAAATGGAGGACGCCACGCTACAGCGCTCCCCTTCTCAAGAATCCTCCATAATCACAAATGGATCAATATCACACCATTCTTACATTGTTATTCTTTGTTGAGGAAAAGTGGCTAGCTGTCAGGATGAGGATAGTGCTTCGATAAACAAAACTGTGGATGTAGAGTGAATATGTGAGCAACACCATCCTGTACTTCGTCTACATAGAGATGATGTATGGTAGTACAGGGTGTTTCATCTCAATATGTCACTTTATGATAACTTATAGCTCAATAACTGTTGAAGATATGAAAACCAAACTTTTTTGTTTGGAAAAGTAATGATATTAAGTTTACGCAGCAAAAATTTCAACACAAAAATCCAAACAAACATTGTATTAAACTTTTCACAAATGTTCAATAATGCAATTCAATATGAAATAAAATCCCAGATTTTGTTTCACAAAACTCCAATTTAAGATTGTAATCAATTTATTTTTCCCCTTTGTTAATAGAAAAAGCAAATGACAATCAAAACATTGTTTTTTCCACAAGTTAACTTGTAAACCATTACACTCACTTTTACATAATTGTCTCTTAACAGAGATTTAATAGCACTGACATTTGCATTGAATGCGTCATTGTTCATTTACAGGCAAGGCCACATCAGTTGATTAAATTCCATGTCTTTAATTATTGCCAAATCATCCTATCTGCTATTTATAAGTGCTAAACTAAGTTCATTTATTTCTATTTGACTCATTTTCTTACCACTGCAGTGAACTGATGTCCTCAGATAAGTGTCTGCCTTCCATCAAGTGCAATGTTTTTTTTGTTTTTTGTTTTTTTTATAAAGACAGAGGGGAGCCTGTCTGCTTGCCACTGCGTCATCCCTGGAGGTCTTGCCGCTTTTGGCAACGCGACGAGAGCAATTAGCGTCGCCGCGCTCCCCTGTTTGATGCTCTTATTGTCATTCTTCTCACCTACTGTAGCGCTATCTGCATGCTGCAAAAGAGTGTGCCTGAGAAGCTTTTTTGTGTTCCTCCGTACGTGTTTGGTGTCACATGTTCAACTAATCCCATAGTCGTTTTTCCTTCAACTAATCTCCCGGGCTAAAAACTTGTATTGTTCACTTGAGGGAATTTCAACATCAGCAAGTTTAGGAGGCGAAAGAACACGTGGCTAGCTTACTTAGCTTTAAAATGCGTCGCTTACTGCTGAACTATAGCAAAGCATTTGAAGCATCCATTTATACGTTTTCAATGAAAAAAAAATCTGAAGTGAATCACATAAATTGTCTCTTGGATACTCGCGCCAGGCCACTTGAACCATGCTCGATCCAACTTCACATCGAAACTCCAACATGTTCAGCTAGCGTGAGGGTTCAAATGTGGACTTACTCAGCATGATGAGTCATTACTGTAATGTTAGTTACTCATGACGACCGCCGCGACGTGGAGCAAAAGATGTCACGTTTAAAGGTCGACAGCGCACCTCTATTGGCCATGGCCGTCTCAATGATGTCCAGTGTGGGGTCGTCTTCGCAAAGGTCGTACGGCATGTTCCCGTCAGAGTTGACCGCCAGCAGATCGGCACCGCTGTGGGGGAAGACGCTTAATTAAGAACTAGCGCAACATTTAGAGCTGTGTGCGCGTGGTTCGTGTCGTCTCACTGTGCAATGAGAATCTTGACGAGGCCTGCGTGGCCACAGGTAGCGGCAGCATGCAGCGGCGTCCACAGCTCATTGTCTTGAGCGTTGACGCCGGCACCGCGGTCCAGTAGGATCTTCACCATCTCCTCGTAGTTGTCGATGCAGCACTGTGTGGAGAAGAGGGATAATGAGCTTTTTTTTTACGAGTTCCAGTGAGCTGAGGCAGATTGCATGTCTGTCCTCTTCTGGTTCTCCATCCATCCATCCATTTTCTTGACCGCTTATTCCTCACAAGGGTCGCGGGGGGTGCTGGCGCCTATCTCAGCTGGCTCTGGGCAGTAGGCGGGGGACACCCTGAACTGGTTGCCAGCCAATTGCAGGGCACACAGAGACGAACAAACATCCACACTCACACGCATACCTAGGGACAATTCAGAGCACCCAATTAATCTGCCATGCATGTCTTTGGAATGTGGGAGGAGACCGGAGTACCCGGAGAAGACCCACGCGGGCACGGGGAGAACATGCAAACTCCACCCAGGAAGGTCCGAGCCTGGACTCGAACCGGAGACCTCAGAACTGGGAAGCGGACGTGCTAACCACTCGACTACCGTGCCGCTCTTCTGGTTCTTCTCAAGGTTACTTCTTGTTGTATAGTAACTGCTGAGTGGTTGTATGTTTATAAAGATCTGGCCTTTGGATGCATTGTTTAATCCTAGCTGGTCGATTGAATGATGGGTCAGGGATGGGTGGTTGAATGGAACAATGAATGCTTGTTTTCAGATTTTCCTTTATAGAAAGATAACACTTGAGTTTTTTTTTGTTTTGTTTGTTTGTTTGAAAGCTAAGAAGCCATCAAACATGTAAACACGACAGGCAGCGAGTAAAAAAAGCCATAAAAGCCATCATTGTGCACACATCTCTCTGGTGCTTAAAAGACTATTTGTCTTGTTTGTGTGGCTGTGATTACAACTCTGGAATGCGTATTCTCGGTGAAAGTGTAGCGGCAGTCGTCTCCAACAGAGCTAATTGATACTAGGCACAACACGAGCGAGCACTGACTCACTCCATCAGCCATCTTTTGTAGTCAGCTTTTTGCAGTTTGAGGAATATATTTATTGCGCAACATCTGTGCATCAAACACCCATGAAGCCAATAACGCTACACTTCATAGATGGCAGATAAGCCATAAAAGTTTGGTTTTACTCCCAGAAACAGCTGCATGTTTATCACCTTCCTTTAGGGAATCACCAAAGAGACTGGACCAGTTTCTCTCCTCCAGGTTTTTCATTGACTGTCACACATTATTGTTAGATGTACAAACTCACATGACAGAGTCTATTATATATTAAATCCATTGTCAAGATAAAGGAAATTGGTTGCGAATTGAACAAAAATTGCAGTAGAAAATATCAAATACATAATATACAAATCTCTCTATGGTATATGCAGTAGTATGGGACCGAACGAACATTTCTCACCATTTTTATTTATTTATTTTTTCCAGATCACGGATCTTTCCTTTCATTTCCCAGCATGTGTCGTGCACAAGGCCAGGCTTCAGAGGTGAGCAGTCTATTATGTACATCAGTCTACAGTCCCCGCTGCCCGGCATCATCCTGCATGACGCTTCCACTCCATCACTCTGTCCTCAGCTTGCACTCGCAAACACACGGATGATGCCAAGCACACAAACACACACACTGTACCTGTATGCAAATGTTGCAAGATGACCTTCTTCTATATCAACCAAGGCCAGACTAACGAGCCAAAATGACTGTTGTAAAAACAAGGTTCTTAAACTGGCGTTAACTGAATAAACCACACTGATTGGTCGTCATTTAGATCACGTCACTCGCAAGGCAGTGGCTGTCTGTCAGTCAAGTGGCAGAAAATAAGCTGATGGTCAAACTGCTGAAATGCTTTGCATCGCGACTAAACAATTTACAATATAAAAAAATTGACGAGCATCTACAGAAATTGTGATTCATAAATCCATCAGGATTCACCGTATCAGCACAAAACAGAGAAAGAGCTGTTTGTAACCTCTGGAGTTTTGTAGCCTCAGCCAACAAGGCTGGGCAGATAAGAAGACTTTGCCGTGTGCATATGTGGAAGCAAAAAAAAAAAAAAAAAAATCATTAGACAAGGCATGGAGGAAATCAAATTACTGCATGAAGCAAAGCACGGATTGCAGGAAGAACAGATAAGAAGTGACAATGAGGCCCGCAAAACAAAAATAGTAATTGACTGGAGACAGGAGTGACACAAACAGTATATTATGTTATCAATGATTGTTGTGGTCTGCATGCAGACAACAAACACAAAAAAAAAAAAAAAAATGCATTTTTAAAGGCCAATTCATACATAACAGAGCTTTAGTACAGAATTGCAGCAATCAGTTAGCAATCTTTAGTTTTTTTCTTTCTTATGAAAGAGACTCACTCTGACAGCTTGTCCTTAATCCATATTGTCTGATCTATTTTTATTTTTTTTTGCGTCATATTTCTTCCACAGTTTGTACTCTATTTTATGGTCATTTAAAAATGTATCCACCATTGAATATTAGGGCCACACCGAAGAGAAAGAAAACAATAACACGACAATCATGTTATACGTCATTTTACAAGAATTAAGCTTAATAATTCAAGAAAAAAAAAAACGTGTTACAGATAAAACAAGAGCAGTCAATAGTCCTACACAAGAAAAAGTGATAACACAACAAGAATATTGGAATTCGACAATACTACAAGAAAACAGTACCTTACAAAGAAAAAGTCTGAAAAGACAAAAATAGAGGGGCAAAATTATGAGGGGGAAAGTTAGTTCTTGTGTAAATCAATTCTAATAAAAAAGATTATATTCTGAGGAAAAAAAAAAAAAAAAAGCTTGAATTTTACAAGAATATTTTTTTGTAATATTTCAAGAGGAAGGTGGTGGTAACATTATGCAAACAAATTGGATTTAACTTAATATAATTTCCCTTGATATTATTTCTTGAAAAAAATGAAAAGTTGTCAAGTGGTGACAATGGGCAAGAGATTATATTCATATAGTCATATTCTTTAGACTAAACAAGTATGAGAACATTAAGAAAAATACAGAATTTATTTAGTATTTTTGTTGTATTATTTGGATTGAAAAAGTGGATTGAAAACTACATTTTGGGAATATTTTAAGAATATGATTTGAGCGTAATAACATTCGGGATGATTACAAGAAAAAGTTGGATACAGATTGTCCAGACCAAAAAAAAAAAAGTTGATAACATTAGAAGAGAAAATGTGATTTTTAAAGAACTGTAGTTCTATTGTTGTTTTTTGTTTTGTTTGTTTTTTTTAAAGGCTGACATTACACAAACTCAGCAAGCTTTTAGTTTTGTGTAGGAATTTTGACATTGTCTCATTAATACTGCAACTTCATCCATCCATCCATTTTCGTGACCACTTATTCCTCACAAGGGTTGCGGGGGGTGCTGGAGCCTATCTCAGCTGGCTTTGGGCAGTAGGCGGGGGACACCCTGGACTGGTTGCCAGCCAATTGTACTGCAACTTCATTCCAGTAAAACTACTGCTGAATGGTCCTAAATAGTGCAACTTTTAGTCTTTTTTTTCCCACCATTAACATTTCATACAATCATCTGAATTCCACCTACTGTATTTATTATTCACATGGGTGTGCATGTCCCTTTTCACCCAAATCAACACAAAAGTGGAATTAGCAGTTGTGCAGGCTGTAGTGAGCGTCATCTACTTCCTGGTATCAGTCAAAATAAAAGACTGATCAAACAGAGATGTGCCTCAAAGAATCGACACAGCTACGCCGCTCCTTCTTGTAAAAAGACGGCGCGGATTATCTCACATCTCCAGCTTCCAGCAGCCCGCGGCAGTGGCAGATGCCTTAAATGCAAACCTACACACTAATTTACAGCCAAGATAATCTGCTTAGCCTCCTGCACAAACCCACGTACAGTACAGCACTCCACCCACCTGCTAGCCGCCTGCTAAGCTAATCTTTTTCTCCACATTTGACTCCACTAAGGCCCTGGCCATTTACGTCGCGTTAAGACCACCCCTGTGCACTTTTCATAAAATCCTCTGCAATGGGAGTATGTGTGGGCTGTGACAAATGGCCCAGTTTAAGCATGGAAAACCGTCTGGCTGGGATTCTTCAGTGAGGTTAGGAGAAGTATGCTTGCATTGGTCCACTGAGCGAGGCTGCAATTAAAGATTGGAAGCGAGAGAAGTTTGAGCTGAAAAGAGTGAGGAGTGGGGAAAAGGTGTCAGAGGGGACGGTCAGTCGTGATTTGTGGACTGTGTGAACCACTGTTGCGTGTTATTCTTCTCACTTTTACGACGCACCTGCAAGAATGAACTGAATGACAAATGATGTGGGTGCAGGGCAGGGTCGTATTGTAGTTTGTGATCTACCCGGAGCTTGTGCTGAGTCGGAGGTTAACCTTTTAAAAGGGGACTCGCTTAAATTTAAAGGTACTGGCTACCAGTCCAGGTGGTATTCCGCTTCTCTCACCAAAAGACAGCTAGGAGAGGCTCCAGTCATCCACAACTCGAATATTTTTTTAAGTGACGAGTGTCCAGGTTGTACCCCCCTTCACTCATGTGAATGTGAGTGTGATTGTGAATGCCCAAAGTCACTATAACAAGCAGTATCGAAGATGATTGGCTTGGAGATGGTCAGTGGTAGTTTAGCGGTTCATGTAGCGGACTTCGGTGCAGCAAATTTGGGGTGGCAAGCTGGTGAATGACCCTCCATTTACCAAGTACGATTCCCTGGCCCTCAAATTCATCAAACGCTGCTGAATAAACTGTAGAGGCACACCAAAATGTCATCTCATGGTTAAATAAAAATCATTGATGATCATTAAAGCGCCCGTCTTAGATCTTCTGTGCACTTCTCATACATATTTAAGCAGCAAAATCATTGAAGTAAATGTTAGTTAATGACACTCCAGCAGGCAACTCGGTGTGTGTTTCACAACATCATCAATATTTCTGTGCTGCTTATTCCGTTCATCCCAGCTGAGTTTAGGTTAAAAAGTCACGGGCATCAAATTAATCTCATGCCACCTGCGCCTAAACTGTTAACGTATACGTTGTCAAGAATGTCTTGAAAGAATTGACTGGTTAGCTAATTGGTTAATTGTCTTTCAGCAGACATTAAGACTACAGTAGCGAATTTCACAATCGAGTTTTCTACTGATTATCACTTCGATCGAGTATTTTTGCAATATGAAACTAACGTGCATGTGAGGTGCAGGTGATATTTTTGTCCACTTGGGGTCCCTATCCTCACTGTTGTACTATTATCTGTGACTCTGGGTGTGTATGGCTTTAAAAGGTGGGGCCTGACCTGGTGAGTGACGTGGGTGTCAGTGAAGGAGGGTGTTGAGTTGGTTTACATTTCAGCATGCTGGAATTACTCATCGTATGTTATGGCCATCAGACCAAGTATGAATATGCTAATCTCATGTGTGTTTGTTTTTTTAATGGGGGAGAAAAATCCCAACTTGAACAGGAAGTGCCAAATGGGCTATTGTCAAAGAACAGCTAGCAGGTTAATGGTCATGGTGGTGGGATGAGAATACCGTACATTACAGGCATGTCGACGAACGTTAGTACTATAACGTGTGTGCATGCGTGTGGCCATGGAAGCCATATATTTATGAATACCTCATGTCAGCGAGGTAAAAGCTAAAGCATTGCTGAGATGGATGTGACATCGACGCCACTTCATTCACGGTGTATGTGCGCACACCTTTAATTCCACCGGACCATAACGGTATGACAAAACAAAGAGGTCACTAGTTTTCTCGTATATACCGCTTCATGATGTCCACGTGTCCAGTTCATGCGTGTTTGTTCAATCACAAAGTGAACGAGTCTAGTCTTGGAGAAAAATGTGCAGACTGATCGATCCAAATAAAAAATGATGGTATCCGCATGTGCATGGACGTACGCACACATTTATTTTAACGCCTAAAGGTCAATGTGATGTTTTTTGGCTCATCTCATGCAAAAAAAAAAAAAACAGCAAGCACGCCGGAGGTGACTGATAGAGTTCTTTGCAGTTTGTCTCGGTGCCTCTCAGTGGGCGCGAGAGTATTCATCTGGAGCTTCTGAGAGGAAACCGCGTGTGCTAGATGAAGCAAAAAATAAAAACTAAAAAAAATAGCCGCGAGGCCCAAATGGAGATAGACAAAAAGAAAGTGATGAAATAAAATCAAAATGGATATTATACTTTCCATCCATCACTTTTGTATTTATTCAAATAGGTTACACGACCTACATTCATACGCTCACTACTGGTCACAAGATTGGGAACACCGGCACAACATGCTGCTGTTATCGGTGTGAATCCTGACTGACAGTCTGCTGCCAAAGTGTCCTTGAGCAAGTCTTTGAAGCTTATATCCATCCATTTTCTGAAGCGCTTGCTCCTCACAAGGGTCGCGGGGGTTGCTGGAGCCTATCGCACGCAGGCACAGGGAGAACATGCAAAGTTGCAAACTCCACCCAGGAAGGCCGGAGCCTGGACTTGAACCCGAGGCCTCAGTACTGGGAGGAGGACGTGCTAACCACTCGTCCACCGTGCCGCCCGCTTTGAAGCTTATATTAATTATTTATTTTTATGTATTGTTTATTGACATATTTATATAGTTCCTTGTTCTCCCTGTGCCTGCGTGGGTCTTCTCCGGGTACTCCGGTCTCCTCCCACATTCCAAAGACTTGCAAGGCAGGTTAATTGGGCGCTCCGAATTGTCCCTTGGTGTGCTTGTGTGCTGTGTGCCCTGCGATTGGCAACCAGCCCTGGGTGTCCCCCGCCTACTGCCCAGAGCCAGCTGAGATAGGCTCCAGCACCCCCCGCGACCCTTGTGAGGAATAAGCGGTCAAGAAAATGGATGGATGGATATAATTCCTGCTCAAAGTCACATTTTCAGAAAGTCAGACAAAAAAATGCACTGGCAACTTGGTTGTTTAATTTCACACTTGATGGGTCGGCAGGCACTCCAGACATAACAAGACATTACAAAGTCAATTTTCCAGGAGTTTCCGTTCTTACTCAAATAATAGTTTGGCTATAAACCTCAGCTGGAGTAAACCTGGAAACACCCGCTCATGTTTCATGTTCTTCTTCGAGGTGAAGATGAGCTTGTCGGTATTCTCAGGCACGACAGGCGCCCGCCCGCTATCCCCCATCCGCCCATGCATATGGCTGCAAATATTTGCCTTCAAGCACCCCCTCGTTGCGCCCGTGCTTTCTGCTTGCCCCGTTTGAATCGGCATGAAAAGGCTGCCTCTGCTCTGCCGTGCCGCCCGCCGACGTCTCCCTAAGTGGCTCGTCGCATTGTAAGTACTGCGGGGAGAGTGCGCCACACGCTGTGCACTGTTGCGCTCAAGACAACTCAACTGAAGAACATGGTGTTTTTTCTTCAGGTGTGCCTCTATTTTTTTGGGGGGGGGGAATCTATTAAACCGTGCAGTCAAATCCCATTGCTCCCGCAACTCGATTGGAAGCCTTACATCATAAAGTCAATTTTAATAATCACACTAAAGGACAATTAGTCGATGACTGTAAACAGAGTTGGGTTGATTTGTGATTAAACGAGGCGATACATTTGACGGAGCAATCTGAATGTATATTAGCCACGTATTAGCGCCAGTAATGGCTCCGTTAACGAGTGAAAGCAGCTGTTCGCCTTTCAATTTCCTTTTCCAACACGGTGTGTTGAAATCATTTCCTCAAAATGAAATAACATCTTTCATATCTATTTCATTCTGCACAATGCCTGCAAGTCAAAATAGGATTTGATTTCCCAGCGTTTCATCATCAACATGGAGTCAAGTCAGTCTTCAAATATTTGTTGCATTTATTTAACAGGATTTTTTTTTTTTTTTCATAAAATTGGTAAAATTGATATATTTATTTTTTAAATTTCTCATTAAATGTTTGGTTAATTAATTTATTTAAACAATAACATTTGCTTGCCCACCCCCTGACTTAGCGTTTTGACATAGTTTAATTCGACTAATGCAGCTCAATTTAAAAAAAAAAAAAAAAAAAAAAGTACACTCAGCTGAAAGCTAATTAAGGTTTTATTGTGCCTGCAACAAATGAACTGACTTTACGTGCTTTGCTATGGCAATTTACTCTGAAATGAGAGCAATTTAGAACTTTCCAAACAGGATATATGTACAGAAATGAGCTGGCCAGAAAATACTTGCAACCAACAATAAAAAAAGTGTCTTCTGCAGAAATAGTAAAGTGTTGGATAAGATGTTACAATAATTAAAAGAGAAATTAGTTTCACTTTGCCTTATAGCATCAAATGACACAAATGAGGCTTGCTATAACCATTTTTAAAAAAGACTTGGTCTCACCTGATGAAGTGCAGTGAGGCCGTCTTCGTTGCAGAGGTCTGGGCTCACATTATTCTTGAGCAGGTAGCGCACTGGTGGAAAACAGACAGAGGAAATGATTAATGAGAGCTGACAGCTGGGAAATATTGCTATTAAGGTATATCTTTCCATTGGCTTGAATTAATGTGCTCGCCTCTGCAGATTTAAAGTTCTTGCTCATACAATAATGAAATATATGGTGGTTATAGATGAACAGAATTGGAAATCATGTTGCTGGATGATTTTGTTTATTTTTGACCCAAAGTCTACAAATGTATATGCTGAAATATTGGCTGTGTGCTCACGAAATAAGCCACTTCTTTTCAGTTTGCCGTGTTATGCCGAAATGTACATGACCGTGGATGTATGTTGCTATGCTGCCTATACTTTTAACTCATTTGCTCCCAAAAACATATACATACGTTCTATTTTTTATACTGCCTTACATGCTCCCAAAACGTATTTATATGTCTTGATTTTTATTTATTTTTTTACTTTAAAAAAAAAAATTATGCTAGTGCATACAGAAGGCTTTGATACAGCCTCTGAACTGAAGAGAATGATTGAAGCAATGGTAATTATTACAAAAGCAGCCAGCAGATGGCAGCAGAGTATAAGAGATCAACCAGGGCCATGTTGCAAAAGGCTCTTTTCCACAAAAAGATTTGGGAGTAATGATGAAGCTATATTCTAATGCCATTTGCTGCAAAACGGAAACAGATAGAAATATAGTTGTTGTTGTTTTCCTGATGAAAGAAGAGACTTTAATCTTTCTTTTGGTAGGTTGTTTTTATAGCAATAGAACACAATATTCGGTGGGCCTTGCAAAATCAATCAAAATCCAGTAAAACAGCCGAGAGCGAAGGGGGTTGCTTCAGTGAAAATGGCTGCGAGTGAATGAGTTAAAAAGGGTTTACTCACAACTGAGGGTGGGGCTTATTGTTTGGGGGGGTGATGTAATGACACATAGGATTATAGTGTCTGCCGGTCTGGTGGCCAAAACAGATCAACTCCGCCTCTACTAATACACACACAGAAAATAAATCAGCAATTTGAACTTAGGTAAACCTGAGCAAGGAAGTGATGGTTAGTGGGTGCCATCTGTCTAGATTTACTAAACAAAAATAAAACAACAGGCCAAAGAATGAGACATGCGAGGGACTTGAGTGTTTTGTTTTGTTATTGAACAAAGAAGATATGGTTAGAGGTTGAATAAGTCAATCTAATGTGCTCAAGCCTAAAGTAACTGTAACGTGTTTAAATAAACATCTTAGTTGTACAGCAAACTTTGGACAAGCGTTGCACCACTAACAAGGGAGATGTCTTGGCTGCTCCGCGCTATTACTGACCACTTAAGTTGATCTATGGTTGCCACGGCAATAACAGAGAGACTATTGTCTACATTTCGAGCCAGAGAACTGTTAAAACCAATGTCAAACATTTTGTACACGTCGCTGCTTCATATTATCTGATGTGATGTATTCTTCTTGACTTGATGCGGTTTTCTTGAGCTTTTAGCGGTGTTCATCTACATTCATGAAGGAGGAAAATCACTGAGTATGTTCTCTGGGATATAAGTGACTTTGGCTTTATGCACAGCGTAAAAATAGATGACTTTGCCTGAGGATGCATTTACTTTAAGAGGAGCTGGCGTCTTTTTTTTCTACAAGTGTTCCAGTCTGTTTAGAACAGCTCATAAATTTTTTTTTTTTTAAAAACTCCCATTACTTTTTAGCACAATGTCGTCCCGCAGAAAGATACTCCAATTTTACATTTATTTCGGATTTTTCTGCTTCGTGCGTTTCCAATGGGACTCTATGTATGTAATGTTGTGGAACTATTCCACTATGTTCTGCTTGGTAGTCAGCTGCATTGGAACTAGTGTGACAGAGTCAGTCTGTCATGTCTACTGAAAATATGGCCAAGGACAAGGTCTGTCACACACACACATATCCACACGCTGCTCTGTATTAATTGAAAGGAGGCGGGAGCCTGCGTTCAAAGCATCACAACAGCAACAAACACACGGAGACTCTCATTAATGATCAATGGGAATCAAGATGGAACATTCAGGTCATAGTAACACACAAAATCATAGGAAGTAATTAGGGCTGGTTTAAAAAAATTCAAATAATCGATAACGAATCGAGTTTCCTTAACGAGCCTGATATTGATTCATAAGACCATGAATCAATTATATGAATATTTATTTTTCCCATAATTTATAAGAAAATGTCATTTTAAAGGCCAAGTTTTTTTGTATTTTACATTTACTTTTCACATGAATTTAAGTGTTTTCTTTCATTTATGAAAAAACTGACTTATTGCACTTTAAAACAATTAGAATCTTTTTTTTAATTTGTATTTAACAATTATTAAATTTGAATTATGAAAATATTTTTATCTCATCCTTGCTGATGCCAATGTTTGTGTGTTTATAACACTAAATCATTTAACCGGTTATTTCCTCTGCAAAATTTAATTTGGAATTTAATGTGTGTGGAGTTTTTATCATGTCCTTGATATTTAAGGAGACTTTATATTCCATACTTAATCAATATCGGAATAAAGTGAAGTGAATTGAATCGTAAACTCTTGTGAATCGAAATTGAATCGATTGAAGAAATTAGAATCGATACTCAGCCTTAAAATTAAGAGTGCGACTTGGAAATCATTGTTAGTAATTAAAAAAAAAAAAAAAAAAGATACGAGCAACTAAACAACCTCAATAGAATTGAAATTGTGGCTTATGGCATTAAGACAAAAATGGTTTTACAAAATGAGACGTTAAAACAAAGTGAGCCCAGTGCACGATGATGTATTTTGCTTTTTCTTTGGCTTTGTGTGTGTTTTATGATTTATTTGGTTGTTTTATCTCTTACTTGATGGTTGAGTCGGCTCTCCAGAGACCCAATTATTTGCATACAAGCCATTAAAAAGTCAACTTTCCAAATGATGTCCCCTTTATAAAATATACGTTTCTTAAGTAAGGATGACTTGGCTCCATCAGTCTGTGCCGCCGCGCCTTGAGAATGAGCAAACACAACACACACACACGTCTTTAAAAAGCAATCCATTATATGGGAGGGTCACCATGGCGATTATCTGCCGTCGCAAGCAATCACCGCACACATCTCGCACACGACTTCCTGGGCGGGCTTGGTGAATTCCAAGCCGCAGGGGAACTGGACAAGATGCTTCCCAAAAGATAAAAAAGATATGTCAACAAACAAGGGCACAGGAAAAGGAGCGCACCCTTCCTTCCTGTTATCTCGACGGGGGCACGCTGTCAATACTGCTAACGTTAGCGATAGGACCGTCCCAAGTGGGCCAAGACATAGTTCAAAGGCAATAATGCGGGCGCCACTGCGGGCCCCCGAGTCATAACACTTATTAAAACGCTTCATCGCCATAGTGTACTTTCAGTGGATATAAAAATAAAAGAAAATCTACACACTCTGCCTGGTTTTTGTGATATTAAAAAAAAGATCAAGATGAATCATTTCAAAACTTTTCCCACCATGTAACCTACAACCTAATTGAAAAAAAATCTATGGAGAAGTGCCTGAAAATCCAAACTGTTGATCTTTACTGGCTCGTGAATGAGCTGTCGAAATTAATCGAGTAATCGATTGTCAAATTAATCAACAACTATTTTCACTCTTTCACTCGCAGCCATTTTCACTGAAGCAACCCCATTCGCTCCCGGCTCTTTTACTGGATTTTGACTGATTTTGCAAGGCCCACAGCAGATTGTGTTCGATTGCTATAAAAATATGGAACCTACCAAAAGGAAGATTAGAGTCTTTTCTTTCATCAAGAGAAAAGGATATTTATATCAGCTTCCGTTTTGCAGCAATTTGCATGAAAATTTACCAAGTTTCATCATCATTCACAAATCTGCTTAGAACTGTGGGGAAATCAGCTTTTTAATCTAGCCATGGTTGATCTCTTATACTCTGCTGCCACCTTCTGACCGTTTTTGTAATTTACTACCATTTTTTTTCACCCATTCACTGTGTTTGGGAGGCTGCATCAAAGCCTTCTGTATGTTCTAGCGTTAAAAAATACATTAAAAAAAACGTATAAATACATCTTTGGGACACTTAATACATTTAAAATAGAACATATTTATACGTTTTTGGGTGCAAATGAGTTAATAATCGAGTAACCGTTTGGAACCATTTTTTTAATTTAAAATTGTCCAGATCCTATTATGTCAGCATATCAACAGTAATTGTGAATAATCGATAGATTCTAAAAATATTCCATAGTGACAGCACTACTCGTGATGCAATTTCATCTAATTTTCTCTTGAGGGCCAGCTCTATTCCAAGCTGTCTCATCAACTTGAGGTGACTTAACATGAAAGAGTACTCTTGTCATCGAGCAGTAATACATTTTGTTGGTGGGATGGGAGCAGTGGACGCTTTATTGCATGGATGGATGCTGAATCACAGCATGGCTCCCGAGGGCTCTCGCTTCTCAGGCATCGAGCGGCAGGCTAAGTTAGAGCCGGCTAACACACGTAATCCGAATAGGCGAAACAGGGAATCGACGATTTTCCACCCAGAAGTTCACATTGTGATATTGAAGCGGTAAATCTTTGTTGTGCGGCAATAACATCTGCCACGGAGTCCGCTTCTATCACACGCGCTTAAACGGCGCTGTTGAGATACGCTTGATATGCTTTATGTGATATGACTAAAATGTCACTGTGGTTTATAATCCCTCTGAGGGAGCGACACGCTGTAAAAATCCATGACAGTATTTTTACCGCGCGGTTGTATATTTACGAAATAGGTCTGACAATCATGACGAGTGTCGTCTATCCATCTATTTTCTACAAGCATTTTTTTTTGTCATTAGCATTGCAGGTGAGCTGAGGCCTATCCCAGCTGACAAGACAAGTGAGATTTCCAGAATTCTTTTTATGGAAAATAAAAAAATCTTGGAGGCATTCGGATAAATATTGTATGCTCATTATTACATTGCTCCAGAGCCGCTCATAGTACGCATAATTTACCACAAGCAAGGTATTTATTTATTTTTTTGTGCCACAGGAGTTCATCAGAATGTGTTACTCACAGTGAGGTATTCGCCTTCATCGTCTCTACGCTACACAGAAAGTAGGCCACATCCATAAGTAGCATGGAAATGACATTGGTTTTAGTAGGACGTTTGGGGAGAAGAGCGGCAATATAATTAGCATTCTGCCACACGTTATAATTATCCTTCCTGCACATGATGACCTATTGAGGGTTCGTTAATTGTACGCTACGCCGCTGCAGGACACGACGATGTACGGGGTCGCTACGAAATAGAATAAACATAACAGATCGCTACGGGCGATTGCTTCATTCTAGACAGGTAACGCCGATGGTGTCATTAGCGGGCAAATCCTTCAGGAAATGTCGCAGACGCCGGCAATTCCCAGACGTTATTATCTGTGTGGATATGGGATTTTATTTTCGCGAGTTGCCAAACACTCAATGAAGTGCTCTTGAGACTGAAGATTTTTGAATGTTGTGTGCAATCTCCACAAACTTTTGTTCAGCAAGTTGAAACTGAACCAGGATAAATGTCATTTGTAAAATGTAGAGATCTGGGTATGTGATTGTTTTGTTTGTTTGTTTTTAAGGAATTAGAGCATGTTGGAAAAGTGCTCTTCATATTGGGCACGGCTCATTTTGTTTAAAGTCAACACTAATGTGATGAAAGTAAACATCTAGTCGCTGATGGCATGAGTGAAGAAATCACAGTAAGAGAGTGTTTTGCAATCATCTTTATCGATGACAATGAACAGCTCATAGATCAAATTTACACAAAACATACACGTTAGAATAAAAGCACAGCAATGCAGGTTGAATAACGGCACGTGCCATGAAGAAAATTGTCCTGATTTGTGTTCTTGCTGCTGGGGAAGCCAGGTAAAGTTTGCACAATTTGGCCAAATGGGAAACCTGTCCTCATTCTGGGCCCACCACAGCAGGGGGTTCTGATGTGTTTCTTTTTGTGTAGTGGAATAATTCCCCGCTCTCTTTCCACTTTGATAACGTGTTTCGTATTGCGCAACAAGGGATTCAAACAGGTGGCAAGACGGATTCCGCAATGCAAGCTTTTATTCACAACCGAAGGCAACAACGTCACAGAAAATTACATTTCTCTACTGCCACCTGTTGACGAAAAATGAAACCGCAAACACCCTTCTTCACGTACACAATGCGCACATGACGTCACGTCCGCAGACTGAGGACGGGAAATTCGGACCTTAATCCAGTCTTGGCCAGAGACTTGCGGGAGTACCCATTGTGAACAACTAAGGTGTTAATCTACTAATTAGAAGATGTTTTAGGCATAAATGGTCAAATAAAAAGGCAATTGTAAAGATATGTTTGCCCAAATTGTTACAGAGAGCAGCTTTATGTTGACAAGTTGACTAGTCTGTTCAACTCCAGCTACATACAGTATGTCATAATAGTGTTGTATATTTTTTTTAATATTGTACGTTCACTATGGCCCTCAGATGATTGAAACAAATGGTCCCTTATTTATCACAGCCCAACTATGAATCTCCTTTTTTCACACAGGCCAACTGACACGACACGGTACTGTTTCCAAGTCTAGTCCAGACTGGCGTTTGATCTATGTGCGGTGAAGAGATTGAAAAGTAGTGCTAAATAAAGTTCGGGGAGACAAATGTTTGTTTTGTTTCTTCTTGGAGTTGCCGTCTCTCCTTGTGCAGCTGTGAGCCATAAAGATGGCTGACACCCTCTGATTACTGGGAGGAACGAAAAGTTAGGCCAGCGGGGAGTCAACCCGAACTGTGAGAGTCCCATCTCGACAAGTACATATGTGAGGCAAGCACCGGCCAAAGCTTTTAGTGGCTTATCTCACAGTATAAGGCTGGACTGGAGAATGTCACATCCCTGTAGGCTCTTATACAGTTCTACCATGGTTGTGGAATTCTGGTACCACCTGGTGAGTGGTACAAGGGTCCATTGGTGTATTGTCTTGGGGTAGGGGCATTTATTTGGTTTCACGCAAACGGTCTTAAATAAATAGAAACAATGAAACCACTTTGAGATATAATATTTATCTTCTACAAAACAATTATCTGCTCTTTAAATATTAAGATTAAAAAAAAAAAAAAACATCCAGATTAGGAGTGACAAATTGACTGGATAGTTCTTTTTTTTTTTTTTTATTGACTTGATAGTTCTATCAGCATCATCGTTTGAAATCTAATTTAAGTTTAAAATCCAAATAGGTTTCCAAAGAACGTTTTCAATCAATACAGGTCGCCTTTTGTGCTTCTGATGCTTTGTGTCCCGCTAATGAGGCATTCTGGTTTGGTTTAGTTTGGTTTGGTTTGGTGAGGCCTAATCCTCGGCGGATAATCCAAAATCCTATTTCAGGATTATGTGAAGGGAGGAGGGGCTAGTCGTTGACTATTGTGGAGGTGGGGGTGAATCATTTAAGGCTAAATTGTTCAATTTAAAAAATCTGACGGGTGTTTTGGCAGGCTAATTGGGCGCTCCGAACTGTCCCGAGGTGTGCTTGTGTGTGTGGACGGTTGTTTGTCTCTGTGTGCCCTGCGATTGGTTGGCAACCAGTTCAGGGTCTACCCCGCCTACTGTCCATAGCCAGCTGGGATAGGTTCCAGCACCACCTGCGACCCTTGTGAGAAGCAAGTGGTTCAGAAAATGGATGACTTCTGTATTTTGTAACTAGGAACCAAATGAGCAATGATGTGAAGTAGCTGTTGGCAACACCAACACCCCACAACGCTCCGCCACCTGATTGAAGTAAAAAATTTTAAACCCAGAATCAGTCTGATTATCCTCCAGCCCTAGGCCAAAGTGGCAGCCATGAGGATGCAAAATGAGAACCGCCGCTGAGTAGCTCCAGGCCAAGGTGACCTCAGTTGCCATGGAAGTAGGAAGAGAGAGACTAAAGCAGGGGTCCCGAACTAAATAGGCAAGAGGTCCACTAACACGATCAGCCCAATTGTCCGGGGTTGCAATAATTTCACTTTCTGCTCTTTTATTCAATTGTAAACATTTCAATGAGTTGACAAAAGCTTCCCTTTCTTAAATAATTCAACTTATTTTTATTCTATCATTCAAATATCTTTTTCATTCATTTCTTTTTTTGTGCCAATATGCAATTGTTAAATCTTTCAAGGAAGTGTCCCCGTCACTAGTTATGGATGCAACAATTTTCACATTATTTCTTTCCTCTTTCAGCATTTCCTTTATGGCCAATTATATGTCCTTTCCTCTCATATGTGTTTTCAAGCTGTGATGTGCAAAATGTCCTCTATAAATGTTTTAGTCTCCCCGTGATAGAATCGGACATGCACCAAAAGCGAGGATTGTCACTTACATCAGTTGATTAATTGATCCGCAGCGAGTGCAATACACCAGGCACTTTGGATGGCGCTGTCCATCTGGGAGTGCACATCCTTGTTGTTGTGGATGACAAGGGAACTTGGCGGACCTTAAGTTGCTCTCCTTCGTTCTCTTCAAAAAAACATGTCTGCCATTGCTTCCAATCAAACACACAGGATTTGTCCAAAATCCACTGCACACGTAGTGAGCACTCGTAGGCAGCTACACGGTGGTCGTAGCGCTCGATGCCGGTAAAATTAAAGCATACGCCTCAGTCCATTCACTTTTCAGTGTCTACTTTTCTGACTTTTGACAACGCCATACTTCATCACGTTTGTCGTGAGAAAGCGTGTACACCGAGAAACAAATTAAAGTTGGCGAGCTTACCGAACCCCGGCTCAGGCATAGCTGCTCTCATGCACGCTTATTTAAAAGTCATCTATCGCTAAAACTGAATATATTTTCCGACCAGTACATATTCTTGGAGGTTCGGATGAAACGGTCTCGGGGTCCGGAGCTGGACCCCGATCCGCCAGTTGGGGACCCCTGGACTAAAGGGTCGGGATACAGTACCGGTGTCGGTCACTGTCCGATTTTCAATCGTTGTAGCATCACTAAGTGGCTGTGATGTCATTCAGTGAATGAACTACTTTCATTGTCTGTGTTCTCAGTTATTGATCAATCTACACGTCAATCATTATGGCACCACTAACTAGGTGTGATGTCTGAGTCTACTGTCTTCGTCCATCGTTTAACTATTAATGCAGCCATGAGCCTTTCTCCATGACAGTCATTAGAGCACAACTAATTGGTTGTAACGTTGTTCAGGATGTGTACACGTTGATCATTACAAAAAAAGTGTCTGGCTGGTATTTTATTACCAACGGGGGTATGTCTTCTGCTTTGCAACGGCTTGTGTTTCTGTTCATGTCGCACTTTCCGGAATGGTCTGACTCCCGGTAAATGCCACGAAATAATAATTCCCTGTATGCCGATGTTGTCATTTGACTAGGAAATGAAGGAAAATGTCAGACACTCGAAAAAGAGTTTTTGCGTAATCCTGCTGACAAACAAACATCCTGGCTTATTGATAGTAATGTTGATTCTATGAGAGCGCAATCAAATGAAGGAAATGAAAACGAGTGGTGCAAACGGCTGTAAAAGCGAAGGACACAATGACGGAGGGGATCAGTGAACCGCTCGAGTATAATAAACAGCCCATTACTGATGTGTCACATTTACACAGGCCAGTCATTTGCTAAATGATGCGACTGAATAAGCAAAAACGTCAGCCTGGTCTCAGTAATCCTAAATGATGTTTCGTGAGCAGAATGAGTCAGTCGCTCTTGCCTGAGCTCGAGCCACATAAACTCGCCGTGCCAGTCAATAGAGCAGCAAACGTCTGGAGGAGTCTTTACCCGAATCTTAATTTATGGAGACAAAGCATGAGAGGAAGGGGGTGGTTTAAAAAAATAAATAAATAAGAAAGAAAATAGTTGAGCTGGCCTTGAGGCTGCCCTGAGAAGTCATAAAAAAAAAAAAAGAGCTGATCACAGAGGGCTGATGATGGGAAAAGACGAAGGAATAAGCTGAAAATACAGTTGTGTCGGTGTTGAGGCTGACAGAGCATAATTAAAACATGGCTGCTCTGTTCCACAGCAGTCTGCAGGCGAAGACTGGTACTCAGACGATGATAATCCTGACACAGTGTGATAGATGTCACAGGCGCAAGGATACATCTTATCTCCAAGTCCTAGTAGTGGCGGTGTGGCTTCAAGCACCCAATGACACTTCAGTAATCAACTGCGGCATAATGTTCATTGCATCAAGTCAATGACAAACGCTCGACAAGGGGAACTCAAACGGCCTGAACGCTCCCCATCTTTAGTCTGGTGATTTCATGAGGATGGCAAAGGATACTACCATGGCGCATTTAGAGAGGGGCTTAATATTACGAGAAAAAAAAAAAAAACTCACAAATTTAAAAGAAAAAACTTGAATATTTGCAACATTATAAAGTCGCAAGAAAGTGGCAAGAATTAACAAGAAAAAAAATTAATATGATATAGTTAATCTCTACTAAAGCAGTTACTATCTTCTTATTTGAAAACCCAACCGAAAAGTATCATTTCACGTGTTCTTCCACCGTAGGTATTTTGCACACTTGGGAATTGTGACTTCGCACATCCGACTAGGCTACGTGTATTTGTCACAAGTTTCTGAGTTTTTTTTTTCTCCGTAAATCTGCAAATTTACTTTTTCCTCCAATATTGTGATGTATAATCTGTCAAGTCAAGTCATCTGTGCATAATAATTACAAACGTAAAATATTTTGAAGAGCGTAAGTAAAAATAACTGAGATAATGTGGTTTGCACAAGTGTGCACACCCTTTATAACTGGCAATTCAGCACACACCTGCTACTAAAATACCTTTGATTAGCCCCAAAATTCAGCTGTTCTCGCCGTTTAAATGGGCTCAGCAGTTAACTCTTTCATGTCCATGCGTGGAGAACAGCATCCATGAACTGGTAGAATTAACGGTAAATTACTCCCTGATTTTTCCAGATGGAAAAAATTAGATGTCCATTTGAGGTAGAGTAGCGCTCAATTGTCTTAAGTGGATGACTCAATAGAGCACGACACCAATTAGAGGGATGGCCACTCTTTGAGGAAGTCAGAAGCATTTCCTGACATCTCAGGTATAGAAATAACATACCACCATACTTTCCACAACAATATGAATGTGAATCACAACTGAGCATTGTAATCTTTGTGAAGGCAGGATTTTTCATACAGCTCTTTTATTACATCTCATTACATTCTGCAGTCCTATTGTTGAGACTCGTCTCTATAAGCCAACAGATAGCCTTATTATGACAGGAAGACACGTGCAATGCAAAATGCAAAATGTGTCATTTTCTGCTTTGGCCCAGAAAACCAAATTACAAGTTTTGAAGACACCCCAATTAAACACGTACTAACCATTTGGGACATATTTGGGCATTTTTCCTCATCTTGACAGAAAAATACATCATTATTGGATGTCTATATAATAGCTATAGTAATGCATCCTACTTGTAGCCATTATAATGTGTTACCAGTATCCTGGTCATAATATATCATACATTTAACTAATTAGTTAAGACGTTAAAAATCAGTATGCATGTGTACACCACTTCAAAAATTCTCATCTCCATTCTAATTGAAAGGTGCAAAATGTTGTAAATTTCACCCAGAAAAGTGTCATCTTAAGCAACTTCTGTTAATAAATCAAGTATTTGCATGTAAATTGCTGAGTCACAATATTCTATTTTGGTAGCGGTGGGAGGGGGGTTGGTGTACAGGTGTGACAAGGTCAGTGTAGCACTGGAGAAGCAGCTCACATGACAGTTGCCAAAGTTCAAAGGTGAAATGGGCTTTGTAAACAGGCTCCTTGTCATGGATCACTACTCAGCTGAGCAGAGAGGAGAAGAAAATTGCAATACTACACACAAAAAGAGGCTCCGTTTTAGACTATATTGCACCCTAATAAACAATATGGGCGCTCATCCACTTTAATGGTAGCTATCTTCGCTGCGCTCATGAATCGCTGCTCTCTTTTTTTATGAGAGCCGAAAGAAGAATTAAAACGGATAACAAGCTCCTCTCTTCCCTTTGGTCTTGGTCCAATTCCATTAGAAACGTGTTAGGCAGCAGCAGCAGCTGCAGGGGTCTTTTTGTAGAGCCACTACTGATGTACAGTTTGCCCCCACTCGTGCTTCTAATTATGGTAACAAGATGTTAGAAGCAGCACTCGTGTGATGCAGTGCGGCCCGACACCACAACAAGCTACAACCACAACAATAGCACGCAAACAGAAAATGGTCTATAAGTTGTTGTCAATGAGTTCTGGTCAATTAGCTGTTCAATTGTGCGTGTTATGCTGAATTGTTTCTGCATGCAGCTTTTTGGAATGATGCAATTACTACCACTCTCTGCCTATGATTAATAATTATCCCACAGCGTCAATCAAAGATGAGTATTATTATATACTTGTACAGAGAGACAATGTGTGCGTCATTCTGATCTGCAATACAACTCCAATTAATTCAAAGAGGCATTTTCTAATCCCGTGAAGCAAATCTCACTGAATTGATTCATTGATCTTCAATTTAGAAATAGCGGCAAGGTGTCCCACGCACGGTGATGTGTTCTAATTGCATCACATTACGCCTTGCTCCAGTGCCGCTCGCATGCGGCCATATGCTCGGCAGCGGAGCCGCTCCGCTCCAGCGAGACGGGAGCCACAAGAAGAAGACAAAAAGCTCCTGAGAGAGCTCATTTGCACACAAATAACTAAGCGAGACTCCTTCTTCCATGAGGCCGACCCGGCTTTTGCTGGAGCCTAAAATCTACTCGCTCCTCCTTGCGTGCGCTTTATGCTAATGACACGGTAGGAAGACGGGAGAAAAAAATGGGCAGTGAACCAAAAGCAAATGTGAGCGTCTAAAAATGGACTGTGGATTTTAGGTTGAGGCTCCTCCAACATGGAGTTGGATGTTATAATTGCCAGTGGTATTGAGGTGTAATTAGCGTGCTGTCACTGGTGAACGCACGCTGGTGAAATTGTGACTAGCTGCGTTGCTATTCACAACAAGGTAGGCAAAACAATCCTTTTTAAAGCTTCAATATGTGCTAGCATAACAACCAGACCTGGGTATGTGTCTCAAGGCTTAAATACAGTAAGGCAGTTGCTGTATGTGTATTTGCAACGTTGTGAACCTCGAGGTTGGAAATTCACTTATGGTGAATGGAAAACTGAGCCTGCCTCATTCTGGTGTCACATGATGGCCATGCCTTCTTGTGCCAATGCACAATTGGATAGCCTTTTTCTAACCTTTAATACATCAGTAATTTTGTAAACTGTGAGGACTCTCTGTTGTAGTTAATAATAGAATTTCCATGAAACTATCCCATCATTGGGGACAAACAGACTTCGTAGAGATGTGATAAATGAGAAGACGACAACCACTACAAAACTGTTGCAAACTACTCCCTATCAACCCGTTCATGTTCATCATCCAATTGGAACCCAGAAACGTGTCATACTCCCACCCCTCCCTTAAAGGTTTAGGTCTCTTGGTGAATGTCTCTCTCACTTGTGGGTCACCACATCTTTTACGTTTTCTGCACCTTATTCTTGCATCCACTGTATTTCTCTTTGAAAGACAGCCCTCGTGTTGTTTGGATCGTTTTATCAGATAAAAACTGTGAGAGGAAGTGTAAGATCCGTGTCAAGTGAGGATGCATCCTCCCCCCTACCTCGATGTCTCCAGTTGAAACCCCCTTACAAAGCAGCCTCTTTAGTGTGATTCTGTACAGCCAGCAGGCTCATCCATAATGTAGACACTATTATGGGAGCCTCCTAAGGCTGGATTTACACCACAGATTCCAATGTAGTGGTTACTGCATATCCAATTTTCTCGACTGTCTATTTACTGTATATCACTGGCTACATTTATTACCTAATGCCCATTGGTTTAAATGCAGGTAACCTTGGCATTAATCCACTGGCCGCTGTTGGCTTTCCTTTTGAACGGTGCGTGCACCTCTAAAGTGCCAAATTTACACCCCATTTGTCTATTCTTTTATGACTTTAGATTGTACTCTGTACCAGAAACGGTATTTTGAGGATGTCAAGCTTGTATCAAATGTGTACCCTCCCATCTGTCAGTTTATGCTGCCAATCCGAAACGTGCCACATAAGACACAAAAACCAACGTAATGTATAATCTCATGTGTCATGGAGGCGTTGACACGCTATATTATTAACTGCCTTCAGTCTGGGCTTGGGCGACGAAAGTCGAGGTTGTCGACCTCCCAAAAAGCTCCAGAAGAGCATCCAGCTGCCACCCAGGCCGCAACCTGCCTCTTTCTTTCATCTCAGTCATGCTCACATGGTCGCCTTCATTACGCAAGCGGCAAACAGATCAGTGGAGCCGCCGTGCCAAGTACACAAGTGCAAGGCAGACACCAAACCCGAGAAATCTTCTGCCACATGCATGTTGAATGTATTCGGGTTATTATTAACACTCATGGCATCATGAGGTGTTTTAATGCTCTCAAATTCTCACTTTCAGGATGCTGCGGAGGTTGTGCCATTTTAAACAGGAACGGGGAATTTCATAGTGGTAGACCAATATGTTTTTTTTCTGGACCAATATTGATTAGTAGTAGTCAAGGAAGCCCACAACCAATAGTTGGAGCTGATATTTGCAGTACACTTGTGTTTTGGCACTTGCAGATTTGCATTTTTTTTTTTACCTGTGTAGTATATATTTTTTGAGGGGAAGTTGGGGGTTTTCCCTAATTTTTGCCCTTTTTTTGGAGGATAACACGTCACAAATGTTCATCAGTGTTTTAAAATTCTAACAGAAAGTGCAAGGAGCTACGAGGGTCATCAGCATGTCCTAAGTTAAATGAAAACATAAGCAACTAAATTGCTACCTAAAGTCTACAGTAAATAACATTTTGGGCTATTCCCCCGTCACGTGTGTGGCATACAACAATTCTCTTGTTCTTCTGAACTTCAAGCATAGGTAATAATTAACATCTTAATAAAGTATAGGATATTTATAGGGTCTTAGGTTAGCTGTGTCAGCATTTTAAGTAGTTTAGCGTTTTCACTTCCCTTCTCAGAAATACTGAGGCAAATGTGCCGTGTTTGTGAGTGCAAGTAAATAATAATGTGGCATCTTAATCAAGAAATAAGAATGCACTGACTTTTTGTAAATCATTTGAAAATACAAATAATCCGTCAGGTCCATAAAGTATATGAAAATGTAGTGATTTGTGATTGCCATGGCAGTGACAGAGATGCATGCAAGTTCATGTAAAACTTTAAGACTTATTTTTAGGATAAGATTAGGGGCAAAATAAATTTCTTGGTTGTCATGGTAAGAGAGTGCATACTCGCTATTGGCACAACAATCAGGTTGTACACTAATTTCACCAAGACAAGAAATAGGATATGCAGTAATTCTGTATTTTAACAAAAACATGTCACATACATGCCATTAAGAAACCTGGGATCACATGTCTCCTTTAAAGGAAACAGTAGGAAAAAAAAAAAAAGACGGTTAAAGTTGTTTGGTTGTTAATATTAGTTCCAAATAAATTAAAAGGTGGCTTCACATTTCACGAAGTTTACATGAGAGCCTTATTCACAGGGGGAAAATGAGACAGCCTTAGCGTAACTGATGATTTGTGTGTTTTTTTCTCACAAGATTGCTTTTTTTGTGAGAATATCCCCTTCTCAGACTTTAAAGACAGCTTGCTCAAGCAAAGGATGTGCAGCGGCTCCATTTGTCACACTGCAGTCTACTGTATGTTCAAGTGAACTGAAATGAGAAATCACATCTCAAAGATAAGCTACCCGCTATAGTCGAGTTGATGCAAAATATTTTTTGTTTGTGGCCAAGTGCAAAACACTTACTGTACGAGCTAAAGAGAAGGGCGGGCCGGGCGCGCCAATCCGTAAAAGAAATTTTAATTAAAAGACTGGCAGAGTTTGTGCTCGGCGTGACAACTCCATTATTCCCCCGGTGATAAAACACTGGCCTAGCTGAACAAATTCAGCTCATTAACTGGCAGCTCAAGTGGGCGCGATCAAGCTAAGTGGTATTTTCGGAGGGGTGACACCAAACGTGTGGAGGGACTGTTTCAGTGTGGCTTCTCTGACCTTTGACCTTACACAGCCGTCGAACACTGGAGTGACATGGTGTGAGCTTCAGTAAGAAGAATCGGGGTTTTGAACATTTTATATTGGCCATATCAGTCTTATAGTCTCATCTCATCTGTCAAAAATGAATGTTGTTATGCTCTTGATATTACAATTTGATCCTTGTAAAAAATTAGGATGTCATTCTTGTAATTTTTCAGCTTCATTCCTGAAATATGACTTGTTCTTGTAAAATTCCCACTTTTTTTCTTGTTCTGGTAACTAGCTCAGCCCATTAAAATGATAATTTTCTTGTCATTTTCCGACTTTATTTTTAAGTCTGACTTATTGACGTATCCGCCAATACGGAGCCTTGATCCAATACCTCAGCAATGCATTACGAAGAAAAAAAAATGTAAAAATTTGAAAAAAAGTACCCCAACATGATAACTTCTTATATGGCTTTAAGTCAGTAGTGTTTCAAATCAAGTAAATATATAAAATATTTTAATCGTGACTTTGGAAATTAAGAAGATTCCAAAATCCGGTCTTTTTTAGCCGATACCCATAATTGAAAATCACATGATCAACTCTTATTTCCCATCACATGATCAGATCGTTTCAACTTTAGAAATTACAATTCACTTCTTGAAATGTTTTACTCTTGAATACATGCTGCTTGTAAGATCTTCCTTGTAATATTCTAACTTTATTCCTCTAAAATTCCATTACATTACAACTTCATTCTTGTGAAATCATGATCTTTTTTTAAAACTTGTATTCAACTTTATTCCTCCTGTAAAATGGCATGCTTCTGAGCATAAACTTGTATCATAAAACCTTTTCTTTTTCATATTCCAACTTTAATCCTGCAAAATTCGTACAAAATTTTACCTCTTCTCTGTTTGTTTATTTTACAATAATTCCCTTTCTTTAAAGAGCTGGATATGATTTCAAATGTTCTGGTTTCGTACGTAAATAGATCCAATAGTACGTGCAATTTGACTTCAGCTAATGCGTCTCTGATACGACTTTGCATATAAAGTATATGCAGCAAGTAAGTGTGTTTACCTTCATCCGGGTCGTTCCTGGCCGACGCTTCCAAGAGCGCCACGCTAGCTGTGAACGACACTCGCCTCTTGACCTCGGCGTGCTGGTAGCCGTTGGCGTTGCGTCCCTTCCTGTCCGCCTTGCGCTTTTTGTTGTGCATCTCCTTCTCGTACACGGCCCATCGCTTGAGCTGCTGCGTGCGGCGCTTCTGGGCCGTCCGAAGCCTTTCCAGACTGGGGACCTTGTCCAGCTGCTGCAGCTCCTGGATCAGCTCCAGGTGGTTGGCCATGATGGCGAAGCGTTGGGATGGGTCGGGGGCGGTGGGCAGAGCAGCGCAGAGAGGGGGGGAAGTCTAACGAGGGCTGCACCTTCGGCAGTGGCCTCCTCCTGTCAGTGTCTTCGTCATCATCATTGTTGTCGTGGTTTCAGCAGGAGATCTGAGAGAACAGCGAAGGAGAGAGAAATGACATTGTCGAGATATCTTAAATCATTTGTATATCATATCTCATATCATCTTTCCTCACTAAAATGAATAAAAATGCTATTAATCCATTCCACCCCACCCAAAAAAACTAAAATAAAATAACAGCAACATAATTTTTTTAGGTAAAACTTGAGCGAGACTTGAGACTTTGAAGTCGGCACTCACAAATCAGAAAAAAAATAATAATCCGTCAAACGACAGATCATATCTTGAAAAACTTGTAAGTTGCGGGTCACTCATATTTCAAAGCACCACTTCATTGTATGAGCTGAGATTCAAATTCAAATTGATAATCTCCTGCCTGAGGCAAATTCGCCAACGACTGCACGACTGCACGACTGTACTGTCTTCACATAAGATTTCTGTAATTAATTAGTTTTTAAAAAAAAAGAGGTCAACATCTCCATTTCTAGCCAAACAGCTGCCAAAAAAAGCTTACATTCTTAATTTTCCGTTAGCCTCAGACGTCCGTCTACTGCCACTCTACCAAGGTTAACCACTTCCTGGATGCTGCGCTGCACGCATGAAAGATAAGCTCACAAACTAGGGCAGCGCAGTTATTTTTCCGACAACTACAACAGAAAATTCCACTCGAGGACAGAGCAAAAAAAGCGAAAAGACTTTGAAATGTCGACAAAGCAAGGCTCCTACTCTTTTGTGTTGTTTGCTTCTTAAACTTCTCAAAAGAGTTTGAAGGTTAACATGACATTCCCTTACATTTGCATTGACAAAAACAAGATCTGGGCCAATGACAGTCAATGTATAACAGTCAAGAAGTCTTCAAATAGCCCCCCTTTGTGTATTTACACTAAAAATGCATTTATATGCTTCAATCATCAGCCACTTACTCGGTTCACTGCCTGCCGTGCCGCTGAATCCCACAACCAGTAGTGCAATGTGATGTTACGTCTCGTTTACTTTGCAGCAGCAAACAGCCACATGCACAGGGCCAGGAAACCAATCGTCATAAATCACACCATCACTTCTGGTATGTGTGATGATTGTGCAGAAGTGCGTGACACATACACACGCACACGCAAATAGCACTTGAAGTCAAAGGCAAATTGGAAATGATTTCCAAGGCCAATGGTTAAAGAAGCAGGCTCGCAATTTGTTCTGGAGAAATTTTGAATGAAAGCTGACAGCTATTTTCTTTTTCCCTTCTGTCAAGACGGCAAGGTTGAGTGCGTCTTTTCACAAAGGACTGAAAGAGCCAAGAAAGTAGGGATGGGAATGCCAATCGCTTAATTGATTTAAAAAAAAAAAAAATCAGTCCAATGTGGGGAAATAGTGTTGGTGAAGCAAGTGAGGAGTAATTGCATAGAATATAGTTGTAATATTAGTGCGCCTGTGTACAAAATGTTCCTGTTTGGGGAATGGCCGTGTCCTAACTTCTGGTTGCTAGGCTAACAATAGCGATAACAATGACAGTGTCCAACTCTTCAAAGTTCAGCTGTCTGCTGAAATTAATTTGCCTATCACCAAGAATCATGACCACGAACTACTTTAGTTCAGAATTATCATTAGCTATATGCCACATGAGGGTGGCACGGTGAATAACTGGTTAGCACGTCTGCCTCCCAGTTCTGAGGACTCGGGTTCGAGTCCAGGCTCCGGCCTTCCCGGGTGGAGTTTGCATGTTCTCCCCGTGCCTGCGTGGGTCTTCTCCGGGTACTCCGGTCTCCTCCTACGTTCCAAAGACATGCATGGCAGGTTAATTGGGCGCTCCAAATTGTCCCTAGGTGTGCTTGTGAGTGTGAATGATTGTTCGTCTGCATGTGCCCTGGATTGTCTGGCAACCAGTCCAGGGTGTACCCTGCCTACTGCCCAAAGCCAGCTGAGATAGGCTCCAGCACCCCCTGCGACCCTTGTGAGGAAGACGCGGTCAAGAAAATGGAGGGATGGATATATGCCACATGAATCACATCAGCTGCAAGCTTGTAAATATGTTAGATTGCATCAATCACGGCTCACCTCTTTTCTGAAGCTGAGCCGTGGTTGGTTACCTGAGCGTGGCCTGAGCAACTGTTATATTCAGTCAGCAGCAAGTAGCAAAATGGCCACCCCCTGCGGGGGATTTTGCTGCTTGAAACAAATTACCCAACTGCAATATTGATCAGAATACCACGTTTAGACTAGTGGGGGCCCGTACAACATATTATATTGTCAAGAAAAATTTGGGGTTGACTTCACCTTTTAGCTTGAGTCTATTATAAACATACTATTTCTTAGACTTCAGTCTCTGTGTAGCCCTCCATCAGTACACTGTTGCTCATAAAGTTTGTATAAATGTTACTTATTTTATTTCCCTGAAATGATTGTGATATAGTCTTATTTGTCTTCCCCAATGTGGTTACTGTGAAAAAGTGATATGTATTTAACAAGAATTAACAGAGATGATTCCAACTTTCTGGACAGCAATTACAGGATTTGAATGTCCGAATTGCTCGGCAGAGTTGAAGAAGCGAGAGTGCACTGAGTATTTGTAGACAAATGTGAAGATATGAAGTGAGAAGGAGGAGCTGTGAGCCCCCGCTGTGATATCACGGCCGCTCCCCGGGGTCCAAGGCTTGCAAATCACAGATTGACCTCAATCAGCTTCCTGGCAGCAGATAGGAATGCCACAGTGCATTGCACATTTTTATGGAGAGGAGGGGAAAAAAAGTGGCACTGGCTGAATTGGATGCAGCTCATCTGAGAGAATAGCGGGAAGGATGATAAACATTCTCGCCAGCCGTCAAAGAGATTCTTTTTTGTTGCGGTGAGAAACCGTTAATGTGTATTTTGTTTTGACAGCCACATTCACAATACAAAAAGTCTCATTTGTCGACATGACAAGGAGGACGCTGTTCCTCTCCTGAGCTATTTTCACTTCAAAACAAAACAATAATAACAATCATGACACGACTCCCCCGTGTGCATCTTCAACAAACCACACATAAGCTGAGGTGGAGAAAGATATTTTACATCACGCCCTGTAATTATTTCTCATTTCCAAGTAGTATGCTAACAGGCTAATGGTCAAAATGGTATCATAGAGAAGGTAGCAATTTCAGGAATGAAAACTATCCCAATATGAATATCAAGTGGAATGACAATGTAAATGTTGCACAATCAGTAATCATTTGATATTTTTGTGGATTAGTTACAATATATGATGACGAGCATTATCTATATTATACATATCCATAATCACCTCTATAATAATGATTTCCCAGTGACCTCAATCCAGTGAGCTGAATGAGATTTTGTGATTTGAAGCTGATGATTATGTTCGCTCAGTAGGGGGAAGAAAAAAAAAGAAGAAAACTTAATTTTGAACTTCATTTTAAGACGGTGTCAAACATTTACAGTATATTCTCCATTTTTATGGTTTTACACGTCTGTGGTGTCTAATTATAGTTAAGGCCACACGGGGACACTAGATGTGCCTGGAATACTTAAGATTAAAAGAGTGTTCAGCACACCTCTTAATATGGGCTATTATGACATAAACATCAGCATTTTCTTAACTTTTGTTTGTGATATTAGTAATGTAAAATTAGAAACTACCAACTATTAGTATGTTAACATTTTATATTTAAGTCTATTTTAGGCCACGACTTGAGCTAAAGGAGCGCTGAACAAAAGGCCAGAGCACACAGCCATTAAAACAGGAAGTTAGTCACTTTTGACTGGAGCAGCACAATCTGAACCCTGACCTGTCTGGTCTCAGCCATTAGCCCGAAAATGCACCCTGCAGCCAGTTTGCACCCGAGACAGAGTGTATGAACACAGACATGAACATACCACTGTCACTTTGCCTGCACCAAAAAAAAAAAAAAAAAAAAAAAAAACTTGTGCCATGAATGGGAAGTGTTAGCAACTTTGGAACCTTTTAGTTTAAAACCAGCGACCAGCCCATGCTTAGTATGTACCCTGAGATATACTGGCGAGTGGCGACCAGTCTAGGGCCTATCACGCTTCTCTCGCAAAACTCCACTGTGATGGACCCCTGCCTAGACAATGGATGGATAATGAACTTCACTTGTACAGCAGTGAAAATTGCCTGTACTGTACCAAGAATAAAGAATTCTATAACGCCAACAACAATACTCCCCACCCCGACTTGTAGACACGCTTCTTATAAACCCTGCAATGATGAAGAGGCTTAGATGCGTTTAGAGAGCTGCTGCAGTGATGCACCACTTGAACAATCTCTTATCTTGCCTCCCTCCTCTCTCTCCCCGGGGTGTCCTCTCGGAGGACATTTTGATTCTGTCTGGGTGACTTGTCCTAGTTGGCACTGGGCTCGCTGGCAGCATGGAGGGAGAACGTATCTCCTCGGGTAAAGCCTTGATTTAAAGAGCTTGGGTCGTCTCCATTCTGGGACGTTATATCCCCTGTCATAACGATCGGGTACACCCGGAGATGGCAGGACAGTGTACTGGATAAAAAGCTACAGAGGGTGTAACTGAGTGATGGGAACCATCAGAAAGTTTTACAACATTTTGAGATATTTTCTCACACTCAAAAACCCACTAAAGAGCATGCTGAGAATTCATAATGTACTGTAGACCATTACATTTACCCCTATGGACAATTTAAAGCCTTTAAAATGTTATGTTTTGGAATGTGGGAGGAAGCCACAGAATACAGAGAACCCATGCAAACACTCGGAGAACAAACGGAAAACTCCACACAAGAAATGTAGCACAGTTTCGAACCTCAAACCTTAGAACTGTGAGGCAGACATAACAACCGATTTCCACTGTGCTGTGCCTATATATAAGATGAAAAAATATATCCACCATAAAAAAGTGCAACACCATGTCAAGTTTTAACAACAAATTCTGACAAATGTTACAGATGTAAATATTTTCTGCTCGTGTATGAGGCCACCATAGTTGACACTCGCCCCTGACTACCAAGCAGCGAGCAAAGTGAAGCGTTTAGTCGCTCTCACTGGACACTTTGTACACTTCTTGTTTGTTTTTGTGAACATAAACTCTGGAAGCACACACCTTTTACTGCACTACTCGAGCAGAAGGTCACATTGACTCGTGTATTATTATTATTATTATTGCATCTGTGGACTGAATGATCATTATTCCTTTTACTTTTGTGTGTTGGTAGCACCGCTGTCTTGACTTATAAATATTTTATTTCCATATTAGCTTCTTAGGAAAAAGCAATTCTATTAGTTTTTCAGAGCTACTGTAGCAGATGAAGCCATATAACTGTAGCTCTAACATCTCAGGTAATACCTACATAATTTAACTACCTTTTTTTTCAGCCACCATGGGGGGAATTAACAATCAATGAATTATTAATCCCAACTATGCTAGAATCTCTCTTTGATTGTTCTGAACTGCTTTTCAATGCCAGGATTGACCAGAGTAGTTGTGCCATAGCGTTGATGTAGGGTGTAGTTGATATCATGTTGATATTCTTTTGACAGAAGACAAGTTAGGACAGAATCAAAAGCACTAAGGTGTGTGCTTTGGTTTGACCCAATTGCATCATGACACGATTAATAAACAATTCCACACATCCAAAACAATTATTAACAATTGCTTGATGAGCCTAATTCAGCAGTTTTACCTCCACGAGTAACTCTCCAATCAATATATTGTGTGAGCTTCATACTCATACTCTGGTAGTCTCTCACCGTCGCAAAACCCTAGCTCTGCTCCTATAGTTCTGGAATCAAGGGAGGGGGTGAGCAGTGGCTGATTTGTACCCACTCAGAACCACATTTCAGTGGACCTGGAAAAAGAGGGTGTAAAGTAGGCTGTCAAGGGAACGTACTGGCATCAGTGATAGCCTGCAGGCTGAACCGTAGTTCGTCTTTATACTCAGCAGCCCCGCCCCCCAACAGTCCCTCACAGGAACCATGATTGTACGTAAGAAAACTAAGCAAGACTTCAAAATATCTTTTTGTCAATGTATTGTAGTTTTTTATTTGAAAAAGTTAAAGAAACCCTGATAAGGCCATCGACTGTATTATCATCAACTATGATCCATTATCAAAAGGAAGTTTGCTTTGACAGAGTCTACACTAATGAGACACAGAGGACCCAAGTAACTTCAGTGCAGCGCTTCACTGGGCTTACAATTAGTTGGCCATCCAAACAAGCGCGGCTGTCACCGTTGGCTTCTGCATTCTTAATTGGTTTGCCATCTTCATTTCTGATCGTTTCATCAGCTATGTGCAGGTTTGAGGTCGCAGAGCAGGTTTACAGCCAGATCCAGAGCTTTACGGGCTTCCCTGAGAATTCCTCCGACTGATCCTTTTTCTCCAAACTCAGTCTTCAAAAGGATAAGCAATGCATTGCCTGGCTCCTTTTTTTCTGCAGGACTCAATTTTCCGAGTGAACAAAAAGTCTGTGACCGGCCTGCAGGTTTTCCGTGTTTAGAGAGCCCTCTGTCATGACCTGGGCGGGGGTTATTCCTCCATCTGCTCCACACGGCCAATACGTGCTGTTAAGATCTGCATGTGTGTTTATATTTATGAAGTGGAAAAAAAACGCCCTGGCGTCCAGGTTGCTTCCTGCTGCATTTCACTGCACGATCTTTGGGGAGTTCCCTTTAACTCTTTCTTCTCTTTTTCTAAAATTCTTTCTTTCTTCTTTCTTTCACTTTCTCCTCTGTCCCTGTCTGGATCCTTTTCTCTCACTGTTGAGTCATTTGGCTGCCTAATGATGGCCCGACCAGGGTAAACAAGACTGAGACTCAGCCAGCCTGCAGTAAGTGTCACTTCTAATCTGATGCCCAGGCGAGACGAGCGTACACTGAGTCTGCCGCACTGGCCCGCTTAAACAGTGCGCAAAAGCGGAGGTGGGGGGGAAAATGGCCATGATGTGATTTCTTATCTTACGATGCTATAAAAACTCAAGAGGGACATGAGGCCGTTCCATCAAAATAGTTTTTTTTTCCCTCCCCTTTACAGGACAGCTTGTGCTCTGCATAGGCAAATTCTCTCTGTAGGTTTTATCCAGGGCAACATAAATACAATAGAGTACTCACTCAGCACAAACAGTGAACTACAAAGTATAAGCCACACAAACCCAGTGTTCTTCGAATAGTGAACCTTTCTTTAATAGAAGATGCTTCATCAGTCATGCTGGCATCAGTCCGCTTGATGCACTGGGGGCCAGTTGTCCCGCAACCGCCAAACCCGCCACAGACTTCATTTGTTGTCACTAGCAGCACTTTAATGAGGGTACTGTTACACTAACAGACCACAAAAAAAACATTCATAGCAGGACAGCAATTAAGCACTGCACCAACCATTCTTAAAATGTTATCTAATAATAATAGTAAAACCACTGGAAACTCCCTGAAAGATTTGGAATTCGACCTAAATCTACAGGAGAAATATCCCCAGTCTGGATTCTGTCAACCGTCTGGATTTCTGGAATGTCACTGAATACAATGCCGGCATGAAAGCAGGAGTTCAGAACGTTACAAGTAATATTTAAATGTAACAATCAATAATCAGAAAAACTGAGTTAAATCATCATCATCATCCATAGCTGAGTCAACAGATAACTACTACAGACAGTGACACAGTGATGAACTTGTTTTTTACACTCGATGAGATGTGAATTTTACAATGCCGTCCACAGAAGTTTTGCTTGTCGGGGAGGAGCTTGTTAGAAGTTAAGAGAGATTTACATGTGGACCTCGGGTGCATTGTTTTTCTAAATTAAATAATCTGTAAGCCATTTATTTTTTAAGATGTAAGGTCAGTCAGAAATAATATTCAAGTAATTTGGGATCATAATTTTTAATTTGCTTTGGTTGCTTTGGAATGTGTTTGCTCTTTGCAGAAGAGCTATCGGCTCCTATATCATCCTTACATCGGTATTAAATTACTCTTATAGTGGTTGACTTCCTACACTTATAAATTTTAAATGTGACTTCATAAATTTCTTGTAGACTTAGTGAATATTTTACAATAATGACACTTGCATCAGTGACAACTACAGAGCATGGATTGTCATTACTGGTGTGCAAAGACTTACAGTACATCGACTGTTTTCTGTCTTTGGGCAAAAAGTAATCAATAGGGGAAAAAAATTACAAGGCAAGGTATGTTAATGAATCTCAAGCGGACTGTCTCGCTCTAGCGGTCCGACTGAGCGGATATGCGTTCGTTTCATATTCCAAAAATCGGTAAATGCTACTTACACGGTCTGTTGTCCGGCGGTGCCTGAAATGATTGAAACCGCCGTTTGACTCATCTTGTTACAATGACAAAAGAAAGAAGGGGCTCCCAGATGTCAGCGTGTGATCAATCACACAGTTCAAACCTTTAAATTCCGCCAGTCTGTTAGTATGTTGCCATTAGAATCAAATGTGTTAATAGTGTGTTAACTAACTGATCTATAAAATCTATAACATTTTACTCTATTATGATTCCATTAGTAGAGTTTGTTGTTACTTCATGAGTCAGTACGACTAAATGCTCTGGCCAGTTAGTGACCAGTCAACACACTCAGTGGGGGTGAGCCGGTGTCATCTCTTACTCTATTTTTTATTAATAATGTACTGTTGTGCTTTTTGGGCACTCTTCAAATGATGCATTCAGGTGTGTCCAGTTTTTAAACCCTCAGAATTCTGCTAGGTAAAATAATGGTTCAAACTTCAAAGTGAGTGTGTGTGTGTTTATGGGGAAAAACATGCAGTAAAATGCTCCCAACTTAACAACAGAACAAACCACAAAACACTGAAACACACGTACACACACGCACGCTTTGAGTGCAGCTTATCCCGGACCAGCCACCGCCAGGCACACGATCCATGTGATCCCTTTTAGGCCAATGGTTACAGAGGCCAACCAGACATTAAAAATGACTCAACATGAGAGAGAAAGTTCATGAAAATAAATATCTCCAACAAGCTTCTCACAAAGTCCCTTTGCCTTCAACATGCCTCTGACCTTAAATCTAATTTCCGATTCACTTATTGGAAGCATACAAATCTACATTAGAAAACGGCTTCATTCTCCGCTCCAAATAGCAACACACTTTGATTACAAATATTCATATTACACAACAATCATCAATGAAAGAGGAAACAGATGAAAGGATAAACAAAATGAAGTGCACACGCAACAAATTACATTGCGCAAATGTAGCTAATTGCAGCCATGGGCAAACCATGTGCTTAACGGAACGGAACTAGACAATCACATAACACGCAGGAATAACAGCAACAATTAAAATAGGAACAAGAATAGCTTACCCCTCATTAAAAAAAAAGGAAAAAAAATAAATTGCCCAGAGGAGTTAAAGCATAGTGGAGGTCTGTATGAATAAAGCTCAACTTCCCGTAAGCGACATGATGTTTCCCTTCATTTGACAGCACACTAGTTCAATCTGCTTGTTTAAAGCATTTAGTGCACTATAGAGTGGTTGAAAGGTAAATATTCTCGTCATGAATGTATGGAAACAAATATTACAACATGCCTGTCATTACATGGAAAAATGACAGTATATCTTAATATTCAACTTGAGCTCCTGTGGTGGCAACAACCAACCAACAACCAGTCCAATGAAAGGCCCATTTGGAAAAAACAAATCTCCATTAGTGTTGTCTGTTTGAAAAAATGTATTCATAATGACTTCAGTTATGCTTAAAAAAAAAAAAAAAAAAAAAAAAAAAGCCTATAGATGCAATAAACAATCAATTTCAAACAATCAATCAATTCTTAGCGATTATGTCCATCCCGAATGTTGCGTTTGAAACTTTGCACCCGTTTCCTTTCCTGACAACCCGACATTCGCACAGGTGTTGAAGCAGCTCTGTTTGTTATTATCCCCAAAACGCGGATTGCTAGCGAAACGACTTGATCCCCCTTGATTTCGTGTCTGGGATGTTTTATACAGAACATTAACTAGGGGGAAGAAAAAAATCAGATAAATTGGTGTAAAAAGGTGCTAGTGACTACCTGGGCAACACTTTTGTCTTCAAAGTTCAACGGCTGTGTTGCCAGGGCCATCAGGAGAGAATTCCGCGTGAAGAGAGTCGGGAGTCTGCTGAGGTTTCCACAACAATGTGAGGAAAAAACCTTGACAACCCCACCACCCCCCAGCCTCCCTCTGTCAAACACCTTCCTGTACAAACCCTGAAATCACTTCCTGTTCAACACAGCCTCCCAGCCTGTGATTGGCTAAGCCTCTTCCATGCAGTTCCTGTGTAATTGAATTGGAAAATACAACAAATGTACTGCACGGTAGCATCCATCTTTTAGGACAGCAGATTGTTGAAGCCAATGCTAATTGTTTTAGTCACCCAGCAAGTGGTCACTGCATCCATCCACTTGGGGGGCCGCTGATCACCTTAAGTCCCTGTGCAGCCAAAGACCTCAGATTCTACCTCTCTCTATTATTTTAAAGCCGACTTATTACTTTTATCTGGCCACAAATCCAAAAGTCACATCAATTTATTCCTTGATCCCACAGGAAGGGGTACAACCTACACACGTTTAAATCAACATGAGCAGAACAAGTTAGAGCTTTTGGAAACGGTATCCACAAATAGCCAAGAAATGGGGTGGACGAGCTCGAGGACCTCTGTGTCGTCTCCATAGCCGTCCCCAAGACTCGCCTATCGCTCTATCAAGACTGCAGATTAGCAGACAGCCCGGCGATCAGAACACTGATCTAGTGTAATCGCTTTTTCCACAGTAAGCAAGCGAAGCGGTGTCGGGCACAGCTGAGCGAAGACGTCTTAATCGGCAGGAGGTCAAGGAGCAGCTTTGCAAAAGTGAGGATGGGACTTCCTGTGAGGAATGGCCACATTTAAAACAAGAGGGTCAAGTCAAAGCTCTTTGCTTTGATTTTGGCCTCGTGGTTATCAATATTTAATGGGACACAGCCTAATCGGAAAACGGCAGAATAATTAAACATGTGTTAGGGTGGAAAAGTACTTCTGGAGGCAGCGGAGCGGTGAGGACAGCTCAGAGGAATTTCATTTTGCTGATGCACAGCCATGCGCTTTAACCTTTTCAAATTCAAGATGAAATGCTGCTTGTATAAGCGCTTGAAAAGAAAAGAAAAAAAAAACATTATATTTTCTTCAGCATCTCGGGGAAAGAATAGAGAATGCCCTTGCTGAGCATGGACTGACCCTGGACTCAACCCAATAACATGAATTTGCCATTCATCAATGTGTTACTCATGGTGATTGATGACACTGATTGCCATAATTGAGAACTCAACTTCCTTTCTGTCTTGTTGAACAAAGCAAAACTTGCAAAAAGAAATACTTAACGATAGGCATTATCGCTGGACTCCTCTTCACATAAAAATGGTTTCTTGGGAGCCATTTTGGACCTGCTATACTGTACGAAACTTCCAAGGAGAGATGCCAAACATTAAGAGGGCCTTCACATGACAATGACGAAGCAAAAAAGTTGGAAAACACAAATGCTTAACTTTATAATGATTGAGATATAGCAAGGTAAAACTGGAGTGCTGGCAAGCAGGTCTGTATGCAGACACACATGCATGTTGACAAGAGCATCCCTGTAGTAGCAGCTGGTGAGGAAGAGCTCGGGACCGCTCGGCACATCAAACATTTAAAGACCGCCGTTGCCTCAGCAGCACCCACCGTCACAAAGTGAGACAAACACAGCCAAATATGTTTCCATTAGCGCGTGTGTGTATTGTGCGCATGTGTTCAACAGTACATGAAAGTGAGACCAAGAGGCAAACGAGGCTAACTTGAAATAGAGCGGCTGTGATTTGGTGTTTATGGCCAGCATGTACTTTATCAATAACCATTCCAATTGTCATTTTAACAAGTCCACCCAGTAACACTGATCAATGAGTCAAGCGGGAGCTAATACATTTTTAAAAAGTGGTTTGTAACCTGAGGCTTGTGGGCCATAGAAGACCCACAAAATCCTACTTACCATGCAATTCTCAAACACGTAAACCCTCAGAGGAACTGTTATAGGAAAAATCCCCAAAATATTTAACTTACTAATGCTATATATACCACAATAAACATGTAGTATAACGAGTATACGGTACATAAGATTTAAGAATAACAGGTGCATCTGAATAAATTAGAATACCACAGAAAAGTTGATTTAGTTCAAAAAGTGAAATTCATACTGATTAACTAAACGCATAAATATACTTTTCAGAAGACCACAACCTTCCCAAATTATGTTTAAAATCTTTTTTTTAAGCCATATAAGAATTTCTTCAGATAGGAAATTTGAGGTTAGCTGTAAGTGGTAAACAATAATAATAATAATAATAATAATAATAATAATAATAATAATAAATTATTGTAATTGTTTTTTCAATTGACAGTAGAATTTACTGAGTTTTGTTAGATTAGTTATACTATGTGAATTTTCCAAAGACTGTCTATAAAAGTGCATCATATAAGCTTAATAAGGGAACTGATGCATTGTGCAAAAACCAAAAGAGAACAATTTGAGGAATTACCTGAAATTAACAAGAAATAAATTAAGACGTACAAATATTCACTTTGAACATTTTCAATGACGTCTATCTGTTTTCTCGCGCTTGACCTCATAGGGTCACGGATGAGCTGCATCCTACCCCAGTTGACTTTTGGCAATTCCAAAGCATGTATAGATGAGCAAGCATTAACACCTAATTGCAGTCTTCAATGCCAGCTGACTTGGCATGAGAACTCGGGTCCACCCTGAACTGGTCTCTGATCAATCGCAGGTAAACATAATTGACCTACTACAACTATTGACGATCAATGACAGTTCAGTCTTCAATTGTTGCAGATGTTTGGCTGGACTGGTCGCCAGGCGGTCACATGGTCCATATAGACAACCATTCACACTCACAAACCTATCAGAAATGTAGTCTTCAATAGCAGCTGACTTGTGGCGTAAAAAGCTGGTTCACCCTGGACCGGTCGCCAGTCAAATAAGTCAATAGCTGAGTATACAAAAAAAAAACATTCCCACTACGTTTTGCACTTATGAACAATTTTTAGGGTGTTCAATGAAACTTACATCATGGTCTTTAGTAGAATGAATGAGAGAGGAAGTTGGAGTACCCGGAGTAAGATATGAAGGCTAAAATTTGAGAAATTAACAAAGCCACCAAAAAAATGAAGCATATTTTGGGGGGAAAAAGTTAAAAAGTGCGAAGGATGCAGTTGTAGTTGTCTGTGTCCCGGGAGCGGCCAAAGTCAGGACCACCATGTGTGCCGTAACAGCGGTGTAACTACAACATCTGCGCCGGGGAAAGATGTCGAAGCCTGCTCCGCGAATCGGCACTCCGGCTTACCGCAGCCGAGGCGCCGGCCACGATCATCTAAATGCTCGGTGGCCCTCTGGAAGCCGGTAAAAGTGAGCTAACTGGCCAAAACTGCTCCGAAAAGAAGACGAATTGGGAGAAGAAAAGAGTCCCGAGTAAGTGAGACATGTCTCCTCGTTCCTCCCCGAAAAGGAAATCCCTTCTAGGGGACTTCGGCAACACGACACGTCCGGCTCGTCGCCACTCACCTCTGCCCGGGAACCAGCGCTCCAATGCGGGGAACGCAACGGCGAGAGCTCGGTGCTTATCCCGGTGGGTTAAACTTGTCCCGTTATAGTGGAGATTCGCCGAGCTGCTTAGCTATGTCGTGCATGAGTGCGCGTGTGTTCGAAAAGTCAATGTGTGTGTATGCGTGTGCGCGCGCGTGTGTAGTTGGTCTTCTGGAGGGCGGGGCTAAGAGGAGGAGGATGCAGGCGCAGTGCGAGGCAGGGGTGCACCGAGGAGCTTCCACCCCCCACCACCAGTTGAGCAGAAAAATTAATACTTGCAGTTAGGTCTGTTCACAAATGCTTATTCCGTTTCCAGTCGCTGAAAAAAATCACTTGCTTGCATATTTTCTGCCTCTTTCTGTAACACCCCTAACCCTGGCTAAAATGGCGAAAGTTAGTCTACTCTCAAATTATTAATTTAATTTGTTCCATGTGCCTATGTCCGGAAACATTAATAATTTGAGGTAATGTGTCCCCGTGAATAAAATTAAGCCGCCCCAGCCCCAAAACTATGTTGTACTTACTCTTTAGCGCATCATTTACTTGTTTGGCAAAAGTTTAACGTGTTGACGTGCACTTCTTCCGTATTCATTCATAAAACGCAGCTGGAATTCTGGAATTATATATATATATACATATATATATATACATATATATATATATATATATATATATATATATATATATATATATATATATATATATATATATATATATATATATATAATTTAGTGTCTATTTAGGGAGGATTTACTTTATTTTCTCAGTTTTTATACAAATGCATTATCTTGTTTTAAAATGAATGTCATACAGAGTCGTGACTCCACAGCAAAGTGGATGTGCATGAATGTCCCAAAGAGAGAAAAAACTGATTCAGTGATGTTTATTCAGTATCTATTTTTTGGAGAAATTCATATTATATAATTTATGCAAATTTAAGTTTATTATGTATATATTTTTTTAATTATGATTCATATTTAATACAGAGTCATGACTCGACTGTGCAATGGAAGTTTCTAAACACGGCAAACGATGTTTCCTAATGTGTATGTGTCTCCGTGCAAACATTAAGTAGGAACAACAGCATCATCAGAGTCCACCTTGAAATGGAACATTTCAAAGATGGTTTCCAGGAGGTCTTGCCTGTCTCGGTTGCTTATTGTTTGTTTGTCTGAATGTTTTCCTGCTGATCTAATCGCAGGAGTTAGAGCATATCCCAGCTTTACGGAGAGAAGCAAGGTCTACCCTGGACTGAAGGCTAGTCAGTTGTAGGGTCAGAGGTGAGCTGGATCCGATCGATACAGAATTTTAGGGATAGACGTAGGGCCCACCCAGGACCGATCGCCAGTTTATCGCAAGCTCCCATGTAAGCAAACTTTGGGCAAGAGACGCGTATAGGTCCACCTCCACGGCAGTCAATTAATTACAGAGCAAATGTTAGAGGGAGAACATGCAAGACTTGAACCAAGAACGTCTTTGACTGTGAGGCAGAAATGCTAACCACTACCCCAGCTCAGTCAATATCCTAACGGCTTTGACATTTTCACGAGGCGAGTCGTTGGTCGTTTAACGTGAAGTCAATCAAGGTTGAGCCTCCAACAAAATGGAAGAATAAAACTAGTGGAGTGTTGTGAAGTGAGAATGTGGGTCAAGCCATAATGCTTGACGGAGTACGGTATTCGTTCATACCCTCCCCAACGCTCCCTCTCCCCTTAACCCCAATCTCACTGGTCCCGAGCTTAAAGATTTGACTTGCTACATATTTTATGGATTTGCACCCACGTAGCCTCCCTTGTCCCACTTCTTTTTCTGGTTGTTGTTTCTCTGGAAAAGTGGCACAATTACGCCACTCTTAGATTCCTACAAACTGGCGAGGAAAATAGTCAATACTTTGTCTTCTCATTTTCCAGGAGACACCGTTTAAAAAGCGTATCATAAATCTGCTAGGCATGCCTGCGTTGAGCCTGCGTCTCGATTTATATATCTATCTTTGTCTCGGATGAGCGCCAACAGCGCTGCCTCTGTCTCTCCAACAGTCAGCCCCCACCATTAAGATATTAGCACGTCAACAATGATGGAGTATGCCCCCATCATCAAGTGCTTACTTTGTTTTCTAATCACTCGGGCTATTATTTATCACTTTGTCTATTGTGGTCAAGAAGACGGCGTGGACAGACAGGATGGTTGCTCGCGCCACAATTGCATTATTGCTAGAAAGTTAACTGCTCTCAAATTCATGTCATATGGGCTGCATAGCCTTCAAAATAATAATCCCAGTTCTTACAAAATCTGCATGTCACATTTTAGCTGTATTTCATTTTTAAATCATGAAAATTTTTGCCCTGATGAAAACAAATCATCCCCGGACGTTTTTTATATATTAGTGTCATTGTACTGGAGTGTTTTCACAATATTTCCATTATCCAACATCCACCATTATGGCTACTTGTGAAAGTGTCGGCAACATGGACAAGTGCATGCACAAATGAGTCTGTTGGGGTCATAGAAATGCAAATGCGACAGATGCAAATGACAGTTCGCTAAAATAAGACAATAAGAGCACTTTAAGCAGCACGTACGGCCCTGAATAGACAAGACTATCGACCGTGGACAAGAATTCAAATGGAATAATTGCATTTATCTCTTAAGTACTCTCCCCACAGTCCGGTGATGGACAGCTTTGCGGGGCCGGCACACAAAAGGAAAGTGATTTCACACTACATTTTACAGCTTTATTCCCGTATTTTTCAATGCAAGACGTCTGCAGTGCAAGTCATCTTTTACGAGCTCGTAAAAAGCTTGCGATGTCTCGGCTGAGATGCAAGTCACACATCGAGCAGTATGGCGGAAACGCCAAAAGTTATACAATTTATTGAGTTCCACTGCAATTTTGTGGTGTAATGTACCCCAAAAGTTGTTGTTTTTTTAATGCAAAGCATTATCGTGCAAAAATCTTGTGATACTTTTGCTCAGTGAGCACCTAAAGTGAACTACATCGGCTCTGCAGTTTATTTGTACATAGCACAGGTCCTTGTATAGTAATTAAGAATGTTAAACTGTTATTTAAAACATTATCTGTGCAGTTATTAAAGGTTCAATCAGGGTGCGTTTGGTTTTGGATTTTTTGTTTGTTTGTTTTGTTTGTTTTTGCCTGTTAGCCAACATGCTCTCTTCTGTCCGTGCAATTAGAAATGTGCTCTCTTTGTCTTTCTCCCTCGCCTTTACTTGCATGTGTGTTATGCTGGTAGGAATATTACCTGGTTTCTAAAGTACGTCCTGGAGGTCTGAACGATTTGACACTAAACCCAATCATTTTGCATTTGCAGAAATACCAATAGCATCTCTTCTCGCGCTTCCTTTTATTTTCTCGTCTCGCGTCATAAACTGCCGACTTAATGGCCGTGACTGGAACACTGAAGAAAGATGCTGTTCCTTTTTGACTGGGTTTGCTTTCCAAATGGCTCCTAAAACTGTTAACACCCTTCTCCAATAAGAGCTCACGAAAATGGCTCAGGTCTGGCACAGCAACACAATGGAGACAAATTTGCCTCACATTGCGTCCATTCATGAATTCTCTCTCTCTCTCTCTCTCTCTCTCTCTCTCTCTCTCTCTCTCTCTCTCTCTCTCTCTCTCTCTCTCTCTCTCTCTCTCTCTCTCTCTCTCTCTCTCTCTCTCTCTCTCTCTCTCTCTCAAGTAGCGATAGGTAGATAGATAGACAGACAGACAGACAGACAGACAGACAGATAGATAGATAGATAGATAGATAGATAGATAGATAGATAGATAGATAGATAGGTAGATAGGGAAGGACAGACGTGTGAACTGTTCCACTGTGCCGCCAAAATTTAAATATGTTTATCGTGTGAATCGGTTTTGCCTGAACTGAAAGACCAGAGCTCCTTTTAGTGGCCACATTGGGAAATTGCAATGGTAAAATGTCTCAAAATATGATGTAAAAAAAAATTGAGTTTATTATGCTGTAGTGAAATTAAAAGCATAGACAACGACAGTGTTGATAAGAGGGAGAGATTAGTTTAAATGTGTAATACAGGCATGTAGACACTGAGGGGTGCTGTTGATTTGTAAAGCAAGGACGCCTACCTGGTAACAGGTGGAAACACAACAGTCACCACACACCGTACAATGGAACGATACTGCTACTGTATATTATTATTAGAACTATCATAAGGATGATTTTGATTTAAAAAAATAAATAAAATTCTGGTAGCTGAGTAAGCAGAATTTCAAATTGGACAACAAGGATCATCCTTTTGCTGTGTGGACTGTATAACAGTGTGAGAATATACTGTAAATGTCACATGATGGGTGTGCCCATCAAACAGGCTCGAATAAGAACATAATTAGAACAATCTTTTTAATTCTCTCGTCGGACGTCACAGCAACTTGTGCTACCAAGCACGCTGGTCAGCAATGTGCGCTGCCCCCTTCAAATGACGCCTAATCCCAAAGCAGAGGTTAAAAATAGAAATGGTTGTATGGCTCCCTTTGTCTGTGCATTTACGTAATCACCAATTCTCTCAAAGCTTTCCTTTTTGTGAAACAACACGAGATTAATCCGCTGCTAATCAAGCATTTGCACACAAATGTCATTAGTATCTTTTTAAAGGAGACATTACACTTTGTTTCACAATGTTTCCAGTTTTTATGAACTGTCTGTAACATGGTTTCATCAAAGTAACCCAAGGAGCAAGAATTAAATACTTTACACACACCTTTTTTGTCTTGTTGAAAATAGCCTATTTTGAGGAATGCAAGTAATAAAATTGACAGGATCTTGTGTGATATAGGGTCAAATCTTGTGTGATAGTAGTTGATTGATTTTGAGAGTGGCCAAAACAAGAAGCCAAACAATTGGTTCCTCACGCGAATATTGTTGTTGTTGTTATTATTATTATTATTATTATTATTATTATTATTATTACAAGCAAAAGTAAATGTTTGTGTGACATCAATCCAGCATTTCCTCCATCACATTGAATGTTTTAGTTTGGAGACAGGAGAGTGAGCAGCAGATGTCTGGCATTTCTCCCAGGCTCGACTAAAGCAGCTGAAGGCCTTAAGGAACTTAGCAATCCTGCGTAATGCACACATGTCACAAAGTAAGTCAGCCAGCATACAACCCGACCATCAACATTGCTCTGAACATGAGAAAATTGTCAGGTCGACTTTGTCACCCATGTTGATGCTGATAAATGATGTGGAAAATTGACAACCAATTTTTTTTTTTTTTTTTTTTTTTACAGACAGCTTGAAAGGGGCTTTTGCAGGAGGTGGAAAATGCCAGGCTGACTATTTCACTCAATTCACTGACAATGTTTTTTTTTTTTCTTTTTAATATATATTCAGAATCCATGGTCATATACTACCTCCAAGGGTTGAAATGTACCAATCAACTTTATACATAGCGATTCTGATTAAGGTGGACAAATTGTCTTTTGAAGGCAACCGATAATTACAGTTTATAGCCCTGATACTTCCCCTGAAAAATCGCCGGCTAAACTTTGTAACCCCATTTCATATCTGTGCGGTTACTGTCTGCTTTTACAGGCAGTGTGAAAGGCGAGTTTGTCTCCATGGTAACAGAACAGCCAGAGGAGTGGATATTAGCCCTTGCAAGGGTCCCTGAGATCAAACAATAGCAGGAAGAGAGTGGGCTGCGTTAAGACCCTCAGCGACCTCCACCGCTCTGTCTCTTCATCCATGTGTGTGAGTGCGTCTGTCTGGAATGAAGCGGACGACCTGTGAGGAGGGCAATGAAAACAAAAACAGGATACCAGAGAGAAAATATCAGAGCACATTCTCCACCTTGACTGTGTGCAAACAGACACAATTCAGCTAACAGCTAACCTTTACAAGCATGTCAGGAATGTGAGACTGCCACTCTGTGACGGATTTGCTGTATATGCTACTACATTATAGGAAATGATCTGTTGACTGGTTACAACATTAGATGCACCTGCACAGTCCATTGACTGTTTCAAAAATGCAGAATGACCTGTTACTATACAGGTAAGTTTTGTCAACACACTCTCATGATGACATCATGAGTAGTTAGGCAAAGGGTACAGCACAACAGTCCAGATGTGTCGTCACGACATATTAGGTATCAATGGGTGCGTAGTAATTCCAAAAGGTGCTGAATGTTGACTCACAAGACTTAGATCCAGTGTGTTTATTCATGTCTTGCCAAATCTCATAAAATGTTTATTAATTTATTGTGCACCTTCAACTGGCCATTTCACTGGTGTTTGAGATCAGATTTTTTTTAAATGCAATAAACGCAAACAATAAATAAACAATAAACACATTTCGAGTTTTATACACATTCTACTGTATGTATAAAAATGTTTCTTAATTATGCGTCTACTGGACACATGTAAAGCAAGAAAGAAAAGAAAATATTCAAATCTAGCATAAAAATATTTGCATAAATGTTTTATGTACAGTACAGTATTATGTATGTATACTGTTATGTTTTGCATGTTTAAAGTTTTTTTTAAAGGGAAAAAAACAATACAATTTATATTTTTTTTAATTACATACATATAATGATCCTTAAACGTTCTATTCCTGTAGTCAAGTTCAAAATTCCTTAATTGAATTATTGACTGATATTCTATTAGTTCCAACGTTTTTTGTTTGTTTGTTTTTTTTTAACACATAACTAATACATATTGCGATTTTTTAAAATCGTTAAAAATAAAATTATTAAACTATTTAATAGTAAATAAATAGTAAAATGTGCTTGAAAGTCAAGCCTTGACTTTTGGTTGTTTTTAATCATGAAGGCCAAACTTCTCTTATAATGCAGTGCATTTCTACCACCACACGAGTAAACACGTTTCAATGTCCAGCAACGATAATATGCAAATGTCGCAGGTGGAGGATGAGTGTGGTGACGTCAGCTAGCAGGTGAGGGGACTGCTGGTGGAGCGAAGTCTCATTAGCATCACCATCATCTGGGAGGCAAGCAGGGAAAGCAAGCAGAGCGGCTAAGCTCCACTTTTGCCATCTGTTTATTTCCATAGCAAGAAGAAGACGAGCAAAGGTACAAATGGAGAAAGAGTTGAGCTTTCACACGCCAGAGATGGGGTCACTGCTGATTCTCCAGGTAAGGACGACTCCTTCACATTCATTTTTACCTTCGCTAGCATGTTTTTCTCGTCAAAATAATGTTGCTGCGTCTGTGGTTGCCATGGTAACGGGCCTTTGAGTTCCTTTGTGTTTGTTAGATGGCTAGCTAGCAGTCGTGATACAAAAACAAATTCTCAAGCGAGTCCACTTTGTTTTGGAAAGGCCACAAATTTTCATTTGTAGGCGCGTGATGATTAGCGCTTCAACTTGTTCACTGTTTGATAATACGACAGCTGTAGTGAGAATTATGTCGCGTGGAAACACGACAAAAGGCGTTGCTTTACGGCTAGCTATCTGTGAGTTAATTACTAATATTACGCATGCGTGTTCATATTCGAATTAGAGGAAAAAACGTCCAAAGAACGGCTTTAGCAGATATAGTTGTCATTATTTTATTCACATTCACATGCCACATCTAATCTAGAAGAGCTTTTAACCAAGATTTGACAGAGATGATAATATTCAGTTTTGATTTACACTGTCATAGACGTATTTGACATGTTTGTTATTGTGTGCCCATGTTTCCCAACCTTTTGAGACAATGCATTTACATTAGAAAAAAAAAAAAATGTCATGGAACACCACCAAACAAAAGTGTCTCAAAAAGTTCTGAATATTAAAACAATGATCATCTCACCTCAAATTTACTTAGTGTGAAATTTAAAAATCTCACTTTTTATGCACTAGGCCTACAAGTCAAGTAAGATTAACAAACTCAATTGGTGCTTTAACGTACATTGTATTTTACATAAGGCCATTCATATCTTGGCATGTTTCATCATACTTGCTGTAACTGTTGGGTGTTGTTATTTAAGTGTTCTGGGAATTGTGTGTTGACATCTTTTTTTTTTTTTTTTGTCTACACAAAGGCATTTGGTTTTAGAACACGCTGATAATTAAGCATTAGCCCGACTTGTTTCCTGAACCAGTTGAGCGTCAATTTAAGTGAATTAATGAGCTAGCATAAATAACGCCATTGATAATAAGTGAGAACGCCCATGTTCGTTTTTTGTGCAAAGGCACACTGATCAACTGCTGGTTGTATGAATTTTACTTCCTAACTTGGTGGTGGTGTGACAAGTTGAATCATTACAACAATCCCCCTTTTTTTTCTTTTTTTTTTGCATTATCTATCTGCCGCCACATTCTTGTTGTCTTTAGCCACCACCCCAATCCTCCTCTGTCACCATGGCCCTCTTATCTATTTCCCTGACTTTTCTCCTGCCTCGCACGGTGTGCTCCACTTTCCTGCCGCCGCCCTCATCCTTGACCGTGCGTGGCCCACTTGCCAAGATGTGGATGAGCGGGGCACGAGGCTGATCTGGCTGTCACATGCCGTCTGCGGGGTCACACACAAACGTGACGTGGCCTCCTCCAGCACTCTCTCCTCCCGTTGGGCTGTAACCGCGAGCTAAGCTTGTTTGTCACAGGAGGCGAGTAAAGGTCTCGGCTTAAGCGGTAGCCTTGTCTTATCAGCTATGCCCTCTCTGAGAGAAAGTGGATACATTGTTTTTGGCACATCAAGGTCTTGTCTAGCAGAAAAGAGCTGTGTGGAATTTCTAGGTGGAAAGTGGTTGTGACAGTGGTGAAACGTTTACGAAGAGTGCTGGTGAGGAGAGCTAAATCCCCAAACAGATTCTCGTGTTTGCATTAATCTGCGTTGATCTGGTTAGACACAAAGTCCTGGAGGTGATTTGGCAAAATGCCGCTAAGATGAAAGTCAACAGCACTGTGGTTTTGCGCTGCCAGTCTTAACCTGATGACCCTTCTGATCCTACTTTTGCTACTCACATCTCCCACTTAACTCACACATTTTTCAATAAATGCATCTTAGATGAAGGTTTAGGTTGTCAATAAGGTCTGTGTGTGGCCAACTTTTATTCACTCTACAGGCGGTGTTTTCCGACCCACTTCTCGCGCCAAAAGTCAGGTGGAATCGCAAAACACACATTTGAAGTTAATTCTCTAGATGCTCACCTGTCTGAAGTCCTGAGATTTTGATGATGTCAACCATCATGCGTGTGCGACCTCCTAAGTTTTGTGCGTGTTCGTTTGTTGTTTTTTGTTTCCAGACAACAATGTTATTTATATCCCTGAGCTGCACTCACATGCTTTCACATTTATTACCCAACACAAAGTTTAATCCACACTTGTAATCTCTTCCAAAACTCCTGACAGCGATTAGACAAATTTGGAAACAATTGTGCCTGGATTATTTGTGTTCAATTTTGGACGCTGTAACGATTCCTAAATGAGGAGGAGGGGTAGTCATCATGTCTGAAAGTTTTCGAAGGTTTTTGTTTCCCCACATAAATTCAACAAATTTATATGACTTTTCTTCTAAAATCTTATAAATTGTCTTGAGAACAAAGTATTAATAATAATAAAAAAATAATAATAATAATTCTATGTGACCATATAAAGCATAGTGTAAGTAGGGGGGGGTGTAATTGATTTTTTTAAAATTCACTATAGAGATAATTGATTTTTTTTTTCAACATAATGCAAAAGTGAAAATTTGCAATTGAGTCAAGTCGTCTTGAATTTGTGTCCAACTGTGTTGTTAATAAGTGACATCACCACCATGAGGACCAAAGAGCAGACAGAGATCATGTTTCCACACAAATCTAAGCAGTTTCTCCACATCACTGCTGAGTCAACCATTAAATATAATAAGTCAACTTGTTGCTACTGATAACCAAACATGTTTGCCGACGTAACTTATTCATACTCCGGTATGGTCATGCAGCTGTCCATTGAAGCAGCCGGCACCTCGCGCAGCCCCCCTTTCCTGCCGCAGGATGCGACGTAGTGACGCGCGCGTGGAAGCGTCCTTGTTCTAGCGATGTGTTTGCGCGCGCCGAAAAGACTGCAAGGAAACAGCTTGCCAGCGGCAGAACCGTCAGCAGGATGCCGTGGGGGAGAGGCGGCGCGGTGGCCCTGCTCCTGCTCTCGGGCCGAGGCATCGGGCGGGCCAAGGCCAGGTAGGATCAGACTCGGTGGTTCTTGACCTACACTTGAAGATTTGGCACCGAGATAGTTTATGAAACAGTTGCTGTAGTTATTTTGCTGACTTTCTTTGTTTGAAGATAGGAGAGTGATTGAAACCACATGTTTTTAGTATCAGTCTCCAAATCGTTGTCAAGCAGCCTTTGATCAAGCATGCATGAACGGCTTGTTACATTCTGTAAAGGTTAAGAAGCTTGCAGTGGAATTCCTCCACAAGGATTAAACCTTGCCTTGCTTTCGACATTTTTTTTTTCCAGCGGATTACAGTATTCCTTGACAGAGACAAGCCGGGGTTACTCTGTGTTATTATTGCTATCAAAAAACACGTTTGACATTTTGTCCATTCTTTTTTTCTGAGCAGCTATAGTTTCCTGTGGGAGTGTATATGCACTTCAAATGAAAACCATACCAGCAACTTCGCATTTTTTTGTAGTTGCGGACGGTTGTTGGCAATAAAAAAGAAGATATGACAGGTTCCCCAAGAAAGTTGTCAGCTCATTCTAAAGAAATATTTGTTCAAAATATGCCTTAGTGACAGCTGAAACATGACATAAATTGTTCAGTTGCAGTCTAAAATTACTAATAGTGAGTTGTTGTTTTTTTGGACCTTTCTAGGAGAGTCTACACCAAAGTTACATGGTTTCATCTGTCTGTCATTCGTCCATCCAAATGTGTTGTCACTGTGTTTCAAAGTGATTCATTTAATTATGGACTTATTTTTGCACTTTTGTGATGACAGTAACCCCTTGCTGGGGGGAAGTGACCGAGCCCAGCTGTGAATAGTGAAAACTCGAGCAGTTTGACGCCTCACCTAAAAAAAAAAAAGTTTGCACCAGAGAAAGCAGCACAGTGACCATTCAATGAATGTAGTGTGACCAAAACAATATTCTTTTTATTCTATTTTCATTTCTATGTTTTATGGCAAACAATATTATGGAATGCTTTTTTTTGTAGACATTACAACAATTTTCTCCGATTTGGGAGGAAGGCTGGAACGGATTAATGGCATTTCCATTCATTTCAATAGGAGAAGTTGATTTGAGATACAATTGTTTGCATTATGAGCGTGCTTACAGAAACAAAACATTCTTATCTCAAGGCAGCACTGTACTTAACACAAATTAGTTTACTACTTTCCTATTTGAAGTTCTTTGGCCCTATCTGAGAGTATTTCAGAAAGAGCTCAATACAGCGAATTAGGGAGTCTTTCAGCAAATACATGGTGGATAGATTCCACGGATGATAAACGAGAATAGGTGAATGGCAAAAAGAGGATCATTTTCGCATTTTATTCATGTTAAAACCAAATGTTTTACTGGTTTTACATTTTATTAGCATTTTATTTCTATAACTTGTTTGATTCAAGATTAGGGCCCGACTGATTTAATTGACAGATGTTCCTATCTGATTTTTTTACCTAAACATTGAAACATACTGTGTTTAATCTTAAATCTCCCCAATGTCATTCTTGTGTAAATTGATAAACATCACAAGCTACAGTGCAGGTTCCACTTGAATTCCCACAGTATTACAACACATTGCTTGAATTGTTCAAGTGCTTTGTATTGCGCCATACTCAGCCACGTCAGACAGAAATAATGTACAGATGCCAACCAGGGTTCACAATGTAATGAGGTCAATACAAGAGAAGAATGAAAAATGTACATTTTTGAAGGGAGAAATGTTTATACTGACTTTTCAATTGTTCGGGTGTATGGTATGTGTTCTATTACGTACTTGGCACATAATTTGACAAATGAAAGGTAGGAATGAGAGTAATTTGACTGAGGGGTTTCACAGGTGACCCGCAGACCTGTCGCGCTTGAGCAACAAGCAAAAGCTTTTCACCCTACTTTTTGCCTTACACGCCTCACACAAATTACGTCTACCTGTTGCTGACGCTCAGGTATGCATGCAGGAACTAAACTGTCAGGTATGTCATGCTAAATGGAAATAATTAAGCAATTAACATACTTGACGGTTTGTTTTTCATGTCATGTCCATGCACAAGTACGAGTTACAAGGCTCGTGCTTTGATTGGCTTGTTTGATTAACTTAAAATGCTGACGTAATCGTGATAACATGACTCATTTTTAGAAAAATAATCTGTGATGATAGCACAAATAGAGCCATGATCTCTGTGAAAAATCGGGACATTATGTCCCTCCAGGTCCAATATGCACTAATGTGTCCCATAGGGCTCATTATTGCACGCTAAGGTAACTGTTTGTGCCTTTTCCCAAGGCCATAAAAATATGTTTCCAAGATGTGAGCAATAAAAAAAAAAGTCATTCTAGATAGCATATAATCAGAAAAAGGGAGATGATTTCACAATTATCATCCATTCAAAGGAGGGCTAGCGGGGCGTGTCGCCTTAAGAGCGGGAGGGAGGTCAGGTGAGAATGATGGCTTTTACTTCAAGGCGTCGCCCCTCCCATACTGCATTCTACTCAGCACAGTTTACCAGAACTTCCTGTCGCAGTTCAGAACAGCACTCTTAACTCACTCACATGCTGTGTTCGGGATCTCGGTTCCGTGCGGGACGCTTTTAATTCCTGGATTCCTTTGGCGCTGTGAACATGGGAGGCAGGGAGGAGGTGATGGTGACAGGTGTACCGGGTGGGCCCACCGTGCAGTTTACACGCTGGAACAATATCAGGCTCCGTCCTTCGCAGAAACCCATGCGGATCCGAAACATAAGGCAGTCCTCACAAAAGAAGAAATTCAGGTAGGAACCATGCAGAAGTCCGGTTGCTGGATTTGAATGAGGAACTGTGATTTTGAATCATCAGCTTTGACCAGAAACAGGTGTGCTGTGATGAGGTGCTTAGAAAGTGTACTATAAGCATAAATAACACTTCCGCTTGCTTAAACAGGACTGGCATTGATTGAATCGCCACTTAATTAGTTGGTGTCTTTCGAAAGTAAAACAAAAGTTATGAAAGGCTGTAAAGGGTTTAAATCACGTCAACTTATTTGTTACACAGGTTACAGCACTTTTTTTTTTTTTCTAACATGCAGCAGATGAGAGAAAGTGGGCAATTTTGCAGTTTCTTTCCAAAGCAAATAAACTTTTATCGTAAATGTAAAACCAATCACATTGTAAGTGTTCCCCTCTGACAAATGACAGCATGTTTTGCAACCAATGAGACAATGTGTTGATTAATCATCAGGAAGTAGGCAATTTAGCACTTTTGTTTCCTGCAAAAACAAAAAAAAGAAGTGATCAGTGAGGCAAGTAAATGAGAGCTTGTGGTGTGTGTGTGTGTGCTTGTGTACTGATTCGCTACTTGCTGCTTTTTAAAATCAAGTCAATAGTTTTGAGTAGTGAAGCTTTTATTAAATGGCATTTCATGGTTTAGAAACGAAAATACACATCACAGATTATTTCCTTACCGAAACCTAACCTTCGCCTCACCTGAGATTGTTTCTTGGTGTTAGACAAAGCTTTGTCTTTTTGTTTTGATAGGCTTGCAAAGAACATTGTGATCGCAGCTAAATTTATGTTTCTCGGCTCACGATTGGTGCTCCAGTTTGTGCCTTATGGAATGTGACTGAGCCACTTGGGTGGGATGACTCAGCCGCTCGCGTCCTGTAGCTCTGCCTCGTCTCTGTGGCATGCACACCATGTGCCATTAAAGTACAGCAGCATAATTTGTATTGCTATAAAATGTATTTGATAATTGTTGTAAGCCACCGTGACCTTATGCACAATTTTAACATTATCACTGGATTTAATTATATTAAATTAAATGAATGAGTTCTCTAAAAGGAATGGGAATAAGCCAAACCAATCCATACCTACCCCAGCGTTACATTTCCAAAATTTGTGTGCGCAATTTATTCCATATTTGTCAATTGTTTGCAACACACATGAAGAAATGTTTACCAGATTTGTTGGTTCCCCAAAAGAAATAATCAGTGTGTTACAGTCCTATTAAAACTCATTCACTGCCATTGACGGCGATAGACGTCAAAGATCTGTTTTGACTGGACAGCTATTTGTCCAAAATGCATTTTGACTGGGCAGGCAGTGAATGAGTTTAACCACAAAAAAAATAGCCATACTCCTAAAACTATTTTTCTTCATCATTGTTAGATTCTCTTAGCATAGTTTATTTATTTATTTGTACTATTTGAGCTCTTTTAACTCATCACCCTGCCCTCTTAAAATTCCAACTCATCTACAGAAATACACAAAAACATTTTTTTTTAAACTTTAATTTTGAATGTTTCCCAAAAGTGAATTGTCTTCAAAGTTATAATTAAAAAAAAAAAAAAAAAGACCTAAACACAGTTTTTAAATATTAAATGCGTATGTATTGTTCTTGAAAGGTCACTGCAATTAAACATTACTCAACAAATGTACCAGTTAAGTGCATGTCTCTCTATATAAATAAAGATGAGTTGACTTCACATTTTGAATGTTCAAATCAGTGATTCTTACACGTACCACTAGAGGGAGCCCACATACCACACTTTGAGAATCACTGCTTTAAAGTGCATAGATAGTGATCCCACAGGAAAAGGTGACTGTGTTTTATTTTATTTTATTTTTTTTTGCCTCACGTGCTACATTGACAGTTTACTTGAGTGGGCTAGTGGGAGCTTACGTCCTTAGAGTGACATCTAGTGGTAGACCGATGTCTTCCAAGCCACATTTGTCAAGAACAATAGACACACCCCCTCCCCTTCGGCATCTCCTCTCCATCCCGCTTCTTTTGTCTCTCCCATCTCTGTGCCGGCTCCTCCGTCTTCCCCGCTCCACCCCCTCGGTCTTCGCCCCTCACCTCCAGCTCGCCTGCGTCCTCGTCGGCCTTTTGTTTGCATGCACGCCTGTGATTTCTTCCCGTGTGTGTATGTCTGCGCCAGAGATTCCAGCCCCACCGAGATGAGCGCGGAGCCCTGGGCCAGCCCGCAGGACCAGGCCGCCGCTGAGCACAGCGCACACACACCGCCGCCCTCGCCGCCCTCCCAGGACCAGGAGCAGCATCCCGACAAACACTGCCTAGACTCCTTCTGGAAGGAGGTGGAGAACATCCGACTGGTGGGCGGCCTCGCGGACCCCGACAGCGCCCGGAGGGATTCCAGACAATCGGAAGGTAAAAGATTGCTCATGGCCATTCAAGTAGCTTTTTTGCCTTCTTGCTGCTCAAATGATGCTTTTGCCATGGCAACATATCAGGTTTCAGAGGAGACACATTACCATGACGACACACACCCAGTGGTGAGGAGGGGTGAGAGGGGCTTGTATTTACGCACCAGTTTTATTGTGTCCACGGTCACCCAATGATGTGACTCATTGTTGTGTTCAATAGACACCCTTGTTGGCTTTATTCATCAATTGGGAATAAAAAAAATTAAAAAAAAATCCATCATGCGGCTTTGTGATGCACATGCAGTATGGTCACATGACTTTCTTTGTGTAAAAGCTGGCCTATGATGCCTTATACAATAGCTTAAAAAATCAAATTAAAAAAGGAGTTTTGTCAAAAGGTCTTTGTTTTTCCTTGAACCTGCTAACACAGCTTACGAGTATCTTTCTTTATTGTAAGCGATATAGTTACTGGCTATACAGTATATATATATTTTGTTTTTGCAACATTTTGTAATCCATAACATTAATCTGTATGATAATAATTCCTCTGAGCGCCGTCTATGCCAAGGTTAGTTTAGCTAACGAAAACTAATGGAAAAAACTAAAACTGAAATTCAAAAAACAATTTCGTTAACAAAATAAAATAAATGAAAATGCTTTTTAAAAAATAACTAAATGAAACTGCATTTTATGTTTACAAAGCAAACTATAATATATAAACTATAATTATAGCGAAGATGTCCTTCGTTTTAGTCTTTGGTAATTAATTTAATACATGAGAATTGAAGATGATTTTAAATGTGATTTTAAGTATTTTTATTTCAATATTAACCAGAATAAGGCCTTTTCGAAAATGTGTTACATAGAAGTGATGTCATCTAGCAGCAGCCAATGAAAAAGCACCTTCAGATGACATGGCTACTCGGTAACAAATTTGCCTGCTTGACTTTTGGCTCCAATGGCTCGGCTCGCCTGCTTTTTCATTTAACTCAGCCGAAATGCAACGCTAGGTCAGAAATGTGTTACTTTTTTCATTTGACCTTGGTGTTTATTAAATATTGCGCATAAAATACACATTTGAAAAAAAAAAAAAAAAAAAAACATAGTAAAACTAAGCATTTAAAAAAAAAAAACTACAAATAATAAAAACTAACAGAACCACCCTGAAAACTAATTAAAACTAAATAAAATTGAAAAACAAAATAAAAACTATAAGAAAATTTAATATTCCAAAATTATAACAACCCTGGTCTATTGTTTTTGAAAAATTGGATATCACTGAAGATATTTCTGGTTGTTTGTGTCAGACGGTGAGCAGGAGGAGCAGTGGCTGGCCGATGCCGGTCTGTCCAACCTCATCGGCGAGGGCAGCGAGGATGTGGACAACGCCGTGCTTCTGTCCACGCTAACGCGGACGCAGGCCGAGGCGGTCCAGCGCCGAGTGGATTCCTACACCATGTCCCTGCGCAAGAGGAACAAACAGACGCCGCGCCACGTACGGGAAATCTTCGACGTGCCCATCCACCAGGTGAGCCTCATGCAAAGAGTAAGGAATCTTTTTGTAAGCACACTTTTTGTGTTTCATGATGATGTAACCACTTAACGACATAACTGCATTGTTATGTTTTTGTGCAAATGCGTTTTGTTTTTTTCTTTTTCAGTAATGATTTAAAAAAAAAAAAATTATATTGCTTTCTTTTTTATGCCAATGATTAACTCATTCACTCAGTCACTGCCGGCTGTTTTACTGGATTTTGAATGATTTTGCAACGCCCACAGAATATTGTGTTCTATTGCTATAAAAATCTTGAACCTACCAAAAGAAACATTAAAGTGTCTTCTTACATCAGGAAAAAAAAAGTATATTTCTATCCGTGTCCGTTTTGCAGCAATTAGCATTAGAATATAGCTAAGTTTCATCATTATTCACAAATCTATTTAGAATTGTGAGTAATTGAGCTTTTTTCAACATGGCCCTGGTTGATCTCCTTTGCTCTGCGCCACCTGCTGGCCGTTTGTGTAATAACTACCATTGCTTCAACCATTCTTTGCAGTTGAGAGCCTGCATCAAAGCCTTCTGTATGCTCTAGCATAAAAAAATAAAAAATTTAAAAACGTATTAATACGTCTTTGGGGCACTTAAAACATTTGAAATAGAACATATACATTTTTGGGAGCAAATGAGTTAATGATGCTTATATTGTGTAACAGTCATTTCACATTTTTCTTTTTTTTTCCGCACGCTACTTTCAATGTACGCTTTCTTTCTACGATTACATTTACTTTATGCTGCATTCATTATCTATTTGTCAAAAAAAAGTCACATTAAGCATCATTTGTAGAGACGCCAGGTCTGCTGTGCAGGCAATGTGTTGTGATGATGTCATCTATTATGAGGCAGCAAAGTAACCCACCCGTCTTTGTAAGTCAGGTGGCCGATGGTAGTCTGTCGCTTCATCTTATATATTTCACTTGTTTACGCTTATCTACACTAATGTAATAGTAAAATCAGAATTACTGTAATGGAACACACTTCAAGGTCATAAATATGAAACAGTCAATGAGGACCCCTTGTCTATGCATACAGACCTCACCTGCATCATCAGTATGCAGCTATGGACAATAAAAGCAAATCCCATGTAAAGGTCACACTTTATCTCTCACATGCTTTCCTTGTGATCCTTGTCATTCATACACTCAAATGTATTCTCTGTGGCGGAGGACTGATATTTACAACTGCTGCTCCATGCTAATCACGCAATGAATCACACAAGGGTATAGTGCATGTTTGCATAATGTTGCAGAAGGAGTCACAATTTTTGTGACTGCGTACATAGCTCATACTTGCATAGTGATTATTTATCTGGAGTTGTAGACCAGTACAAATAGGCTTTGACTTTTGAAGCCATCCATCTGTCCTTCCATTTTGTCTCCCACTTCAATCACAATTCGTTATCAATGAACATAACAAGATAAAAGGAAATTACTCCTAAGAGCTGAGATTCCAACCTGTGGCCTACCAACTGATCAATAATTTCTTCCGACAGGGTTTGTCTGAGTCTCAGCATAGTGAAGAACTGGCCCAGAACAGTATGGCATCAGTCTCCAAAACGCCGACATCAGGTGAGTCCTTGACAAAGGGAAACGAGTAAGTAACTAATGGAACCAAGTCATTAAAAAAAACATCAGTCAGTCTTGTAGCTAATGAATAAATGAGTAACTTCTCCTGATACTGGCGTTGATTTATATCTGATTGTGCCTCGGCCAGCTCCCGAGATCTTCTACACCGACGTGGCTTATTGCGAACAGGCCGTCAACGTCCTCAAACAGGCCAAACTGACTCAGAACAACATCCAGTGGAGGAGGGAGGACGGCACCTTGCCTGTAAGCATTCCACATGCCGGTTCCCTCATGCCCGTAAATCCAAATTGTCACTTTGACTGTGCAGGTATTTGTTTCAAACAAAAAAAAAAAAAAACATCCATTAAGATGCCTCTATCTTTTTGTTGTATAAGTCGTCTTTCCACCCCTCAGCTAACTTTTGGTTTTCCGCCTTCTTCCTCTTCACCACCATTGTCTCACCAGCGGGTGGTCTGGCCCAAGTGCCGCCTGGGAGTCACTCAGATTCAAGACCTGTCTCACGCTGACATGAAGAAGGTGCGCCAATTGGCTCTCATCGACATGACGGCGCTGTGCGATCTCATCGGGCTGGAGGTGAAGAGGCACAAGACGGCCAAGAGGAAAATGCCAGGTATGGCGTCGCACGCTTAGATGATGGCGTGTCTAAGATTTCTATTGGCACCACAGGAAACATAGTTAGCGTTGTTTCCCATTTGTCAGTCAGCAAGTCATTAAAACGAAAGCAGGACAAGGTTGCTCTTCAACTTCCTGCATAAAGACTCTATCATAATCTCTACATGACTCTATTTTATATATTCTGTAGACAAGCCATCACTTGCAATCTGAATGCTACAGTAGTGTAGATGAAGTTCAAACCTTTAAAGAGGACGTGAATGTTTTTTTGTTTTTTTTTATCAGAGAGCACGTTGTTTGGCGTGCCACTGGCCACTCTGCTGGAGAACGACCAGAAAGTGAAGGTGGCGACGACCACTCCTCTCCTGCTGCAGGAGGTATGACAACACATATGTTGCAGAGTGTGTGTGTTTTTTTTTTTATACAATTTTAGAAGATAAAAATATGTCAGATGCAGAATATTTCCCGAAAGATTTTGTAGTAACAATTGCAAGGTGCAGTTTTTTTGTTGTTGTTTTGTTTTGTTTTGTTTTGGGTTTTTTAATACAATCAGAGAAGTTAAAAATATGTCGGATGCAGAATATTTCCCAAAATATTTTGTAGTAAGGTGAAGTTTTTTTTCTTATTTTTTAAAATACAATCATAGAGGTTATAAATATATCGAATGGAGAATATGTCCCAAAAGATTTTGTAGTAACAATGTCAAGGTGCAGTAAAAAAAAAAAAAAAAAAAAAACGTCACTGTAATTATAAAGGCATTCAGGGTAGCGCTAAAGTGTATCAAAAAAAGGGAGTGACAGTTTAGCAGAATTGTTTTCATTCAACTTGAACAAAAGCAGAGCCAATTAAAGTGATCATTTAGTTTATGGGCGAGAGAGAAGTCACAAACGATAATAATGCACCAAATAAAGTGCAAGGTGTTTGTATATATTCCTGATGCAAAAAGTATTTTTGGATTACTAAAAGTAATTGTTATATATAAGCAAACATTAAAAGTCACAGATCAAGCGTACGAGTACAAATCCCACCTGTCTTTTGGTTTTGTTGTTTGATCAAAGACGGTAACTTGAATGCAGCAACAGTGCTGAGAATTCACCAACAGAGGTGACATTGAGATATGCTGCTTATGCTTAAGATGTCTTTGATACCTGAATCTCTTTGTTCTTGTCTTTGTCAGCTTTTAACATTCCTGGAGAAGAATGGAGTCGATTCCGAGGGCATCCTGCGGGTTCCGGGATCTCTGTCCAGAGTCAAGGTATTCAGTTAAAGTATCTAAAGCCAAAACGAATGATTGATTGGTTTGATCCCCAAAAGATTGTTTCCTTATTTTATTATTAAGACACATTTCCTATTTTGTTGCAAGAACAGCTGCAGTTTATAGGGAGAAAAAAAAAAGATACGCATTTGATAGTGCTAGTTCATCTCACACGTGACAATGAGTAATTGAAGCTACCAGTAGAGGGCGCCATTTAGCTCTCAGGGAAACAACCTGACAATTTCTGTTTTCTTTTCATGGCCCTTTTCAGAACAATATTTACATTAATTGTGACATTTGTAGGTAATGAATGACGCACAGTGCTTGTATTTTGTTTATTATAAATATATTTGTATTCTATATATATAAATATAGCCAATCAGAATGTTGTCTCCATTCACAACCTAGTTTGTTGCAACCTGCGTCTTCCTTGACTGATGCTCCATCTTTTTATTGATTTAAAAAAAAAGTGATACATTACAACATATTGCATGAGGAGCCCCAGAACGCGATACAGGCTCACATAGTTCACATTGCAACGTGTCTTTATCACCAAATGTGCAGGCGTGAGTGGCCAACTGTCACTTTTTTGCGATCATTGATTCCTTGGCGCATTCGGAAACATCGCACAGTTTACACAACAAGTATTTCGAATGTATATGATATTCTGTACTATCTATAAGCCCTGAAAATGTTTTAAAATCCTGTTGTCTGCCGTTTAGTTGCTGCAGCAGAACCTGGAGGCCAACTTCTACGCAGGTATCAAGTGGGATGACGTGAGACCCAACGACGCCGCCGCGATTCTCAAGAAATTCATCCGAGAGCTTCCCGCTCCTCTGCTCACCGCCGAGTACCTCAACACCTTCAGCGCCGTCAGAGGTCAGAAGAAAAACGGTTTTACTTTTTATCTTCATTCTGGGGGAGGGCATTTTAAAAAAAAATCCACAGAGAACATTTTCCACAAAGGATAAAACAGCTCCATGTTTACATCTTCTGTCCCGAGAAAGGTGTAACAATCATCTGTTTTCATCCATTTTATTAAAACACGGATCAATATGAGGATCATCTGATTAATGGCTCACTGATGGGGACTTGGTGAGGAGGTTGGTGCGTGGTGATAAAACAGCGGACGTGAGCGCAGACATAAGCTAGCAAAGCTAATGGCCCCCTGTCACCGCGCCATCCATCTTATGACATCCCATTACTCTTCCACAAACGCAGAGGAAATGAGTGCACGTGTCCATGTGTTGGTTGTTTTGTTTTTTTTCAACCTGTCTCACCTTTTGCTTTGTTCCTCTACCAGACATCACCGATCTCAAACAGAAACTTCACGTGTTGAACCTGCTCATTCTGTTGCTGCCCGAACCCAACAGGAACACTCTGAAGGTGCGCACGCACATTTTCATTACATGTAACCGAAATATAAACACACTCGTAGTGACATTTTTAGCTCGAGTGTGTTTGGAACGAGACATTTGTTTTTCCGTCAAGCCTCCTCCAGATTCCAGCAGTTGCCTGGCAACTGTTCTCGAGTCATACAAAACAAAATGGTGCGCCTGCACTTGAGTTTAGCACCAGAAACACAAACAAGACGAGGAAGCTTTTAGCAGTGAAAGTAGGCGGAGCACACACAGCCTTTTGTCCATTGGGTTCGCACACTGGCAATGCCGGTTCCGTCTTTTATCATGCAAATGGGCGAGCGTGTGGTAAACTTTCACCCCGAGTCGGAACACGCATTTGGATCGCCAGATCTGTGAAGTGGCTAAGTGGCGATTAGCATCAGAGGATCGGACGGCAGCGTGTGGATGCACCTGCAGAGAGTGAGCAGCTGCCCTCCACCTTCCACAGCTTATTGTTTCGCCAGCCCAATTGTCACTTGGAGGGGGTTTTTTATTGGCTGCAAAGCACTGGCTTCACAATGTATAGTTGATGTAACCTCCAGTATTGCTAGATTACCAACTGAAGTATCATCAATGTGTTAAAAAAAAAAAAAATGCTACTATTACCTTGATTGTTGCCATTTTTGGTATATGGGGTCCTCTGTTTTCGACGAAGTTCCTTTCCTAAGCAACCTGAAATTGTCTTCTCACTAATCTAGCCATATAAAAAATAATAATAAATGAAAAAAAAAGTAGTTAATTGTTAAAACATTAATTACACCCTGCTATAGTCTATCACTAACCTTTGCTAAATCAGTTGGAAAGTCAACTATAGTAGAGTATCACGCGGTTCACTTTTCATGGCCTCGTTTTGTGGAATTTTTTTTTTTAGGTGAAATTTTGCATGCATTTTTTTTTTTTACACTAATGTACCTATTTTATAAAATTTATGAAGGTTTGAACAATGAGAATTAGGGGCTGCATAGAACATATTAAAGCCAGAAAAAGACTTTTGGATTGACTTCCTCTTTAAACAACAAGAAATGCTTTTGAGGTGTAGGTATTATTGTTGTCCACTTGGGGTCGCCATCCTCATGTTCCCCCTGAATCAATGTATCTGCGCACATCTTGGACATTTGTATGCTTCCAATGTGAACAGTTTGCAGAAGGTCACTTTCTTGTGTTGCACTTCACAAACCTTGTGTATAAAAGACCTACTCGGATGAGTTTGTCAGTTGGCACCTTAGTGGCTGATCTTGAACAAAGACTTGATAAAATCCCACTTTTAAATATTAAACATGCCTCACTGACTCTAACTTTCAGTTTCTCTTTTTGAGCGGTCACAGCCACTTGAGATGCTTCATTGGTGCATGTGCGCGTCTTTTTATCAGGCCATCCTGGAGTTCCTCAGCAAGGTGGTGTCCCACGAGAAGAGGAACAGGATGAACCTGTGGGCCGTGGCGACCATCATGGCCCCCAACCTGTTCCTTCACAAGGCCGTGCCCAGCAGGCTGACCGAGGGGGCCGAGAAGGGCCAAGTGGAGAAGGCGGCCGACGTCATGAGGCTCCTCATCCTCTACCAGGACCTGCTGTGGACGGTGCGCTTGCGGCGTCTGCTGCTGCTCACAGAGTTTGTTTACCTGATGCGACATGAGCTGTGATGTCTTCTCTCCACAGATTCCAAACTTCGTCATGAACCAGGTGCGGAAGCTGAACGAAAATAACAACCGGCGCTACCAGTTTTACGATCGCCGCATCAAGAACCTGCTGAGGAAGAGTCACACCGACAGCAAGGAAAAACCTGATAAAAATACCTCAGAGGTTAGCTTTCACAAATAGTTAATAACGCCTGCTGTTGAGGATTTGCTTTTTGGAGTCGATCCGCTTGTTTTTTTTGCTGAAAAACTATTCACTGTTTTTGTACTCTGGCCAAAGCAATAACAGTATCATCTTCACTATTGGTTCCCAATTTTTGCATTTATTCCAATATGAGCCTAGAAACAAAATCAATAAAGCAAATTAGCTTCAACTTGGTATATCGAAGTCTGTTTGAAAATGTAGCCCTGCTCCCTGCAGGCACGCCGCACGGTGAAGATCCACATCGGGGATCAGGTGAGCGGCAGCATGGACTTCCAGATCAACATGGATTCGCGGGCGTCCGACCTGCTGTCCCAGTTTTCCTGCCAGTTTGTCAGCCCTGAACCTGGGAAGGGCCAACGGCGAAGGTACACCGCAAATGCTTTGCTTCAGAGAAAGAATAGAAGGAATTTGGATGCAAGAACAAGAGAAACAATGTTAGTACAGTATGCTTATGACGTGCAATGGTGACATCACCTGCTTGTAGTACTATTATTGTAACTCGTCACGCAAGGCAGGTGTAATGACACTGATTACCAATTTAAAATATTAAAATGAAGGCAAAATTGGTCAACACAAGACGTAATGGAATGGATTTCCACTGTTTGGTACTGGTTACATGTAATAACCTGAGAAGTCAAGTCTAATAGGGGAAGGAAAAGGTCACGAATTGAAGAGCATTCCAAGATGTAATAGAAGCACATAATGTTTCTCTTTCCAGGAATGGCACCATGGAGTGCGCCCTGTACGAAGTGGGAGGCAACATCGGTAAGTGTTCCATTTTCTCGCCCACATCAACTGCCTCACACTGAAAAATGTTTTCGACTTTTTACCCCCCTCATGCTATTAAAGCACTGTACCAAAAATTATAAATATTATTTCCATCCGAATGATGTTATGTGCGATCACAAAATGGCCGAAAGCCATCTCCGTCTCCTTCATCCACTGATAATCTTGAGTGAGAGTTGATTTGCAGAAACTGTAATTCACCAACGTTGCCACTGGGTAGCGCAATGACACTCTTAATTCAGCCGAATTGTTTTCATCCACTCTGTATTGGAATGCATGACAAATACATTGTGGGTGGAAATTTGTAATACAGCTCGTGAAGTGGATCTCGTTAGAATGTGCAGGTGTACCTAATGACTGAGTGTCAGTGTATCATCTTAATTTATTCACATATTAAAAAAACATATATATACAGTTTTCCCTCGTTTATGGTGGGTGTTATGTTCATAATCTACCCATGATAATGGAAATCTGTGTTTTAAAAAAAAAAAAAATCTGGTAATTATATATATATATATTTTTTTTTTGTTATCTTTTTTCGTTTAATGATTTTTTTACTTTATTATAAATGCTTTTTCATTCATCAAATGTTATTTTTTCATTTACATTTATTTTTACCATTAAAAGTATGTTTTAAAAAAAAAAATATTACAGCATACAGCACAGTATATATTTTTTTATTTATTATGTGTTTTCATTTTGGTATGATTTTTAGTTTAGTCATTTATTTCCGGATGTAGGGTTCGAGAGATATGGCCGCCCAAAAAATAAATAAATAAACAAACCAGAACGAACGTTGTAAAAAATCCGCAAAACGGCGAAGCTGCGAAAGATGAACCCACGTTAAACGAGGGAACACAGTATACCAGCAGGAAGTAATGTTTTTTGTTTTTTCCCTGTTTGCTTTAGGCGAGCACCGCCTGCACCCCGACACACACCTCCTGGATTTGTACAACAGCAACTCAGGAGGCGAGTGGGTCCTCAAGATGAAGCCCAACTCCAGCAGAATCTTGTGAAAGGATGAAGTCAAGACGGCCCGAAAGAAGAGTCGGCGGCCATTTCACGGTGAGAGCAACAAGGCTGAAGCATCCAGATGGAGGACAGATGAACAATCTGCTGGGAGCAAAAAAGAAAAAAAAAAAACCTCATGATCACCCTCTTCCCCGCCTCCACCTCCATGTTTCTGCATCCCTCCATCTCCTCCTCTCTTGGACGTGACTCATTACTTCCTGCTGAAGGACCTGCTGCTGCATTGACAGCAGCGGGAGAGAAAAAGAGCGGGAGGATCCCTGGGCAGTTTTTTGGTGCGCCATCTTTTCTCTCCGGCAATCATCGCCAGTCGAGAGCGAGCAGATGGGCCCGCAGAGCACCTCTGGCTATACGCATACCCCCCCCTCCCACCCCGTCATCAGTCTGACGCACACAAGCTTTTATGGTGTGCATCCCAGCTCGTCCACAAACAAGGTTTCAGTGCCTTGCTCAAGGGGAAGGGAGCAGGAAACGCTCGTTTTTGCTGCATAAGTGGCTCTTTTTCTAAATATCTTCCGACTGAGCTACGTTTTTTTTATCCATTGCACTAAAACAAGAACGCTGCCAGTTAACTTTTTATATCATCACCTCTTGAAATTGTTCTTCTAATATTCTTGAAAGTCAGCAATTTTGATGGCCCATGCATCCTGGTGAAAAAAATGGGAAAAATTAGGGGGGAAAAATTACTAAATTGTGTGAACATGTCGATTTTTTTTTTTTTTGATTTTTTTTAATATGGCCCCTGAAGCCATTTTTACTGATTTGTTTGGTATGGCAAAAAGTCTTAAGATCCTGTGCCTGAAAAGACGTAGAAAGTCAGCCATTTTGTTTTGAAGCAGCCATTTTCCCTTGGCAATGATGAGATTTTCTTCAATTGTTAGCAAATTTCAACCAGAATGCTGTTTGACTCGCACCAAACAAACTCCACAGGGTCACAAACGTCTTAATGTGTGTGCGCGCCCTGAAGACATTCACAGTACGGAGTCCTCCATCTGGTGCACTTCCCAAATGTTCAGGCCGGATGGAATGCTGTCGTGAGCCGAATGTTGCAAAAACTGACCAGAAGTGCTTCTTATCCTCTTGGACTTTTGGGGGATTTTCACAGTCCTGACAGTTTGTGCTCAAAAATGGACATCAATGAAATCGATGGACTTCATGTTTATGCTGCCCCCTATTGACAGTCCAGAGCATTTCTCCTCCTTCTGGCCTCTCTTTTGTGTGCCCTTTAAAAAAAAAAGAAAAGACCCTGATGCACTGATGGATATCTTTTTAGCAGAAACCCCCCCTGGTGCTCTCGTGGGCCTTATAAAGAACATCAATGGACTTCCTAACCTGTGCATTGAAGGACATTTTGAAGTCAAATGGTGTCACCTCCTCAAGGACACATGGTGAAGCTGGTCTTCATTTTTATGAACAGTGCGGGGGGCACGAGGGGGGTTACTGTGGGTCGTTTATTTATCTGAATGTGAAGGCATTGTCGTATGTGAGTTTGTGATGCTAGCTGTTGTTGATTGACTTCACTTTTCCATGTACATAGTTCGTTGTCACGCGCTTACTACTACATTTCGCAGCCAGGTGCGCGTCGCCGCCATGTTGATGCGCCGCCGCCATTTTGTGGCTCTCACGCGCGCACATCCATCATCGCCCGGCTCGCCATCTCGCTGTCATCCGGGCTGTAATGGAGCGTAATGGCTGCCGGGCGCATGCATCACAGGCGTCGCATCTCTCCGATAAAAAAAAGGGGGAAGCTAATAAATGGCTGTTATAAATTCAGGACTCCATGACAGCAGTGTGCGCATGTGTGTGCGTGTGCGTGCATGTGTGTGATGAGCTTCATCACAGGGGACACAGTTGAGCGAGCGCGTACAAAAGCGAGCTGATGGAGCGGCCTTCTGCTGACAATCAGGAGAAGTAGGTCACCTCTGAGGCGGCGTCCCGAAGGGCCCCGGACCAGGTCAGATTATGTCACGCCCTCTTTTTGGACGCCACGTCTGTGTGGATGCACGGGGTCCTCGATTATATGACGTTAAATGCATGCGAGGTTATGAATGGTGAGCAATTAACCTGCCAAAATGTCTTTGGAATGTGGGAGGAGTCCGAGGAGACCGGAGTACCCGGAGAAAACCCACGCAGGCACGGGGAGAACATGCAAACTCTAACCAGGAAGACCGAAGTCTTGCATGCAGGACTACTCGATCTCACGTCCTCAGCATGGCAGGGAGGCGGACTTGCTTAAGCATTTTCACTTATGTAAAAATATGTTTTTAGATGGGGAAAAGACACAGCCCATTCAAAGGATGGCTGATGAACTGATATTGGGTTATGAAAAGGAAAAGTGATTCAAATTGATTTATCATTTAAAAAAAAAAAACAAAGTAAACTCAGCCCGACTACAACCCTCTCTCTAAATCAGAACTCGTGAATCGAAAACTAGTCTGTGTGTGTGCGTGCATCAGTTTACGTGTGTACATATTTGTGTGTGTTGTGTGTTTGTCTGTGTGGCGTGGGGACGCCAATTTATCAACCTTCAAACGTACAGTATATCTATATCACAATGTTTTGATTTTTAAAATGGCATTCTTTACTTTTTTCTAGCCAATAAATGTGCATCTAATGTGACGCATGATGTATTCCTTCAATATGGCTTAATGGCATGCAGACACCGAGATGGAATCAGCGGGGAAGAGCATTTATCAAGCGTATCTGCACGTCACACAGTCGCAGGTGAAGTGGTGTGTCGTTCTAATCAATAGAGAGATTAGCGTGCGCGCGCGCACTCGCTTCTTGATTATGGCTGCAGCTCGCAGACAAACCACATTTTTCCCTAAATGCCTCATCAACTTTGATTTTTTAAGCTCTCGCCATGTCCAAAAGGCCTTCTGACATAACCACATAGATGAATCACAATGAATGAATAAAGAGAAGGGTGTGTGTTTAAAAAAAAAAAAAAAAAAAAGTGTGCTCTATAGCCTATTAGGTGACTAACCCAGATGATAAAAGGTCATCTTAACGTAGGCTAAACAAACACATGCAACATAAAGTATCTGTGAAAATGTTTTTTTTTTGGTGCAACATGAAACCAAGGCTGGATCAATGGTCATAATTTCCAACGTACAGTAGGTTTGGTGCAAACACAGAACTGTTGATCACCAGAAGAACACCATCACCTAAATTAAAGCATGATGGTTCGCAGCATCATGCTTGGGGCTCTTCAAGAAGAACTAGAAAATCATCAGACATGGTAAAGGGAATTATGAACAGTTACAAATAGTAGTCATGTTGGCACAAAATACATTCAGGTTTCTGCTAAAACGGAAAACAAATGTTAGGAAAAACCTTTGCGAGGCTCTCATTACACCTCAGGTATCCTAACCCTAGCGTAAAACAGCACTAAGTGTTTTCAGCAACAACAACAACAAAAGAGACGTCGTCTGTAAAAGTGGCACCGTAAGATGGCTGCCATGTAGTGCATCATATAGTGCCTTGACATAGAGTATCACGGAAGAGGCGGACAGGTAATTATTTATTTATTTATTTATTTGATCATTAGTTCATTTATTTATGTATTTATTGGGGGGGGGGGGGGGGGGTAGCGTTTTAATGGACAGTACAGCTTGACAGTAGGATTGATGTAGCCCAACTACTTCCGGTTCACGTAGCACTAAGATGAACCGTTCACTATCGCTATCAAGCCCCGACGGCAGTTGTCGAGCAGCCATGCTTGCGTCTGAGCCCCCGTTTCGGGCTGCATATCCAAATGACTGTAATCTGGGGATGAATAGCAATCAGCAGCCTTGTACGAGCCGCTGGCACTTCGCCTGACCATCTTCTCCTACCATCACCCCCCACCCCCGAAAAAATGCCCCCTACCCCCTCCCTCCACAATCGGGCTGCTGCCGCCCATTCACAAGTAATCAAGACGCAAAAGGTAAACAACAACAACAACAAAACTATAGTTAATGAACAACTTCAGTCTGACGGTGTTAAGGAGAAAGACATAAGGAAAAACAAAACTGTAATGTGGTCTTAGCTTCGTTACTAATGCTAATTTTTGAAATTGTCATTTTGTAAACATATTTTGTAAACCTTTTCCTTTATCAAATATCCTGTAAATTGCTGTCAATAGTGTTCCATTCCAGTCCTGTTGGTGGCGTTAGTGAGCAAAACAATGTAGTTGAAAACAGAAGAAGCTTTTTTTTTTTTTTTTTTTTTTTAATTAAATTAAAGCAAGCTTGTCTGCTGACATCTTTACATTTAAAGTGGAAGTATTCCGTCTCCAGCATTTTAAACACAAAAGCACTGACCGGTGCATAAAAGACACATTTAAAAAATACAACAAAAAACAGAAGACGTTTAAAAATTGTATCAGTGATGTCACATGACTTCCTCCCCTTTCCCCCCTCCCATCCTTTCCACTATCTCCTCTCTCCTTGTTGTCCCCCCCCCCACCCCCCCACCCCACGGAGGGAGGGGGGGGCGTCCCCGCGTTTATCTCCCCCATCCAGCCGTGCTCGTCGCCTAGCAACACAGAAAGCAACATTTTTTATTTATTTATTTATTTATTTATTTTTTACTATCCCAGCATCCGTTGTGTTGATTCACACTCTCATTCACTTTTCTTTTTTTTTTCCCAAACATCTTTAAGTGCATATTTGTGTCAGACACTAGTGCTGACACACACACATATACGCACACACACTCAATATAGTCAGGTCTGGAATCAATTATGATTGGAATTAATGAAGCGCGTAATGAAGAGAGTGCTATCAGTGCTCCAGAATGGTGAATAATGTGAAAGGAACATCAAACATATTCAAATGGACCACGCTGATTTCCTAGCAGCCGTAACAAAAAAAAAAAAAAAGCACAATACGTGTGAGCGTGTGATGTTTAATATCGTCACATTTCCATATAAAAAGTCTCCTTAGTGACACAGTAATTAAAGATAAAACGATTGCGTGAAAAGGTGAGTTTATCTTTTCCATAGCCATCAGCGGCAAATGTGTTTAAAGGAGGCTGCTTCCTCTGCTGATAACCCGCCTCCGTCCACTCACATAGCGGATTTGTCTTCATTTCAAATTAGGAGCACATTCATAAGCGGAAAATATTTTGACAGTTTATTAGTGGTGGGCGGATCGATACCCTTAGCGATAGCATCGATATATATATGTATCAGATCGATACTAACGGGATGGGATCGATACAACAGTTTCAGTATTTGTGTTTGCACTGTTTTGTCAAACGGGCGGCCATTTTGAGTTTTTTAAAATACCTATAAAAAAAAAAAACGTAGTTACTGTTGTTTTGTTTCTGGAATAAAATATTTAGATAAAGTAGTTTTGATGTTCTACTAAATGTTGACCTAATTTTGTCCTGGGTTTTAAGTATCTAATAATCTGTTTTAAAAAGAAATTACAAAAAAACATAAAGGTCATGAAAATTTATTGATATTCACCAATTCAATGCATTTACCTTAATTATTGGGAAAATATGTATCAATGATACTGTCTTGTATTTACTTGGTATGACATTGATACCTAAAATAAGCAGTATAGCACATAGACGTTTCATCGTAAGTTTACATTTTTATAAACTCCAAGTTTTTGTTGACTGTTTAAAATTGTGATTTGTAAAACAGTATAGAAGATTGGTGCCTTGACTTACATGTTTAAATATGTTACAAGACCATGCTCATAACTCAGAACACTCATAAATCAAATATTCTTAACGCAGTTTAAAATTGGTGCGAGTCTTGTTAGCCTATCTATGGCGTTTTGTGTTATTAGCATTAAGCTAGTTTGCGTTATTAGCATTAAGCGAGTTCAGAAGATAAAATTAGGCGAATTTTGTGTAATTCTCTTTGTTTGATGTTTAATTTAACAGAAAACCTGACTGGGAGTGAAGCCTCGTTTTAGCTGAATTGCCCAACTGCTGCTTATTGTCGGAAGCAGAATATATTTTTTTTTTTTTGCTTGTATCTGAAGATAAAAAAAAAAAAAAAAAGGCCGATTGACAGCTCGTGTCTGTAATTTGTAAACAACAGATTCAATAGATTAACTTTTGTGTCCATTTTTTTTTATAATAAAATAGTTGTTTGTTCGGGATATTAAGTCAGAAAAAGACTTTCTATTTTTGTTAAAAAAAAATAAATACATTTTAAAAAGCTGCAAAATTATTTGATGACAGTTAATGCATACAAACATGTCTAACTTTTGGGGGTACACATTTTGCAAGATGTACAAGGTTTGGCATTTTTGTTCTGGAGGTGTGTTTTGTTTTTGTTTTTTTATATTGGTATCCGTTTTTATTAGATTAAAGTGTTGTTTACATTTAAGATTTTTTTATTTTACTCATATGGGAAAATTTTGCAAGCTGGCTGTCTTGGAAATAAAGCTGAAGGTTTGTTGCTTTTTGTTGTATAGGGAAGTTGTATAGGGAATCACACCCCCCAAACGACATTTGAGCGCTTGACGTGTGCCGTGTTACACGCGTGTTTCTGCATACTTTGATAGCGTGTTGGGAGTCACACGCCATCCTTATCGCCACATCAGCCGCATCTGCGTGTGTCAGGGGACTGTCATGTCAATCCATCCATGTGCATGTTTTCCTCCATTACAATATGTATCGTTTCTTTTTTCATCATTTGAAACCCTAATTTGCACAAGGTGGCAGAGGATGTGGCTGTGGCGCATGTGTCGAAACTCCCACGCCGCATCATCGCCTCCAAGCTGGGCTTCCCTGACCGCACAAAAAAAAAAAAAGACAAGCGGACATGACAGCTCCATGCTGGAGGGCAGCAGTGTGCCACAGAATGAAGATGACGATGATGAAGCTCTCTCGTGACAGCGAGATGAGCGAGAGACACAAAGAGAGTAGTGGATTGTGTTTTTAAATTATTATTGTTATTATGGAATTTTATTTTGAAGAGACATGAGACAAAGTAAATCAACTATTTTCAAATTAATATTGTTTTAATTGTATGTATGTAAAATTATCATACAAATACCTATCCTCATGAGGGTCAAAGGTTAGCTTGAACTGCATATGCTTAGTAATTTTTTTTAACTTATATCAAGTCAACTGCATGCAAAGGCCATATAAATAAAACACCCTTAAAGCTTTGGTTTAAATTACTATTATTATCTTAGTAATATACATTTGTCTTATGTTTCATTGATATACTTTAATAAAATACAAATATAATTGAAAACGGTATTCTATTTTCGTTCTGGGAGCATTTGCGAATGAATAAAAATGGTGATAGTATTATCTTACACTTGTGCGTGTGTGCTGCTCTGCCACCCAATTATTGTCACCATGGCAACTATCTTGGAATAGGGCCTGCGGTTACGTTCACTATTACCAGGTCACTGCCTTGCAGCCTATTGACACACGCGCACGCACACGCCGAGTGCTCTGACTCAAACCTGTGAAGAGGCACAAAGCTTAAAAAAGAGCGAGCATCAGTCACCATGGTGACAAATTGGAGGCAATTTTCAGTAATAGCGGGAATTATACAGCTTGGCGCATTATTGTGGGGGTGGGGGCAGACGTCTGTCCGGCTCTCCATTCACAAAGCCAACTAGTGTTCATATTTAGACTTTGATATGCTAGGTATTAAAATGTAGTGTAATGTGACGGTTCGTTGGTGGTTAATGGAACATTCTTTATAAGATGAGAAAGCAGGATGAAGACGGATTTGTTCTGGAACAACGCTGTTTAATTGTCACACGCGCAGCTACAGCGACAGCACTTCCTGAAAACTTATCAGCTGACCAACACTAACCAATCAGGAGCTAGCAAACTCTAGGCAAATGCAAACGATTGAGAACAGCAGATTCAACACGTCAATTTAGCTACTTCTATTTAAAATATATATATATGTAAATAATTCTAGAAGTATATATGAAATTAAAATATCAACTTAAATCTTACTCATTGCTGAACCTTACAGTAGTAATATTTGCGCTTCTTCTGTATGGTTTGATACTATGCTTATGTAGGCCAATGAGGACGCATGATGAATGGCAGCTGGACAAAGAGACTCAGCGGAGCGTGAACATCAACATCAAGTCGCACCACACTCGAGTTCAGTGCCACCCTGGACCCTCACTTGCAATAATGGCTACAAATATCAAACAATTACACAACAAACTAAGGTATGTTGTGATATGTACAAGTCCATGATGTGGTCAATGATAGTACATTGGTTCTCAAACGTTTTTCATTAGGTAGCAGTAGTTCACCATTCTGACATTACATTCCAGTATAGTAAGGTAGGGTCAAAATTAGACCAGTTTTATTCCTTAAAAAATGTATTTAACATTATTGTAAGGCATTTTAGGCCGTTTGAACATTGAAAACTGTACTTCAACAATGATTCAATTATATAAAATGCATGTCAGTGTGTTTTAATTTAAAGGTAAAGCCAATTGGTGCCCAAATAGTCTTTTTTTATGATTGCGGGTGCTTTTACATGACTTGACGAGAAGTCATTCCAGTCCATTTGGATGTCCTGAAAGATGGACACTTTTGGAGCCAGCTCATTTGTTCCTTCTTCTTTTCCAGCTGCTGTTCAGTCCATTCAGAGTGGACACGTTGAGATGTTGTTCGATTCAGACGGCAGCTGGAGAAAAGTGGATGGAAGGAAAAGTGAGAGCGAGGGGCTGCTATTAATACGCACAACACCCAGTCGCGCCACCAACACCGAGCCCCCAGCCTCTCCACACGAGTCATTCACCAGCTCACAATGAATTGCAGCTGTGACGGCAGATAAAGTGTGTGTGTGTGTGTGTGTGTGTGTGTGTGTGGGTGGGTGTGCGTGCGTGTGTGGCGTGCAGTGATTATCAGCGCTTAGGTGCGTGTGTGTGATTGCCATCACCAAGGAGGAAGAGGAGGAGAAGATTTAGGTCAGATCAGGTAGGAGGAGATGAAGAGAGTGAACGTCAGCCACAATAAAAGCATCCATTGCATGGCAGAAGAATCTGAGTTTAGTTAATCCGAGATTATCTGAATTTATCTTTGACTAAAAACAATTTTTAATTATCTCAGTTGAACTTGTTCTCCTTTGGATTATTTAAGATGAGCTCAGTTAGCTGATTTTTAGTTCTTTGATGAGATTATTTTATTTTATCTTTGCTTATCTTAATTTTTCCTTGATTATCTTAATTTGTCTTGACTTAGTAGCTACTTTTTTTTTTTTTAATAATCTTATTTTCATTTAGGTGAGTTCAGTTTATTTTGGTTCAGTTTCTATTTGTTGATTTGACGAGTTTATTTCAGTTTATCTGAGAACATTTTCCATGTTTAGTATTTTTTTTCTTGTGCTTAGCTGAGTTGAACTTTTGAGATTCCTTATTTTGGTATTTTTTTATTTTTTTTATTTATTTATCTATCTATCCTGATCCTATTTTACCTTAACTTATTTTAAATTTAGACTTTTCTTAGGCTATTTTATCTTAGTTTATTGACGCTTTGCTTTGATGATCTTAGTTTCGTTAATCTTAGTCTAACTTTTCTTGGTTTGTTTAAGCTGTTTATTTTTTTAAGCAAAGCTTAAATTCAATTTAGCTTAGATTTGCAGCATTTACCAAGCTTAGTTTATGTTTATGTATGCTTAGTTATGGTTACTTTACCGTAGTTTACTTCAGACTTGGATTTATTGTCGTTAAAATTTGAAAAGTTGAATTTGTTACGTATTAGCCAGTGAAGTCCCTCAGTTTATCTTACATGAGCTCAGTTTAGCCTGAAGCTAACAACGTACTGCTTGGAAATGTTTTCATATTGTCATTGACATCATTTGTATAGTCATCAACACAAAAACAAGAAAAGTATTTCATAACAATGATCATAACTGACTGTTGCTAGGCAACTTCAGTGGCAGCTGACATTTTAATCCTATTTCTCCCCACTTGTATGAAGGGGGTGTGGGTGCGTGTAACTTGAACAGAGGTTTAGATATGGAGTTGTGTAATATTGCGGGCTGTTTATCTCCAGCAAGCAACAGTGTTGATTCCATCTGAGGCGCGTGAAACAATTGACACGATGCGGAGGAGGTGATAAGAGACTGTGAATTATTAGCATCTGATAGCTACAAGCACACGTGCATTGACTCGTTTTCAAAGGAAAGTCGAAATGTAAGAGGAGCTTCGTCATTGACACTCTTTCCATCACCAGGAAGATCTTTATCTCTTTTCATATACTGTACGCCATTTCCACTGATGATGTAGAGGATTTTTTTTCTTCTAGTCCACAACATAATGTTGCAAAGACCTTTAAACATCACAATGAAACATATTAAATGGTGGGAATTGCCTGTCGTTTGTCATGTGCTGTCAAAAGCCAAATGTGGAAAGCTGATTGGAAATGTATGTTAGCTGCTTTCTGTTTTTTTATTTCAGTGTTTACAATAAGCTAATAATAATTCAGCTCCATAAGAAAAAAAACCCAAATAAATAAAACATCAATATAATAATATTTCCACACTGTATGTGCAACACATTTTACATAACAACTTACAGATGTGTGTAGCTTTGTATACCCTTCCAGCTGACGTCGCCGCTTAGCGTCCGCTGCGCCTCACGGAGGGCAAACATCCCATAAGAAATGAATGTAGAGAGCTTGATTTTCGGCGAACGTTTTCGTTAAAAGGTTGGAAATATGTCAAGTGTCACAAAAAACATCCCGAGAAGGATACTACATTCCTGCGACTCATTGAAACCAGCCGTTTGGAGCCGCTAGCTACAAAAAAAAGGAGTTTGTTGGAAGGGAAAGCGGAAGCTTAAGATATGTTGTTTTTGCTTGAAACATCACTACCTGAATGTTGTAAATTGTCATTCATGAAATCGTTTGCGTCCGGATATACTCGTCTTGCTGTATTATCAAAATTTTCAAGCTATCTTAGCTTGCTAGCTGCTAACAAACAAATTGACGCCCTGCCCTCCACCGCAAGGGCGCACTTAAACGTGACGTCACACTGGAAGGGTCTATTCATGGGGTTAAGTCTCTTTAAACGCCATGTCATGGGGACCAAAAATAAGGCACACCTCTGAATATAAATTCAACAGCCCATCCGAAGTGTCCAGTGCGCGTGTTGCCCGCAGCTCTCGTGTTCCAGCATAAAGAGCAGGAGAGAAAGCAATCAGTGTAAGAAGTGTGGCCATGCAGCGAGGCGGCCCGAGGGCGCATGTTGGGCTGAGTGGCAAAAAAGTTGAGAATATTGACAAGGTTGTATGAGAGAGGTGTTACAAGCGCACCCCTGGGACACGGCACAAAACCGGCTCTCTATTGACCACTGACTTGTCACCTCTGCTCTGTCACTGTACAAGATTTTTATTTTTTCAACAACACTATAAACACACAGTGAGAAATGTACTGCTTTTGTACGGTGTTGTTACCTATTTTGTGCTTAGTTTCGATGTTGGGATTTAGACCACTATTGCACTTAACTTCTTCATTAAACTAATTTCTAAATACATAAATATTATAATTAATAAATAAATGCTATTAAAGTACGTTGTGTGGCGTTAAGTTACTATCCTGCAAAATGACAAAAATGGAAAAAGAACATGTATGATTCCATTAGGGGAGTTTTCCAAAAGTGCCGTGTGTCTCATAGAACATAAAGGAAGTGCCGGTACAGTGATACCTTGAGATGCAAGTTTAATTTGTTAACTCATAACACTTGTATCTTAAGTCATCTCTCCCCATGATATGAATGAAAATGCCATTTTTTGCCAAAGACTTGCAGCAGCCCCCACCAAAAAAAATGCTTGTTCAAATTTCGTTTTGCACTCTACCTGTATAATACAGTGCTTTATATGAAAATATGGAGTACTAATAACATTTTTTATGGAAATAATTAAACAGTTTGTCCATCATGATTTAAAGTGGAAGTCAAACTTAAAATATTTCTTGACAATAATATGTTATGTGACTTCATTAGTCTAAACATGACATTCTGATTAATCTGACATTTGTGGAATATGTGTTATGAAGCAAAATCCAGCCGTTTTAATTCATCTCAGTGGGCGGCCATTTTGCCACTTGTTCTCGACTGAGATGAAATCAATGTTGCTCGGGCAACCACCAATCACAGCTCAGCCAATGCCTTACTATACATGGTCGTTTTTTTTGGAGGGGGGGGGTGCCTTACTATACATTGTGGTTTTTCTGGGAGAAAAAAAAAAGCCTTACTATACATGGTCGTTTTTTGGGGGGAGAAAAAAATGCCTTACTTTACATGGTCTTTTTTTTTATTTTATTTTTTTAAAGAAAGCCTTACTATACATGGTCGTTTTTTGGAGGGGAAAAAAATGCCTTACTATACATGGTTGTTTTTTTTGGGGGGGGGGGGGGGGTGCCTTACTATACATGTTTTTTTTCTGGAAGAAAAAAAAAGTTTTACTATACATGGTCGTTTTTTGGGGGGGAGAAAAAAAAAAACCTTACTATGCATGGTCGTTTTTTGGAGGGCAAAAAAATGCCTTACTATACATGGTCTTTTTTTTGGCGGGGGGATGCCTTACTATACATGGTCGTTTTTCTGGGAGAGAAAAAAAAGCCTTACTATACATGGTCGATTTTTGGGGGGAGAAAAAAAATGCCTTACTATACATGGTCTTTTTTTGGGGGGAGAAAAAAAAGCCTTACTATACATGGTCGTTTTTTGGGGGGAGAAAAAAAATGCCTTACTATACATGGTCTTTTTTTTAGCGGGGGGATGCCTTACTATACATGGTCGTTTTTCTGGGAGAGAAAAAAAAGCCTTACTATACATGGTCGTTTTTTGGGGGGAGAAAAAAAATGCCTTACTTTACGTGGTCTTTTTTTTTTTTTTTAAAGAAAGCCTTACAATACATGGTCGTTTTTTTTTTTGGGGGGGGGGGGGGGGGGGGCCTTACTATACATGGTCGTTTTTTTGGAGGGGAAAAAAATGCCTTACTATACATGGTCGTTTTTTTTGGGGGGGGGGGTGCCTTACTATACATGTTTTTGTTTTTGTTTTTGTTTTTTTTAAAAAGCAAGCCTTACTATACATGGTCGTTTTTGTTTTTTGTTTTTTTGTTTTTTTTGGGGGGGGGGGGGGGATGCCTTACTATACATGGTCGTTTTTTTTTTGTTTGTTTTTTTAAAGAAAGCCTTACTATACATGGTCGTATTTTTTTGGGGGGGAAAAAATGCCTTACTATACATGTTTTTGTTTTGTTTTTGTTTTTTTTAAAGCAAGCCTTACTATACATGGTCGTTTTTCTGGGAGGAAAAAAAAAAGCTTTACTATGCATGGTCTTTTTTTGGGGGGGAGAAAAAAAATGCCTTACTATACATGTTTTTTTTGTTTTTTTGTTGTTTTTTTTTATTTATTTTTATTTATTTTTTAAAGAAAGCCTTACTATACATGGTCGTTTTTTTTTTTTTATTGTATTTTAATTTATTTTTATTTTTTTTTAAAGAAAGCCTAACTATACATGGTCGTTTTTTGGAGGGGGGGGGGGGATCCCTTACATGGTCGTTTTTTTTTTTTTTTTTTTTTTTTTTTTTTTTAAAGAAAGCCTTACTATACATCGTCATTTTTTTTTGGGGGGGGGGGGTGCCTTACTATACATGGTCGTTTTTTTGTTTGTTTGTTTTTTGTTTTTAAAGCAAGCCTTACTATACATGGTCGTTTTTTTGTTTTTTGTTTTTTGTTTTTAAAGCAAGCCTTACTATACATGGTCGTTTTTCTAGGAGAAAAAAAAAGCCTTACTATACATGTTTTGTTTTTGTTTTTTTTGTTTTTGTTTTTTAAAGAAAGCCTTACTATACATGGTCGTTTTTTTTGGGGGGGGGGGGGGGGGGGATGCCTTACTATACATGGTCGTTTTTTTTTTTTTTTTTTTTTTTTTTTTTTTAAAGCAAGCCTTACTATACATGGTCGTTTTTCTGGGAGAAAAAAAAAAGCCTTACTATACATGTTTTTTTTTTTTTTAAAGAAAGCCTTACTATACATGGTCGTTTTTGTTTTGTTTTTTTTTGTTTTTTTTGTTTTTTTAAAGAAAGCCTTACTATATATACATGGTCGTTTTTTGTTTTGTTTTTGTTTTTTTTGTTGTTGTTTTTTTTTTTAAAGAATGCCTTACTATACACGGTCGTTTTTTTTTGGGGGGGGGGGGGGGGGTGGATGCCTTACCTTTCATGGTCGTTTTTCTGGGAGAAAAAAAAAGCCCTACTATACATGGTCGCTAATCGTTAGCATGTCAATAGCATTTGCGTTGTTAAACAGTTGAAGCCTCTTTCATCACTCTTCATCATTCACTCTTATTGTGAAGTTAGTTCAATTGACTTGACTGCTATCATCTTATTGATCTGCTGCCTAAAAACAAAGCAGTCATTGTGCAGGTGTTGCAAAGCCATTCTGACATTTAAAAAAAAAACAACAACAAAAAAAACATCTTTTGTCCGGTGGCTCGTGCGACGTCTCGCACATCTCAGCTCCCAAATCAATAGTAACATCTTCCCTCCTGGTGTCTTCGTTCTTGTGCGCGTGTGTTGCAGCACGAGTGCGCACATGTTGTTTGTGAGCTCATGATAATGGCTTCTTCCCACCACACCACCTCTCTCGCCTGCTCTCGACAATCGCAGTTAATAGCAGCCCAAAGTGGCCGCACACTTCCATCGTGGGGGTGGGCTTTTCAAAAGAGTCCATGTTGCTTTTTTGGAGGATGTATTTATTCATTAAGCTACATGCATTATGGTCCGTGCTCTCCCGGCAATTAAATCAAAGTGTTTCACATCACAGGGAAGCCACCGAAAGAAAGAAAAGAAAGAAAGAAAGAAAAGAAGGCTTTCAGCAGGTTGTGAATGTTGTCAATTGCAGGCAGACAAGATGTGCATTTCAATGAACAACAGGAAATGGAGGCCTTTCTATGAATGTTAAAAAACACTAAAGCGATACCTATATAGTATCCATTTGAATAAGGTCAGATAAACAGTACAGTTTATACAGTGCTTAACAAATGTATTACATCAGCACCGATGGCAGCTTTTAGCCCTAAAATGAATTAACAGCATTTTTTTGTATGTATGTATGTACAACACAAGCTCTTTAACCAAGTTTTAATCTTCAAATATCATAATTAATACTATCATCCATGGATATTCCAAATTCGCAGTTTTACCAAAAAAAATAGAAAAGAAAAATCAAATAGAAACATACTATAATATGAAATGATAGATTACTTTGCATTCCTGTTGAAAAACTTAAAACACAAGAGCTCCCTGAAATTGAAAACATCCGCATTAAAGCACTTGATGGCCATGCAACAGTCAGTCTAAAACTAACATTTTTTTAAGCACGATATATAAGATTTATTTATTTTTTTACCTTAATGCAGCTAATAATGATGATGTATTATTTTTTGTTACGGATGAGGTTTGTGAATTCTTGAATGATGTAACATCCATCCATCCATTTTCTTGACCGCTTATTCCTCACAAGGGTAGCGGGGGGTGCTGGAGCCTATCTCAGCTGGCTCTGGGCAGTAGGCGGGGTCCACCCTGGACTGGTCGCCAGCCAATCGCAGGGCACACAGTGACGAACAACCATCCACACTCACAAGCACACCTCGGGACAATTCGGAGCACCAAATGAACCTGCCATGCATGTCTTTGGAATGTGGGAGGAGACCGGAGTACCCGGAGAAGACCCACGCGGGCACGGGGAGAACATTGCAAACTCCACCCAGGAAGGTCCGAGCCTGGACTCGAACCCGAGTCCTCAGAACTGAGAGGCGGATATGCTAACCACTCGCCCATGATGTAACAATCACAAACAAATTATTATTATTGTTATGATTATGGCTATTACTGTACATTCTGAGCATATTCAGAGTTCTTTTGTGTTGCTTGTAGTCAGCCAAGTCAATGTGAAAGGTCAAACACAGTGTCGCTCACGTCAGACAATTCCAGTGAGAGCAGACATGATGTCATTACACTTTCATGACAACTAAAAGGTGACAACACCCCCATCCCAGTGCTAATCAGACCTATTCAAATACAGGTAGTGTCCGTGATGATGTAACATGTGCGGGCTCATTGGTTATTTGTGTCATAACAGTAAACAATTGTACTATATAAGTATAATATGATTGGCAATGTACTTGTTTTTAGAATGCCATATCTGCTGATTTATGGGGGGGACAAAGTATATTAACACTTAATATATATGAAAAAATAAATAAATAAAAAAAAAAATAACAAATGACTTTCCAGTGTGTCATCCAACAAAACATTGCACGTGTGTTGTCGATGGCATGCAGCGCAGGCTGTGTGAAAAATGTCTGACGTAGCTTGTGTGCTTGCCGCGGGCCTCCTGCAGGTCCCATAGGAGCGTCTCCGTTTATTGTGCCGCAAAAAAAAAGCCAATTACAATGTTAATGTGTCACAGCGGGAGCCTGAACCCCGAGGAGCGCGTCCAACGCTTGATGGAGAGGGCTCGAGTCAACGCGGGTTAACAGCAAAACGGCGTCTGGGGAGTGCTTGGCCATAGCAAAACACGACATGAGAGGAAATACGCACACATATGCTTGACACTTTCAGGGATTCTTTCATGGAAAAAATATATCAAAGACAGGCTCAAGTACTGAAATTAATCAGCAATAAGTAAGCTAATACCAGAAGTAGCATACTGTACTATATAAAAAAGCAAGGCAAGGAATGATCAAATATGATAAAAACTAGCTCATCCTAGTAAAGCTAATAACAGAGCTAACTATTCAAAGATATGATAATTTAATATAATAATGTTTGTATATCTAGAGTTAAGTAAGAAAAGTTATGATACAGTATTATCAGCTCCCCCCAACTAAGCTAAGCTACGCTAAGCTAATGTGTCACCATGAGCTCATCACCAAGCTAAGCTAAACAAAATTATGCTAAGCTTTGCTAATAATAAATCAGCTGTTTCTGCACAGTATGAGACAAGGTACGTCATCTACCTAAAATAATGCCCCAAGTTATGTTTTTCATTTTTTTCATAAAACGCGGAAAACTAAACCAAATACTGTCAATATTACATTTATAAATCATTCAATTTCAGGGTTAGAACTGCATGATCAGTTTACCGATTTTAGCCTTGGGGGCCAGAATGATGAAGAAAAAAATATTTTATTTGTCAAAATATGACAAGGGGTGACAATATGATAAGATGAGCTCACCTCATCCAAGCTAGGCTAAATTATGCTACGCTAAGCTAACAAAATACGGTTTCTGTTAATGTTCAGTACAATAGAAGACAATGCAAGGTATTTGTCGACATAGCACAGTGTGAGACGATGAGCTCACATCAACCAAGCTAAAGTAGGCTAAAGTAAGCTAAGCTAAAACGGGATGAGATTGCTCTATTCCATCTATATCGATCTGCGTAAGATAAGACAATGCGGCACGTCCACAGAGGGCTCCCGGAGGACGACCTCCCTTGGGAGGCCATAATAAGCCATTAAATAGGCGCATTAGGGGCTAATGAAAAGGCTCTTAGTGTTTTGGGTTTTTTTTCACTGCGGACCACCTGGATGTATTTGTCAGACTCTGACTTACAGTGTGCGCCCAAACATACAAAGCAATAAATAGCTATATTTCCCCGTACATTTTATGATATGTTTGCTCTGTGTGCAAGGATGACAGCGCGACGCTCTCGACACACAACGCGGCGTTATACTTGTTATTGTCATGCAAATATTCATAATGGACTGTAGCCAGCTCCTCTGATTAGCCTGATGTGTGCTCAGTCTCCCCCCTCAGAGTTGCCTTTTCTCTGCCGTCCGTCCATCCATGACGCACACGCGCAGGAAGAATAAAATAAAATCATCATATTAGCTCACCAAAATGAGTCTTTAGCGCCTTCATGTGCATTGAAAAAAAGGCTTGATTTGGGGGAAACACACAATAATACAAATAAGACCAAACATAACAAATACTGAAATGGAACTGAGACTAAATAGAAAATGAAAACACTCACAAGGAGCATGGAGAAAAGGACACAATCTTGTGTGCTGAGACAGCTAACTATTGAGGACAAACTGCACACGTGCACCTTGGACTGGATTTCGAATAAATGCTCAAATGGCTTTTCCATAAAATTGCGTCCTTTCATTCTCTTTGTGTTCGACGTTTTGGACTAGCATGCACAGGGAACTTGTTCACAGGCGTGTGTGATGGTGATGATGGTGATGATGATGATGATGATGATGATGATGATGATGATGATGATGAGGGGGTGGTACCCTGCGCCAGCTCACCCATGTGTGTAATGTGAAAAGGAGGGGTGGCTGAGCGTTTGGTGGGGGGTGAAATAGTGCTGCAGTGACACTGTGGAAGGAAGAAGAGAAGGGGAGGGGAGGCTTAAATGCCAAAAGCAGGGATGAGGGTGCGAGGGGGGGGGGCAAACTTTGCTGCTATTTTACGCCTATATGCAGGCTGCGGTGGCATTGCAAGAAGAAAAATAAAGTCTTCCATTTTGGCTTGGCCCGTCTCATAGTTTAGGGTTAGGCTTAGAGGGTGCTGCAAAATTGGGTAGCAATGGAATGAACCCCCTCTGCCCCCCAGGATGAGTTGATTTAAAAAAAAAAAAAAAAAAAAAAAAAAAAAAAAAGTTATTTCGACCAAAATAGCCAACTTAATGCTTCTTTTAGGATGGATGGAGGGAGAGATGGATAATTGATAATTATGATTGTGACTAAATTTTGTTTTAATTAGGGTTTACTATATAGGTAGACGCAAGCACGACTTGGTCGACATGAAGAATTTTATTTTCACATTTATTTGTTTTTGTTGACTTCTTCCTCATCTTGTCTGTAAGCATTTTAATTCCTTAGTTGTGTACAGCATTGATTTGACAGATGTGGTTTCATTGTACATTTCAATTTAATTGGAGTGAGACACTGTTCTGTTTGTCAAATGCAAATGTTTTGTTTAAGTGCTGTCCATGTTTCCATTGAAAAACCAATTTTTAAAATCCGTATCACAAAGATGCTCTCGTGTGCTTTGTCCCTTGGGGCTTACCGTCGGAACATCCAAATGGAATGCGCATGCGCAGTATGACTTGTAAGCAACTCAAGTTTGAAAAATTACGTTGAGTCATATGTTAAACTATATTGATTCATCAATGTATGTTTGGGGGAAAAAAGGGGAAAAAAGAGAAATAAACGATTTCGTTCCATCTTTACCTAAATAGGCGCCGAAGTGAATGAACAATTTTGATTGGTCGAACGTCGACGTAAATCCCCCGAGGACTTGGCCCTGCCCCCTATAATGTCGCCCCTGCCACCCGCTATCATCATCGTGACTCTCCCTGTGGGTGATCAAGTGAAAAAAAAAAAATCACTTTCCTCCATGTGTTCGCATAAATATGAACATTTTATTACAACGCTCGTATTTGGCGGGAATTGTCGCGTGTGTGTGTTAAATGAAAACGTAAATTCAGCAGATGATGAGTGGCGTCCTTGCGAGTGTTTTGGTGCTGTGGGAGATGTTGCACGCACGCACCGCGTAACCTTCATCCTGCAGACCGGAGGCTGCCTGCGTGCTGCTGATAAGAGCCTCCGTCGTTAACACGTCCGCGCGTGCAGGACAATCTGTGCTCGCTTGTGTGTGCATTTTGATGAGATTTAATTCATAGGTTTTTAGGGGGTTTGAGGTGGGGAGCACAACGAAGAAATTCGTCTTGTCATGAGTGTTTTTTGTTGTTGTAAATTTTTATTTTTTTAGTTTGTGTTTAGTTATTTTTCCCCCGAGTGTTGGAATTATATTCCTAACATAATAATGAAGCCTTTTTTTTTATATTTATTTTAGGAGGGGAATTTAAATGTGCCATGCCCTTAACTTAACGCGATGTAATTTTTTTTTATTTTTATTTTTTGGAGCCGCATTGCATTACATTGGAAGCTTTAACATCAGGCAGCGAGGCCGCTTTGTGGCAGGGATCAGGGTGACGATGATGATGATGATGATGATGATGATGATGATGAGGAAGCGTCGTGTGCATGAAAAGAATTTTCATGGGCGGAAAAAAAAAAAACAATATCCATATTTGCTAAAGAATCCGATGCTGCACCTCTGCAAATAAGAGCAAACAACAAATGTATTATTAAACAAATGAAATACAAAACTGGCCTGCGTGTATGATTATTTCAAAACAGAAATGAGGCTTTTTGAAATTTAAACAAGTAGCCTACCATTAAAAAAAATTAAAAAATAGTATTTTTTCCGCCATTAATAAAATCTCCTTTTGCTTGAACGGGCGCCATTCCTCACAATGGCAGACGCGCGCACAGACGCAGATAATCCCTCGATGGATGAATGAATGAATGAATGAATGAATGAATGAATGACATATTTCTCATAAAAAATAATAATAATAATAATAAAATGGGCCAGATTATTGGAACAAAAAATGTCAAATTGGACAAAGAATATAGTCCATTTTAAAATGACTATAAAAAAAATCAACTTGTTCCCATCCAAAATCAATTTTCCTGCTCCAGCCCATGCAAATTAAAATTAAAAAGATGCAAAATGTTCAATTTATGTTTAAAAAAAAAAAAAGAAAAAAAAAAAAGAAAAAGGAAAAAAAAATCCTACATTTAGCTGTGATCCAAATGAGGTTGGCTTTTGGCACAAATGTCAGCCTCCTTTTATATGCGTAAACTTGGGCGAGATCGGAGGCCGCCGAAATGTCATTGGACGTCGGGCTGAAGTATTATAGATCGTGGCTTCGGGAGGGGGTGAGGAGGGAGTGGGTGAGCGGGGTGAGGGCGGGTGTAGGGTGGTGAGGGGTACCGCAAGCACCTCCCCTAGAAATGCAGCAAATCTCTCCCGTGTTCTCCTGGTGCGGGGCTCTATCTACTAAAAAAAAAAAAAAAAGGAGGGAGGAGGTGGAGGAGAGAAGGGGGGGACTCAAGCCCACCTCCCCTGAGCGCCACGGTACCGCATTGGCATCAGTGAAGGCACCTGAACGCACCTTCCACCCACCCCACGCGCAAAAAAAAAAAGGATATCATAAAGGCCTTACTTACAAAAAGACTTTTTTGGTGGGTCGGTGCGTGCGTAAAGCTTTTACGCACGGCGTCTGGAGCCAAAAAGACAGCGAGGAGGCGTCGAGCATCAAGAGGAGAGGACAGGAGAAGGGAAGGAAGAGGAGAGGAGGGGGGCAGGATGCAGAAGCGGAGCAGCGACGTCTGAAGGTGAAATGAACCTGAGGAGAAGCACACTGAGGAAGAAGTGGAGATAGCAACTAAAAAAAGAAAAGGAAAAATAACCATCGGTGTCTTAATTCGAAGTAGTGCTTCCCCCCCTCCTCACCCACCCACTCCAGTGTCTTGTGGATGCAACGAAGCGGACGTCGCCACCCAAAGTAGCCTCTCATTTTTTTTTATATATTGGATAAGGAGAGGAGGAATTTAGCGCAAACATGGCGACGTTAATCCGGAGCAAACTGTCCAATAAACTCTCCAACGCGGCCACGACCGTCAGCAACAAATCCCAAGCCAAAGTCAGCGGCATGTTCGCCAGGATGGGCTTCCAGGCCGCCACCGACGAGGAGGCGCTGGGCTTCGCCGCTTGCGACGACCTGGACTACGACCACCGACAGGGCATGCAGATGGACATCCTGGCCGCCGACGACAAAGCGGCGGCGGAGGGAGGAGGCGGGGAAGGCGGCGACGCTGGCCTGGACGGCGACAGCCACTACCAGCGGGACGGCACCGGGCCGTCGCGCTCGTCCTCGAAGGACGGGGGTTCGAACAACGAACTGTCCGAGGACAAACCCAAGATCACGGCTTGGGAGGCGGGGTGGAACGTCACCAACGCTATCCAGGTACGCGCGCGCACCTCATCGAGTTGGAAGCAAATCGGTCCGATAGAATGAGGCACAACGGAGATGTGATGTCATCATCTCCCCCGCGCATATTCCCCACGAACACGCACTTTCTATTGTCTCAAATATCTTTTGTAAATAAAGTATAATATAATTCAACATTTTTTATGACATGTAACAATGTATTTCATCTTTTTCCAATGGATTCCATGCGCAATTACGCGCGTCCGTGGCGCACCGGAGCGTGCAGTGAAAGAAAAGAAAAGAAAAAAAAGTGGGCGTGAACGAAGCAAGTCGCCCCCTCGGGAGTACGGCTCTGCGACAAGAAAAAAAAAAAAAACGGCGGCCCTTATCGAGGTCTTTGACGTCACAGCGTGTCTCCTTCAACTCGTGGTGACGTTGGAGGCGGGAGGGAAGACGGACGTGGAGCCAAGTGGAAAACCCACGCTACGTCAAACGGGAGGGGGGGGGGGCGGTTGGGTCGTCAGTTAGCATTACAGGAAGACTCAAGAGAATGTAACCCGTCACCACGGTGGGATGAGCACAAGTGACTGGATAAATCACTTGGAAGGAGATATGACAATCTGATCTGACAGATTTACATCATGTGCAATCTGGATCAAATCCGGTATCAACTAGATCTGATATGAAAGTGTCTGAGAGCCTTTTGTCTGAACAAAATGTCTAATGCACAGGATTTGTCACATGACATACCTGATAAATCGGGATCTAATGTGTGATCCAGATGTGATCTGGATGAATCTGGGTTTGTCATGGCAGCATCTGACCCCACATACATTTTTTATCAGAAATGTAAGTAATGGGACAAATTAAAATCGGATATGGATGTAATTGGGTTCAGCTTGGCAGTGCCCAGCCCTGCACATCAAACCAGAGATACAAGCAATAGGACAAACGTGATCTTACCTTTCTAACTGACATTTCTTTTAAATGCTCAATCTGGATCAGATCTGGATTGAACTCAATTTCATAATAACGTGTCCAAATCAAACTCATTGTCTTCAAATTGGCTAAATGTCTGAGCATGCTAAATATATGCGCTTTTGTATGATTTGGCACCAAGTGCCAAATCTGGATCATATCCAGATGAAAATAGTTTTGGCATGGCAACATCTGACCTTGCATACAGGTGTGAGCAATCGGGCATGCTTAAAGTAAGTTTTCACGTTAAAATCTGGATCCACTCTGTTTTGATGTTAAAGTGACTTTTTGTATGAACTGGGTATGTATTTCTGAGCTTGTTAAATTCATGGGATTGGTTAGTTTTCAAATACTGCATACTTTTAATGAATTGGTGCCAAATTCTATATCTGGATTGGATCCTGATCAGTTTGATTTGGCAGTTTTTGACCCTGCATAAAGATCAGATGAGGAACAAGTAATAGGACAAGGTAAGAGTGACTTTAAATTAAATGAGCTCCAAAATTTCAATGTAGTTCAGTTCTGAATCAAAACAGGTTCAAAGTTGCATCTTATCAGCAAACCTTCATACACATTAGGAGATGTTCAAATTGACTGCGTAAGAGAGACGCGATATAGAAAACATAACAATTACACACCAGACTGAATCTGGATCAGATCAATATCAGATCACTTTAAAACCCTTCGGCGTTATTGTGACCGGTTTTCGGGTTTTGATGGTTCTGACCAAGTCATTTCAAAATAAGATAATGCCCAGGGGTTAAGACTTTTTGTCACCAGTTGCATAAGTGTGCACACCCTCTTAGCTGGTGGTACGGCTTATAGAATTAACCAGCTCAGTCTGAAATCGGTGGTGACTTAAATAGTGGTATGAAAACGAACACAGAATCAGAAATGTCCTTTTCAATTCTGAACACATTATAGCATATTGCAGTCACAAGGAATGTTTGGATTGCACGTCCCATTACCATTACGGTTCATTCAAGTGGACAACCACAAGTAGTTATGAGAATATTTGGCCAGCGAACGCCTCACTGTTGACCGGCTAATGACGTCACAAATGAAAGTAAGTTTGCAAACCTAAGAGATAAACGAGCTTATAGTGCTAGACAGGATGAAAAACGATGACATGTTTTTCCACATTCATTGAGTAACCCATTCGAGTTGATTTGGTCACAGTCAAATGCGGGTGTTTGGTGCTCGTCTGAGCTCTATAACCAACCAAATTCAAACTTGTTGTACTTGGGAGTCGGGCTCACACTTGCCGTGTATCTGATTAACCCCAAATGAAATTCAGATGTTTTAGTAGGCTTTCCTGGATTTTTTTGTTCCTTTCTAGCAAAAGTATTTTTTTTTTAATTCCCTCCACCTCAACTAAGGCCTCAGCTTCAGCAGAGGCAAACAGCCCCAAAGCATGATGCTGCCACCATGTGCGTGGCATGGAATTCTTTTAATTGTGTTTGTGTCAAACGTTTCCCTTTTGTGCCCATTGCCCAAAAGTTCTAAACCGGTTTCATTGGTCCACATATTCAGGAGAGTTTACGTATTTATTTTATGTTGCAAGACAATTAATGCATCTGTCTTGTGCTGCAAGACATTATGAACGGAAATGTCAGAAAAAGCCTACTAGAACATTTGAACTTGAACTGGAATTGATCAGAGACACTTTAAATGGTGGCAGGTTTGTAATTATTGAACACAGCTACATCCGCAGTTAGAAGAGGGTGTGCACACTTGTGCAACCATGATTTTCGTGGGCAAGTCATAAGTCACATTAATGGTGGAAAAAGATTTGAGATGATTTATATGTGTCACAAAACCTGATTTGAATTGGTGTGTACTTTTTAGACAGGGTATTCACACTGCTGTGCAATCTGGATCCGATGCGGATATAATTCGTTTAAGACGGATTGTGACACGGTTTTCAATTGGTGCCAAATATTTACACAAACTGGATGGAATCTGGATTAGCCAATCTCCTGTTTGGATACAAAAAGCCACATGCACATACACGTCGATATTTTGATTTGAATGTAGTGTACCTTACCTGGCGGAGGTAACGTGCTGACCTGAAATGCCCCCAAATCACCTCGCGTGTGCTCGCCTCGCAGGGGATGTTCGTCCTGGGCCTGCCCTACGCCATCCTGCACGGGGGCTACCTGGGCCTCTTCCTGATCATCTTCGCCGCCGTGGTGTGCTGCTACACGGGCAAGATCCTGATCGCGTGCCTGTACGAGGAGGACGAGGACGGGCGCGTGGTGCGCGTGCGCGACTCGTACGTGGACATCGCCAACGCGTGCGGCGCGCCGCGCTTCCCGTCTCTGGGCGGCCACGTGGTCAACGTGGCGCAGATCATCGAGCTGGTGATGACGTGCATCCTGTACGTGGTGGTGAGCGGCAACCTGATGTACAACAGCTTCCCCAACATGCCCATCTCGCAGAAGTCGTGGGCCATCATCGCCACGGCGGCGCTGCTGCCGTGCGCCTTCCTCAAGAACCTGAAGGCCGTGTCCAAGTTCAGCCTGCTGTGCACGCTGGCCCACTTCGTCATCAACGTGCTGGTGATCGCCTACTGCCTGTCGCGGGCGCGGGTGTGGGCGTGGGACAAGGTCAAGTTCTACATCGACGTCAAGAAGTTCCCCATCTCCATCGGCATCATCGTGTTCAGCTACACGTCGCAGATCTTCCTGCCGTCGCTGGAGGGCAACATGCAGAAGCCCAGCGAGTTCCACTGCATGATGAACTGGACGCACATCGCCGCCTGCATCCTCAAGGGCCTCTTCGCCCTGGTGGCCTACCTGACGTGGGCCGACGCCACCAAGGAGGTGATCACGGACAACCTGCCGCCGGGCATCCGCGCCGTGGTCAACATCTTCCTGGTGGCCAAGGCGCTGCTCTCCTACCCGCTGCCCTTCTTCGCCGCCGTGGAGGTGCTGGAGAAGAGCTTCTTTCAGGAGGGCGGCCGCGCCTTCTTCCCGGACTGCTACGGCGGCGACGGGCGCCTCAAGTCGTGGGGGCTGAGCCTGCGCTGCGGCCTGGTGGTCTTCACGCTGCTCATGGCCATCTACGTGCCGCACTTCGCGCTGCTCATGGGCCTGACGGGCAGCCTGACGGGGGCGGGGCTCTGCTTCCTGCTGCCCAGCCTCTTTCACCTCAAGCTGCTGTGGAGGAAGCTGCAGTGGCACCAGGTCTTCTTCGACGTGGCCATCTTCGTCATCGGCGGTATATGCAGCATCTCCGGCTTCATCCACTCCATGGAGGGGCTCGTGGAGGCCTTCAAGTACAACATCGAGGAGTAGACTCGGAGGCGAGCCCGCCTCTTCCTCCTCCTTTTCTCGCTTCAGTTCATACGTCAAAGCGCACGCTCGCGTCCATCCATGCAGTCTTGCGCACCACAGCCGCTCTATGCCCTCCTGTCACGAGGCCTTGCGTTCATCACAATAGTCTGATGCGGGTGTGCCTAATCAATTGGCTGTGCAAATCCAAGAACCCCACACCAAAACAGTTTCCCCTCAATCAGCTTGACTGTCTGACACTCATATTCATTTCTTTAAAAGCAAGATGCTGCAAATGTAGAATAATAGCTATCCGGCCCTCCTCCATTTTGTCGCTTCAGTCTATACGACCATGAAAATCAACCACGTCTCCTTCCCCTTAATCTGCTGGACTGACGCTATGAAATCGTTTCTTCGAAGGCAAGATGCAATAAGATGAATCAAATAAATGTCCAAACACAATGGCAATAACCAGCAGAAACATAAAAACAAATATACAGCTCTGGAAAACAAAAGAGCCTACATGCAAAAATGATCACTTCCTCTATATTTTCATTTATTTATTTATTAACAGCATAAAACTCCCAAATACCAAATATTGTCATTTGGAGCATTTATGCAGAAAATAAAAAATGGTCAAAATACCAAAAAAAACAACAAAAACTTCAGTAGTGGTTATTTATATATTTATTTTCCAGAGTTGTAGCCTCTTTAGTCAGTAAAAACACAGATTGGACCTTATAAGCAGCTATTCAAACTATGCATTGAATGTATGATATTTAGCGCACTCACACACACTCATGAAATACAACTGGAAGGGGATATTTAAATAATAATAGATTGGATAAATTGGCACTTTTACTTTCTATAGCTTGGATTGTCAGCTCCAACAATGGCTCCCTCTGCACATACAAGTACAAATGCTGTTTGTCATCACATTCCAAACACGTGGCCTGCTATCACACGAAAGGATGAATTCGGCGTATGAAAAATCTTAATTTAAAAAAGGGAGAGAGAAAGAGAGGAAAACGTGCATACGGACATTTTTCATTCTGTGCAATCAAATGGGGTCCTGTGGAAATGTTATTTCAAAAAAGAAAAAAACAAACGTACGTGTAGTGTATTATTATTGTGGTTTCAAAACAGATGGAATGTATATCTCAAAGTCGTTATCATATATCGTGGAAATTAATATTAAAGAATAACAGATTAAAAGAAGTGAAATTATATTGTAAAAAAAAAAAAAATCATGTGTGGTCTTATGTAACACTAAAATGGTCAGAACATGTATTTTTTTTCTCAGTAATAAAGAACAGAAAATGATGTAGAAAGCAGTTGCATTCTTTTTTTTTTTTAAATTGAATTATTTAGGGGTGGGTGGGGGCTGGGGGTCGGTCGTCCAAAAATAAGACCCCTTTTAAAACACAAGCCACAACGAAATTCAGTTTTTCCCCTTGACTGTATGGGCGTAAAGAAGAAAGCAGTCAAAACGACACTTCGATTTGGCCTTCTCCTCCTTGAAAATACACCTAAAAGGCACTTGAATTCTTTTTTTTTTTTTCTTTTTTTTTAATTCAAGTTATTTGAGGGGATGAGAATTGGGTCACAAAGGATGAAAATCAGTCAACGCTTCGCTAAATAAAAATGAACGTAGGGCCTACTATTTTCATTCCGAATTTCAAATGCTTATTTTTTTTTTTGGGGTGCGCGAGCACTCAAAGATCACACAGTTCAGTCAATGCCCGTTCACCACTTGGCCTCCTATCAAAAAAAAAAATAAAAATGTTTAAGGGCTCAGAAATTGCACAAACAATATGGTCGACGAAACCAGTGCATATACTATACTACTTGGAGATAAGAACATAATTCTATAAACACCTGTTCTCCACTAGGCTTTGGCCTCCGGTGCTCTTAAAAAAAGTATTGCACATTTTGCGCTCCAAGCATATAAGAGACCTTCTGATCTTACTCGTTCATGCGCGGTGTTGTCTTCAGCGGCGTCTGCATATGTGAATGATGGGGAGAAAAGACAGAAGAGAAGGGGTAAATAAACAGTTTGAATAACGCGTTGCAATATAATATAATATAAGTATATATATAAAAATGTATAACTGTAAGTCAAACGTTGGACATTAAACTTATGAAAAATTTGCTACTGCGCATGCGAGATCACGTGTAGAAACACTTCTGAAAACTGCGACCGTTGCAATCGAAGCCCTCACATCATGTTTTCATTTTTCAACATTTCCATATGTTAAGCAAAATCCATGTATAGGGAAATACATATAGAGAGTGGTGTCAACACTTTATTGGAGCATAAAATTGATTTCTGGCACAAAGTCAGTGGAAGAAACGCTTCACGCCAATTAGCGATAAGTGATGCACTGGCGGCCCCTGCTGGCCAAAGGCGGAACAGCACTCCCAACAAAAATTCAAGAGTATGCTGGGGGAAAGTGCAGAAGGAATTTTTCATTTCAAGTAACAACATATGAAAAGTTAATAAATTTCTTAGTTATTACAATAAAACGCAAAACATTTACAAGACAGCAAACCGGAAGAAAAGCGTGGCTCAAGTTGCCTGTACACAATAACGACAGCATGAAATGACTTGAATCACTGGCTGGGTTCCTCTGTGCTGTGGGTGCTGGGCTTCTTGGTGGAATTTTGGACCACCCACGGATGAGCAAGAACCCCTTTTATGGGCAGTCTGTGCACAGGGTTGTGCTTCAGCAGGCGAGAAATCAAATCTTTAGCCAGCGTGCTGACGCTGGACTGCACCGGGTACGAGTACTCCACCTGCACCGGGAAAAGAGATGGCAAATATATACATTGGTAAACATCCATCCGTCCTAACAGACTTGATGTCTTACCCTGGATATCCTGCGATACGTATCCTCGTGAGATTTGGTTTCAAACGGAGGTTTCCCGAGCAGGAACTCGTAGCAAAGCACACCCAGACTCCAAAGGTCCACTTTCTCGTCGTGGGTCTTTCCTTCGATCATTTCAGGGGGCAAATAATCCAGTGTTCCGCACAAAGTCGACCTCCTGTACAAGGAGGCGGGGGCTTTGGTCAGTCATATGGCACCTTCATTGACATTAGGGATCATGTTCAATACCACTTCTTTTTTTCCCCCCGCCCAGACAGATACCAGTAAGTGTACAGTACTAAACTCTTGGGTACCCCAGGTATTTTTGATACATAATATTTCTATGAAACCAATAAAGATAATTTTAAAGAAAGCCCCACATATCCCACCATAACATTTTTACTAAAAATTACATGAAATTAATTACATTGTTCCATGTTATCCTTCCAAATTGTAATAAAATGTACAAAAAAAAAAAAAAAGTTAAGATAATTTGACGATACAAAACCTTAACGATAAGTTTGTTCCTGATAGTGAACGGGCCACAAGAGCGCACCTTGTATCCATACACGCCCATCCCCAACTGTCATAAAGAAAAAGAAAGACGCGATACCTGGACGAGGGCGTGTGAACGGACCAACCGAAGTCGGCGATCTTCAGCTCCCCGTTGGCGCCCAGCAGGAGGTTCTCGGGCTTAATGTCTCTATGGATCACCTTCCTTGAGTGGCAGTAGTCCAGAGCGTCCGCCAGCTCCATGATGTACTAGGAGTGGCACGGTCATTTTCGCCAGTGTGAGATGGAGGATGCCACCCCCAATTTAATACAAAAATAAATAAATAAATAAAAAAAACAAAACAAAAAAAACTTACTGTGGCACTGCGATCTTCGGCGAAAAATCCACAGCGCTGCAGCTCACCGAACAACTCGCCCTTGGGTGCGTACTCGAGGATGAGGTACACACGGGACTCGTCGTGGAAATAGCCGTAAAGGCGCAGGATGTTGGGGTGCCTGCAGAGAAGCATTTGGAATACTTGCAGTGAGCCTCCGTGTATAACAAGGGATCACATTCTAGACGAGTGTTAATTTCGTCAACATACATTTTTCACCGGACTAACTAGACTAAAACCTCCTTTAATAAACATTAACTGGGTCTAAAGCAATATGCATTTTCATCGCTTATTGAAGACGAGACGAAAATGTACTTCACTTAATAAAAAACTGGACTAAAACCTATGGACATTTTAGTTCGTGAACAAAAACGAGATGAAATATTATATGATTTTGTAAAATGCAGTCTGTCAATGTTAATCTGTCACTGTGACACTGTCACGTGACACACCCACTTTCAAATCTACAGCTAACGAGTGCAACATGCACAAACAGAACATAGGAGATGGAGTTATGGTTTAAAAAAATAAATAAATTATAGTTATAACGTTACAATCTGACTATAACGTTCCAACAATAATGTTAATCCAACCGCTAACTAATGCTGGCTAACTTAACTATTTTAGCTTGGATTCATAATAGCCACTTTTTGATATACTGTAACTGTGTGTGAAGTACATTTTATGTGAAATCGTTTTAGAGCTGAAATGTTCATCATTATCTGCTGCCAAAAAAATATATACACGTCTGTAAAAATGATTGTAATGACAAAAATGACTATTTTATTGGTCAATTTTAGTCAACAAAAACTGTGTTTTCTTGGACTAAAATGCTACATTTATAGTCGACTAAATAAAAATGGAATGAGGTTGACTAAGTATGATAAAAACTAACACGCGTGATTGAAACTGGACTAAAACTGAGAATAAATTAAAAAATGCCTGACAAAATTAACACTACTCCAGACCGACATGCAGTAGCAGGGCTCGAGACCACGATCATAACGGTCGCAAATGCAAACCGTTTTCCACCCTCTTTTTAATTTCTGTATTGTGTGTACGCTGATCTCTTTTGGACACGCAGACCACAGATGCACATGCTTATTAATTTCTTTTTTTTTTTACCGAAGGTGAGACTGGATCTCCACTTCTCTCCTGAGTTGGTGCTCTACGCCCGCCTTCTCCAGTTGCTTTTTGAAGAGCACCTTGAGAGCCAGGATGAATTTGGTCTGGCGTTCTCTGGCAAGGTAGACGTTGCCAAACTTTCCTTTTCCCAGCGGCCGGCCGATTTCAAAGCTGTCCAGGCTCCACCGCTTCTTGGTCCTTCCCAGAGGCAAACAAGTCTCAACAAGCAACAAGAAATAAAAATGGTATACTAATGCAGAAAGCCATACTTTGATGATGATGAGTCTGCAGAATCTTTCTTGGCCGGCTTGTCTGATAAAAAAAAAAAAAGTGCATATTTCGGTAAAGGCACACCACCTTAAAATGATACATTTTACGTGACCATACTCTGTGGCATCTCAGATTTAGCAGCTTCCGTTGCAGGTTTTACAGATATGGCCGTTGCTGGTTTAGTGGCTCCTACAGCAGGTTTTGTCAGCCCCAGATTCACTTTGGGCTCATTGGTCTTGGGCTGGTTTTGCTGGAAAGCAGTTTTGGGCTGCGGATTTACATTTGAGGTCGCCGGTTTGAAATTCTGATCGGCGAGTTGAGCAGAATTGGTGGCACTGGGGAGGTGAGGTGCAGACTTGTTGGGTCTTAACGGCTGCACACATCGCTGAGGCCCATTGGACACTGAAAGAATGCGTTGCGGTTTATGGGACAGGGCTACCGTATGCGACTGATGGGACACAGGGATACGCATTGGTCCGTCCTCAGCTCGCTGGAACGAAAGGAAAACAATGAATCAGCAAAAAGACAAGGCGAGATGAGATACTCGTTCGAATGCACTGGAAGTGCGTGCAAGACTTAGTGACTTAGCAACAGCCACAATATAGCAAATACTACTTTCCTAGTTGCCATTTTATTAGTTTGGCTCAGCATTTTTATTTTTATTTTATTTTTTTAAACACACACATTGTAAACTATTCTTTAACTCGATTGGACACTTACTGTTAGGGGTGTGAATTGCCTAGTACCTGACGATTCGATCCGTATCACGATTCGATACCGATTAATCCTGATATGAATTTACAAGTCGATTGTTGCGATTTTTTTACTCAAATTTAGAAAATACCATTACCAAACTTCAGTTTTATAACTGAGCCACTGTATTTAACAAACGGGTTGTAACCTTTTTCATGTTTGAACAGCATTGAAATAGAATATTAAGGCTTAATGTTCCATTAATATAACATTCTTCCATGTTTAAGGTGTGAAAGTTAGACGTTTTGTTGAATATTTTTCCATCAAAAATGGATGTTAAAAAATCGATTCGGCTGCCTATTGAATCGATTCGAGAATTGCGTGCTGTAGTATCGCGATATATTGCCGAACGATTTTAACACCCCTACTTACTGTACTTTTGAGCTATCAATGCTTAACTGCATCATCTTGAGAAGATGACACATCACGCTAAAATAACACATTATGACCAACCCACTGTAAAATAGCCGTCCACGCCAGGGCAAGAACCGCTCCGGCGATAGACCAAGCAGGGCCATTCACGGCAAAATAACACAAGCAGGCCAGCTGCCAGTCACGGCAAAATAACCACTGCCCTTTTTAATACAAGAATCTGTCCTTCCAGTTCCACCCAAGTACATTGCTTTAGCCACCTCTGCCCTTTTGTGGCTCTTTATGTTAATTTCAACTGTCGTTCATGGGGGAGACCATGTTAGCTTGACAATGCCGCCTACTTACCTTCGCTTCAGGCCTCTGAACCTTCAGCTCGTGTAGTTTGAGCCTGGCAGTGTTCTCCATGATCTGATAGAGGAGATAACAAAACAAAAAAACATGGTACGTCTACTTTGCGTTTTTGCAACGTCGCCATTTGAAAGAACCCCGACATCGCGCGACACAATCGGCTTTATATTTGATAACGCTTTATAAATAAAGTTGAGATTTGCAAGATTGCCTTTCACAAAAAAAAGATTTTAAAATTAAGATGTGGGCAAACTTACCAAGGTGTATCAAATTACACAGCGAGGTTGAGGAACCACTCCAGCAAAAAACTCGACGCTGGGAAACGGCTAACCTCGCTAGTTCCAATTGTTGCACCGCAGAGGACATAAGGGGAACACCAGTGGTTCAAACAATTAAAGATTGGCTTTACTTTCGGCGTCTTGAATCCCAAACACAATTACACTTATCTATTAACAAAATAATGAAATAAATAGAGATATCAACAAGGATGGCTCCAAACGTAGCCCAGATTGGTTTGTTTAATTTCAAACGTCCCTCGCTACCGAACCTTTAAGATTAGAACGCGCTTCTATTGGCTGAGAGAATGCACTGCTCGCTCTCCCATTGGCTGACAACTGTTTGGAACGTGACGTCAGAAGAAAAAAAGCCGCAGAGAGGAAATAAAAACTGAACATGCCAGCTACGTATGTGGCAAAGAATAATTGCGTGGAATCAATATTATGACATATTAGTATCATGATTAAGATATAATGTAAATAGAATGGTTATGTATGTGGTAGAAGCAATTGTGCCCGAAGTAGTAACATTACGCGGGACTTGAGTGCGAGAGTGGGGTGTGATTGGTGGATAACAAGGAAGTGAGCTCACGCGTGTGCCTAGGAGAGGAAACGTAGTTTATGGCCACAAATTACCTATTGAGCGGTTTCGATAAATATCATTCTCAGAAAAGCAGCAGTGTTTCGGCATACTACAATACGTTTTGTTTACCCATATATGTTCAAAACCTGTGAGTCGGTCAATCTCGCGAGAAACCAAAAGTCACGTGCTTTCCGGTTGTCGTTCGGCGTCGGCGGACTCGGCGCCAGTCGCGCATGCGCGACACCGACATTACGCGGGCGTTGTATCAAGTAATGGTTGCGCCGCGAGAAATAATATCGCTCTTTGATTTTCTGTCGAAAACGACGGTTATCGCCCTTACGTGCACATTAGTATATTTTAGAAGCGAGGTATATCAAGAATAAGTTTGAAGGTGTGCAAAGAGAGTTGTGCAAGCCCCCTGCGGGACACAGAAAGAGAAAGGCCGCCATGAAGCTGACGGACAATGTGTTGCGGAGCTTCAGGGTGGCAAAGGTTTTCCGGGAGAATAAGGACAAGATCAACTGCTTCGACTTCAGCTCCAACGGAGAGTCCATCATATCGAGCAGCGACGACGATTCGCTCGTGTTGTACGACTGCCAAGAGGGGAAGTAAGTCGGGATTGTAAAAACACATACACATTCAAGCTGTTTTGTTAGCTGACATGCTAACGCTAGTGACCATCCACGGCCTGTAATTGAAGTTTGGAATGTAAATCAACATAAAACGATTCACTCGTTTTTGTGATCACTGTATGAAAACACGATTAAAAGAAAATCTGTCGTCCATAAGTAAGTGGTAAGTGGTTAGTACTTCTGCCTCGCAATTATGTGGTTCTCGGTTTGAATCCCTCTTGATTTATGCCAGACTGAGTCAGCTGAGATTATTCAATTTTCTCGACCCCGGGGGCGCTGGAGCCTATCTCATCTGGCTCTGGGCAGTAGGCGGGGTACACCCGGGACTGGTTGCCAGCCAATCGCAGGGCACACAGAGAAGAACAACCATCCACACTCACAAGCACACCTAGGGACAATTTGGAGCGCCCGATTAAACTGCCATGCATGTCTTTGGAATGTGGGAGGAGACCGGAGTACCCGGAGAAGACCCATGCAGGCATGGGGAGAACATGCAAACTCTACCCAGGAAGGCCAGATCCCGGACTCGAACCCAAGTCCTCAGAACTTGGAGGCGGACATGCGCTAACCAGTCATCTATCGTGCCGCCCCCAGCTGAGATTGAAGGCGCTAAATTACATATGTGAGTCAATGTTCGGAGGATAGGATCTCATCTGTGACCCTGAACATAAGTGATCGAGGATGGATATCTATGTTTGTGAATGGTTGTTTGTCTAACATACCTGCAGCTAGCTGTCGACCAGTCCAGGGTGTTTATTACCCCGCTCAACTCACCCCGAGTCAACTGTTGTAGGCTCCAGTTCTCCCCTCATCCAAATGACAACAAGCTCTATATAGAAGACAACAGGTAAATGTTGTGTCCATTCTAATCATATTCTTTTAAAAAATGTGTTACCAGACCCAAGAGGACTCTCAACAGTAAAAAGTATGGCGTGGATTTGATCAGGTACACACATGCAGCCAACACAGTGGTCTACAGTTGCAACAAAATCGATGGTATGTTGACGTAAGTTTTTATTTTTTATTTTTTATTATTATTATGGAAGCCAAATGTGTGAAGAATGCATCTTTTTGTTTGTTTGTTTTCTTGAAGTGTTGCTAGTACCTCTCCATCATATGAAATACACTAACGGGTCCTTCGTCCACTGAAATGCGAATATCTGTCTTAATTTCTAGTTAGAAAAAATAATGAAAATAGCCAAGGTGCATAAAAAACAATGAAGGGTATTTATATGCATTTTTACACTGTAATCGTAAATGTTTTCTCTGTTTGTTTGCCTCTAGTGTTCATCTGTGCGTGGTTTGTAAATTAGTCTGTTTTAGTTTCAGCACTTAATGAGTATTATTACAATTTGAGGTGCTATATGTTGTTATACTTCACCATGCATGGGAGAGCACGTCCGCGTGTGCGTAAATCTCCAGGATGCTGGCCACACGACTGCTCACCCTGGTCTGAGGTAGTTGTTTGTACAGTTTTTGGGTCTAAGATTGTGCCCCACACTGGAGCTAACTGTACAAATGACTGCCTTGCCCATGTCAGAGCACACTCATCTCCGCTGCGCGGGTTCGATTTTGTTCCTAAAATGTGTCACGTACACTGTATGACCAATGTTTTTCCATTGTGTCATCCTTGAAGATACAATCAGATACTTGTCCCTTCACGACAACAAATACATCCGCTATTTTCCTGGGCACAGTAAAAGGTGGGTACTTGTCTTTCTTTCTTTTGTATTTTTTTTTTCTTTCAGGCACACTGAATTAATCCACTTGACTTTTGTATTCAGAGTGACCTCCCTTTCCATGTCTCCTGTGGATGACACCTTCATTTCCGGATCCCTGGATAAAACCATAAGGCTGTGGGATCTTCGCTCGCCTAATTGCCAGGTAATCTAGACGTGTTGTGCTTTTTTTTTTTTTTTTTTACTGCAATTTAAAAACAGTTTTTGTAGGACTGAAAAATGTAATTATTTGTTTAGAAAAAGCTAAATCTTTGCATTGATACTTAGTTGAGCCGATTTGTCCACTGCAGTGTGGAAATAAGTTGGTGCGATGGCCAGAAGGAAGGAGATCATAAAAGACAGAGAATATCCAATTTAATATCCATTCATTGAATGAATAATCAACCACTTTATTGGACAATATGTAACCAAATATATGCTGGTCCTGTCTCATGCAGATCAGCCACCTGCCGTACTATTGGTCCGGTGCCGAGTACGGCTTGGGGTAGAGTTAGCAGCTACAATTATCCCACAGTGTAGCAAGAACCCAGAAAGCACAGATATTTGATGGAGCAGCAGAAAGTCACTTCCCCGAAGTAGCATCTCACGCACCTGTTGTCACGCGCAGGGTCTCATGCACCTCCAGGGGAAGCCGGTGTGCTCGTTCGACCCCGAGGGTCTCATTTTCGCCGCGGGCATCAATTCGGAAATGGTGAAGCTTTACGACCTGCGCTCGTTCGACAAGGTGAGCACGCGGCGACGTGACATGACGTGACGCTCGGCGACAGGTCGAGCAGCTTCTCGCTCAGCCCCGTCCCTCATTTGCAGGGTCCCTTCGCCACCTTCAAGCTGCAGTACGACCGTACGTGCGAGTGGACGGGACTCAAGTTCAGCAACGACGGCAAGCTCATCCTCCTCTCCACCAACGGTGGCGCCCTCCGCATCCTCGACGCGTTTAAAGGGGCCGTGCTGCATTCTTTTGGGGTGAGATGCACACTGACACTTGCAGTGTAATCAGCGTTGACGTCAATTAGCACACACTTCATGAAAATAAGCCAGCATTTTGTTGAACAATTTCCATTTGTTTATGATTGTGGTTGTACTTTACAGTGAACTATAACATACCAAGTGCTGCTTTATTAACCAAAATATTAAAATAATGGAATCACCAGTCTCACAGTTAGCAAGGGTTGTAGTATCAAGAAAAGGTGAGCGTTCTGAAATAGGGTTTTTAGTCAAGGATAAGGGTTTCAAAGACAGAATTAGGGTGTGAAGACAACTTAAAAAACAATGTCAGGATTTCAAAACAGCGCTTTTGAGTTTTACTGACTCATTAACAGTAAGTTTAATATAATGATCATTAGCCCGCTAAACATTACATGGTAAACATTTCCGGGTAGAGGGTTTCAAGGACAGTTAGAATTTCAAGTCCGAGTGTGCCCTTTCTTACCTTATTTTCTTGCTGCCATCTTTTCATACAATCCTATTTTCATAACATAAAAGTGAAAGGCTGCTTTTGGCGCACTCAGTATCATAAATATTTTCGTTAAAGGAACACCTCTGTGATGTTGTCAACCAAAACTAAGGCAAAAATATTTGACACAGTTTTCCACTTGTTCTTACCTGGTACTACTGCTCTGTCACTCACTACGTCTTAGCACACACACGAAACCGGAATCAGGGAGCGACAAAAAGTTGTCACCTAGATTAGAAAAATCGAAGAGTACTTTCATAGAAATTAACCCATCAAGTTCAGTTCTGAGTCTGTGATGAAATGGAGCAGAGTAATCACTCAGCGTCATTGTGTTTGTTTACCTGCAGGGCTACAACAACAACAAAGGTGTCACACTGGAGGCCTCGTTCACACCCGACTCTCAGTTTGTCGTCATCGGTAAGTTACACAACCTGCAAAATTGACACACAAGAGCGTAATGGACAAAAGCATTCATTTAAAAACGGTTTCTTTGAAGAAGCAAGTTTCAATCCTGGCCGCACTGAAATGTGCAATTGTTTGCATGGCAGGCTCCGAGGACGGCAAGATCCACGTATGGAATGCCGAGAGCGGCTTGAAGGTGGCGGTGCTGGACGGCAAACACACGGGGCCCATCACGTGCCTCCAGTTCAACCCCAAATTCATGACGTTCGCCAGCGCCTGCTCCAACATGGTGAGCCGTGCTGTCACATGCTAACCCCCCCGCTCATAATGGCACCCGTTTGTTTCGTGGAATGATGGCGCCACGCAATACAGAAGGAACACTCGTTTTTTTGTTCTCAGCAGTTTGGAAGCAAAGTGTGATAGCGTGATATTAAGCTTTGGGGCAAAATTTACGATGCTTTTTGAATGGTCGTAAAATACATACGCACACCAAAGTGTCTAAATTATCTATGTCTGTCTTTGCAGGCGTTCTGGCTTCCCACCATTGATGACTGAAGTGTGACATGGCAGCCAGCAGGGGGGGACACCTCCTCATGTTTGTGACCCAATAAATTGTAAATTATGTTTTGTGCAGAAGTAGCGTGTCCATTTGTTTTTATATATATTTTTATTTTACATTAAAACTGTCTTTGAAAACATCTGGGCATTTGTCTATTTTTTTTAATGGATAATCTCTATGAGTATGATTGGACATTATAAAGAATTTGTGGTGTCACATCCAATTGTTTTGGGCTTATGATAAGTGCAACACATACAGTCAAAGCAAAGTCGACGACACTACCTGAAGGTTCTCATCATTTTCCAAAAATATCAAACCTCCCTTTTCAATTCGCCTAATTGCATCATTGTTTGAGGCATTTTTCAGTTTTCTAAAAATGACTAAACACCAAATTAACTGGGCAGTATCTTATTTTGAAATGACTTGGTCAGAACCATCAAAAAAACGAAAACCGGTCACAATAATGCCTAAGGGTTAACAAAGAATCCACTCGCCTTGATTCAACCTTTTGTGAATTACTATGGCCTTGGTTATTATCTAGAAAAGAAATTTAAAAAAAATACAAACTTTAATCATAGCATTTATGGATGTAAGTTAAAAATGACTGAAGCAATTATGCTATTAGACGAACAACATCAAGGATGATTTTTTTTCCTTACCACCATGCTCCCAAAAGTTTAATGCAAAACAATTTGTCGTGATGCCAAACATATTTTTAAAGCAGTTGCGTTAGAGGCCACAAAAAAAATAAAATAAATATATATATATATATACATATATATATATATAATTACTTGAATTAAAATATATAATTGACTAAACAAATATATGTATATATATATATACTGCGATTGGTTGGCAACCAGTCCAGGGTGTCCCCCGCCTACTGCCCAGAGCCAGCTGAGATAGGCGCCAGCAGCCCCCGCGACTCTTGTCAGGAATAAGCGGTCAAGAAAATGGATATATATATATATATATATATATATATATATATATATATATATATAACTTGGTGTTAATTACAAATGTTAAAAGTCAATTTACAGTCATGGTAGCTAAAAAAAAAAATATTTTTTTAAACCCTTATTAGTCCTGCTGATAAGGGGTTTAAAAAATGGAATGAATTAAAAAAATAAATAAATCATGTACTGTATAAACAAATACAGCATACGCATGCAGTGCTTTAAGTGGGCCGGTACGCACCGGTACGGAGCTCCGGCACTTCTAAAAATCTCCCTTGAGCGTTCCGGTACTTCTCAATGTGCAAAGAACGTACTGTCACAGTCTGTCAGCGTACCGGTACGCTTGACAAGACATATTTTGCTCCCAAAATGCTGTTCCGCCGAGTGCCATTCGTCCACTGACTTACATATAATATAGAAGTCCGTGCGCTGATCACCAAGCGCATGATTACTCCAGTTGTGATTTATATATCAGCGCTGCACAAGAGAGGCGTGCTTGCGTCATTCAACGTGATGCTAGCCTAGCGGCTAGCCCGATGCTTTTTCCCCCCCCTCTAGCTCGATGCTCACCGACAGACCCCAAAGTGTGTGTACAAGCATAATTCTTGAGTTAAGAAAATCGCTACTGTGCTGTCCTGGCTCAAAGCTTAAAAAAAAAAAAAGATCGTCAGACTCCGAGGTGGATTCGCAGGCTGACAACACGGACGTACAAAATAAATAAATAAATAAATAAATAAATACATAAATAACATGGATCTCTCATGCCAAACAAGAAGTGAAGCCGGCGGTAAGCATATTTTTTCTCCTCTGCGGCGAACGAAAATATCAGTGTGTGGGGTACGGTTGTACCGATAAGTGTGGAAGGAACTCTAAATGCAGATATCCTCAGTAATAATGTGAATATAAATTTTCTTTCATAAGATAGTTTTCCAACTGCTACTCCAAGCAAGTCTGCCCATCATCATGTTATCAGAACGATCAACAATAAAATGAAAGCAACACTGTGAAATATAAACCTAACTTCTGCAAGTCACCATTCACGATACTGACATGATATAGTCTGAATGGTTGACGCAAGCAATGAAGTTGTGAATTGCCTAGTACCTGAGGATTCGATTCGTATAACGATTCATAGGTCACGATTCGATTCGATACAATTAATCCTGATACGAATTTCTAAGTCGATTGTTGCGATTTTTTAAAATTCAAATTTAGAAAATACTAATCAATAAACTTGTACAGTGTAAGATTTGTATGAAAATGTATTATTTATCTGAAACTTCAGTCTTATACAGGTTGTAATTTGTTTCATGTCAGCATTGAAATAAAATATTAAGGCTTAATGTTCCATTAATATAACATTATTTCATGCTTAAGGTGTGAACCCTAAGACGTTTTGGTGAATATTTTTCTATCAAAAATGGATGTTTAAAAATTGATTCGGAAGCCTATTGAACCGATTCAAGATTTGCACAATGTAATATCGCGATATATTGCCGAATCGATTTTTTTTTTTTAAACACCCCTAGTAGCAACCTAATTACTGAGCATGAGTGGCCAGAATACACGACTGATGCTGATGAAAACACAGGACAATATAATATTGTACTGTAAATTACAACTTATTGGCAAATTTGTGGGCATGTGATTGTGTCATTTCACTCACCACTGTGCTGGTTATATTAATTAATGTCAGTCCTTAAAATTTCCCTTTTAATTGTACACAATGGTATTAAATAATATTTAATATTAAAATTTACAATAAAAATAGCCCCAAATTTTTCTGATCGCGCTCGCATTATATATACATACGTACATATATACAAGAGACAAGAGTACCGGCACTTTTTTTTTTTTTTTTTCACTTAAAACAGTGTACGCATGTATGCACTAATATATATATATAATGGTGCAAAAAGGTGACTTTAAGAAAAACAAAACAAAACAGTTTTTATATTATGGGGAAAAAAAATGCCCCAGCCCCTCCACTTGTCCACTTGTGGTGTTGGGTGCTTTTTTTTTTTTTTTTTTCTTCTTCCCAGGTCAGCACCAAGACTGGACTGCCAGTGGGAGCTAAATTTGGTCGTCAGGGTGGATGATCATATTTCCTATCTGTGTGCACATGATACTGTCCCAGTTACTTGAGCGATGTCCTATCTCGCACACCCATAAGGTCCTCGATGCCCCTTCCAGCTCTACACAACTGTACTTAGACATTCTCAACTCGACAAAGTAAATCGAAGACTTCAGATTGTTTTTAGCTTTCTCGTGACTCTGAGTGACGACTTCTTGGAGCCTGCTGGGAGGACGGCCCCGCTCCTTACTTGCTTGCTGCCTTGAACCGCCATGTTTCTGGCCTTAGTGGTGACGCCAGAGCTGAGGGAGTTTCTGGCCCGGGCGAGAGGGGGAGCGGTGCGTCTCATCAAGGTGCGCATACAAGACGGTGAGTGACCCCACAACAACACACCACTGGAGTGAATTGATAACGTTGGGTGTTGGTTTTCGTTTCACTGGCTCTGCTGCTGTTTGTGATGTGACTATTTGTGAACAATCATCTTTTTGTTTTTTTCACAAAGGCATGTGCTTTAAAAGGGGTCTTTAACATGACTCCCAAGAGGCACCCAGTAGCCCCTGACACCTACTTGACCAATCGACACAAAACTGGGTGTTTACGTCTATCATAATAGGACGCACAAAAACGACACTAAAGCACTCATGCCTGAAATTTAACAGGAACTCGGCCATTTAGGTGTGAAGTAACCATATTTAACGGATTCCAGAGCTAAGAATTTTCCATGAAAAATGGGGTGTCAGGGCCCATTCGTCAACTTTAATCTTGGACTTGCCTTTCATTATACTCTGGATCCAGATAATATCCATAACTGTGAAACAAAGGAACAAATGGATGGAATAAAGCTTCATTGCTTTTTCACAGTGCTAACATTTCAAAACAGGAGGTTGATTTTCAGGGGAACCCCACCACCATCATCGGATGATTTCTGCCTGCACTGAAGGCAGTCTGATCTGACACTTCTAAGAAAAATACCCTCACAACATAAAACGATTTAGAGGAAGGAAGGAAAGGAGAGAGGAGAAAAAATAGTTGAAGGCAGCTGCTGAAGTGTTAAGTGGGAAGAGGGTTTAGCGAGGCCAGTGTTTTCTAGGTATGTTCGTGTGCGGTGTGTATAAGACTCTTCTGACTCTTGTGTCACACCAATCATGACTCTTGTTTTTGTGTACTGACTCCTTTCAACATCAGTGATGTCACTCGGGTGCTTCATCTTGTATTTGGGTGGGTCGTGACTTGTGAAGCAATTTCTGCCCGGTGATAAGCAGTCATTTCAGTATTAGGTACCATAGGGGCACCCATGATCCAACAAAATTGGAATTCTTATGATGTGAGAAGAGGTGGATGACTGGTTAGCACGTCCGCCTCACAGTTCTGAGGACTCGGGTTAGAGTCCAGGCTCCGGCCTTACTGGGTGGAGTTTGCATATTCTCCCCGTGTCCGCGTGGGTCTTCTCCGGGCACTCCGGTCTCCTCCCACATTCCAAAGACATGCATGGTAGGTTAATTGGCGCTCCGAATTGTCCCTAGGTGTGCTTGTGAGTGTGGATGGTTTTTCGTCTCTGTGTGCCCTGCGATTGGCTGGCAACCAGTCCAGGGTGTACCCCACCTACTGCCCAGAGCCAGCTGAGATAGGCTCCAGCACCCCCCGTGACCCTTGTGAGGAATAAGCGGTCAAGAAGATGGATGATGTGAGAAGCTAGCATGATACATTACGCATGCTAAAAATCTGCGCAGTCTTATATAATTCTGGAACATCTAACTTTTCAAGCGACATGCTAAAAACCTACTGATAGGTACAATGTTAACATTTTAGCTGCTGGTATGCTAACATATAGCAAGCTAGCAACCTGAGTGGAAAACATGCTAAGATGGCTCGATTATGATCATTTCCTTTATTTAGCTATTGAAAATGAGAATTGTTCAAATTATAGTAGCTATGCTTAAAAAAAAAAAAAAGATTGGTAATAAGTTTACTTTCATCATTTCCTGTAGTTAGATATTATTGCCAATGCCAAAATGATTACAGTTGCAATGATAACAACTTAGCAACAAAGTAAAGTGATTTCAAAATTTTCACGGTTATCAATTTGTACTGAATCTCATGCAATGCCGTTCCTAATGTTGTGGTCATTCATAATATATGCTCGCACAACAAAGGAAAGGTTAAGGAAGGAGAGCCGGTGGAAAATATGCAGAATAGGAATGTGTTGCCCCTCAGAATAGCAACTGTTTGCAGGAGACAAGTCAGCAAAGCCGCGCAGCTAGCTAGATGATGGACAGGTGAATAGAAAACGGTCAACATGCTATGCTAAAAATGACATCAGCTCAATTAATGGTTAGCTACTGAGCAGATGTATTTTTAGACAGAAAATGGTTCACATGGCAAAAAGCAAAGTCATGACAAAAAGCGAAACAATTAGCATTAGGCCGATTAGTTAGGATAAGTTAGTTGCTAGATGGATGGGCGGCTGGGCAGGCAAACGGATGGGGCAAGACGGACAAGGACAGTCAAATAGATTGGGATGGACAGACAATGAAGAGACAGATTGGAACAGGCAAACATATAGACAAATAGGGATGGATGGACACAAGTAATAATGAATGCACATATGGACAGATAGACCGATATGGATGGATGGACAGACAAATAGAGAGAAACAGACAGGCAGGGAGACATGGACAGAGGGACTGTAAGTGGATGTACAGCTCACAGACGAACAGACAAGACAACTAGAGATGGACACACAGGGCCAGCAAATAGTGACCGACAGGCGGACAGGGCTGGAACGTAAATAGATTGCTGGATAGAAAATGGCTGACATCCTACACTAAAAAAGCAAAGTGGCATTCGTTCGCATAGCTAGCTAGCTGATGGATCGAAAAAACAAGATTAGCTGGATTAGCTAGCTAGGATATATTGATATGAAATGGGTGCACTAAAAACAAAGCAATTCTTAATATGCTAGCTAGAAGAGAGGTGAGTCGATTGAGCGACCGACTGACCAATTTAGCGGACGATATCAGACATGCTACGCTAAAAGGCAAACCAATATAGCTCAATTAGCTAGCCACAAGATGGTAAACAAAACGGAGCTCACATAGCAAACGAGCAGTTCAATTAAATGATAGACAATGGCAGTTGTGCTACGCTAAAAGGTAATTTGACATTAGTTTAAAAAAAAAAAAAAAAAAGCTACCTATCAGATATTGATATGAAATGGCAGATATGCTGCACTAAAATCAAAGCAACATTAGCTCAATTTGCTGGCTACATGATACAGTTTTGCTTGAAAGTTCACATAAAAGGCTTAATGTCCATAAAAATCCAAAATACTGTGGCAATTGTTTTGATATTTCCGAAATTGAAGTTGACATGAGTAGCGATGTGCATGTGAATTTTGGTGACGATTTATAGCATATTTGTATCTTGAAGCGACAGTTTTTTACAGTTGTGCTCATAAGTTTACATACTCCAACCGTATGTAAACTTTCAAGCACAACTATAGATAGATAGATAAAATGGTGTACTAAAGACATAACGTCATTCCATTGGCATGTGTTGTAATGCAAGGTAAGGTATGTGATGTCGGCCTGGTGTGACTTTCAGAACAGCTGGTGCTGGGGGCCTACAGGGAACCAGAACAGAGCTGGGACCAGGACTACGACCACTTTCTCCTACCTCTGTTGGACCGACACGAGCCGTGCTATGTGCTGTACCGCCTGGACTCCCACAATGCACTGGGCTTTGAGTGGCTCTTCCTATCCTGGTCACCTGATCAGTCTTCCGTATGTCACAACGGACACCAAGACTGTGTCAGAATGTCTACACTATTTTTATATATATATATATATATATATATATATATATATATTTATTTATTTATTATATAGTATATTAGGCTGTAGCGGACGCACCAATTTGTAGGGGTGTCCGAATGTCCTGTATGAAAAAATGTAGTGCACTCACAATTACCCACAATGCATCTGTTGGTCACTTAACAGGGTAATATAGACCACAGTGCATTGTGTGCAAGAAAACAAACGCAAGCGATGCAAAGCAGTGAAAACCTCACATGCGACGAGGAGCAGGTCTGCTTTCCTAACAGAATAACTATATACAGTATTAGGCTACTATATAGTGCGGGACAATATAGTCAAGTCAAGTAGAGGTTAGGGGATAAGAGTGGACATTAGGACACAATTCATCTTTATCCTTTCCTGATCAACACATACATATATAAAGAAGCAGTCAGATAGAATTTACTAGGGTTGTCTACAAAAAGTAATGCACACTACATGAAAGCTGAAATCTGTCCAGTTAGCTGATATCACTTTGTTTTTTAGCTTAGCATGTCACACACTAACTGTCAGCTAGGTGTTTGAGCTACATTGCCTTTGAAGCTAGCATAGCATTTTCTATGGATCAACTCATCTGCTAATAAGCTAACCAAGCTAATGTTACTTTGTTTTTTCATTTGCTAGCATGCTGAGTTAATGTTTTGTTTTTTAGTGTATCATGTCTAATATCTATCGATTGATTGATTCATCAATCTGCTACCTTGCTAATCAAGCTAACTTCCCTTTGCCTAGTCACAAAGCATGTTGGCCATTTTCTTTGTACTAGCTAGCTGGTCAAGCTAATGTAGCATGCTCTGTTACAAGTCTATCCTCGGCTGGTTGTCTTTAATTGTTGAGTGGTTTGGCTCTATTTAGATTAGTTTTGTTTCATGATTCTTTTGTTAACACACATTCCACTTTACATTCATCCATTCGACAGCCAAATGGCACCAGAATGCGATTAGTGAAATTTTCAGATAATCTCATTCCCAAGTAAAAAGATTCATGTTGAACAATAGCTAGTGTGTTCAGTGTGATTGTGCGTACAAAACGTGCTGCATGGCAATTCATCAACAGATCTCAATCTAGAGCGTCAGCATAACAACAAGCAGCTGACTGCTGGCATCACAAGCTTTCTTAGCTCTTGGCGATATTATTACAAAGATATCCTCTTATGTAGCTGTCAATGTGAAGTACAGTACTGATAAATTGATGATGTTAAGTTACGCACTCTAAAAGGTCGCTCAGTCTCTTTCCAATAATTCAACACTTTGCATGACTCAAAATAATGGGAAAAATCAGTCACTCGTGCGGTTGTGTCATGTGGTGTTTTTCGTCACCGTGACAACCGGGTTAACTGAACTCAATTTAATTGAGATTAAAATGATAACCTTACGATACTTAAGTAAGCAATCTTAAAATGGTAATCTTTTTTATCTTAAATTGGTAATTGTATTATTTTTCTTATTATTGTTTAAAATATTTTGAAATCAATCAATCAAGTCCCTGTTGGTCTGCTGGTTTCAGGTCAAAGACAAGATGGTGTACGCTGCCACCCGTGCCACCGTCAAGAAAGAGTTTGGCGGTGGCCATGTGAAGTATGAGATGTTTGGCACACTGGAGGTCAGAGGTCATTTGCAGCAGTGACGTGTGTTTTAAAAGGGGCTCTCTCAACGGTATGTCTTTCCGAATCTCCACAGGAAGACGTCTCCCTGTCGGGCTATCAGCGTCATGTGTCATTATGCACCGGTCCTGCCCCGCTCACGCTAGCTGAGCAGGAACTGCAGAGGATCAAGCTCACTGAGGTAGGATGCCATAATCACCTCATTGGTATTCTCATTGCAAAAGTATGCACCCGCTTCACTTTTGCCCATATATTTGTTTTATCCACAATATCTTGAAAAGAGTCGCAGAAATCTCAAAACTCAACTCACGGTCAATTAATCATAACTGTAAAATATGTGACCTTCAAGTAAAAATCGCAGATACCGGTACGTAGTTCTCTACAAAATATTTTTTGAAAATAGTTTTCCTTCCGACAACATATCTTGAGAATAACTTACAATTTTGTTATTGAAATTGTTTTTCCCACTAATCTGATAGTGTAATTTAGTCTTTCATTTAAGTGGCTTGAATACGCTTTCATATAAGTATTTACTATTTGCGTACATCTTGCTATTTGAATTTCTTACTTGAAATAAAGTAAATTTGAAGAAAAAAACAAAACAAATTTTATTAGTGTGGTGATTTTTGTATTGAAGGAGAAGGTATTGAATCCTTTTTGGCCTGAACAAAATGTGGGACAGGTCAAAGGGAGTGCAAGGCACTGTATGAATGGTGCTTGAGTGAATCATTCTGACAGCTAACCTGTGACTGATTGCTTTCACAGGGCAGAGTCAAACAGGTATGTGTTTATCAGAGATGATCATGGGGACCAACCACACTGCATTTCACTGTAAGTGCAGATTTATTGTGACCTGAAGAATAGGTCTTATGGTACAGTATCAAGCAAAGCATCAAATTTATAATAATGAATGATATCATGTCAGCTACTTAATGTCAGATTTAGGCATATATATATATATATATATATATATATATATATATATATATATATATATATATTTGTTTTGTTTTTTTAAATAAACGTGTAAGTCCATACTGTCTTAGTCCTCTGAAAACAAATTGTACAATAGAAATTTAGTTTTTTGGGGGGATTTTTACTTAGCACAGAGCATAGTATCAGCTTGATACCGCTACCTGGTATCGGTACTTGCCCATCATTTAAGACTAGTCTTCTTTATCCTCCTTTTCATTCAACATCAAAGAATATTGTTTTATATTGTATTTTTTTCTTTTATAAATGATTAAAATAAAAAAATGAAATCAACATTTTTTTTTATGCCCCCTCAGGAAAAAGAAAATATTTTACAGTATTCCCCTCTTTCTAATTGTAGCCTGGAGCCTTCCTTGATGTGTGCTTGCTGCCCCCTGCAGGTGACGGCAGAGAACAGCGTGGATAGTAAGCAGCAAACCCTTCAAGGCCTGGCATTCCCTCTGCAGGAGCCGGCCAGACAAGCCCTCAAGCAACTTGCCCAGAAGCAGATCAACTACATACAGCTGGTCAGTACCACCAGAAAATCACTTATCACACCGGAAAAATTCATATAATAATAAATGACCACCTTCATTCACCCTCTCAGAGATTGGATGTGGAGCGGGAGACCATTGAGCTGGTTCATTCCCACCAGACTGAAATGTGTGACTTGGCTTGCCGGGTTCCCAAAGACACGCCAAGATATCATTTCTTCCTCTACAAACACTACCATGAAGGCGACTACCTCGAATCCATCGGTGCGCCATCAGAGTCCCATGCTTGTTTTTTTTCGATGGAATGTCTGGAGTGGAGTGACCCCCTTTGACAACAGCCTTATATTTAGTAGCAGAAGCCAGACGAGACCGGACGTCCAAAATAGACCAGACGGATCAGACAAGCAAGCAGTAATGTGATTTCTGAGAAAATAGTGTTCTGTAATAATCACAAGTCGAAGTATGTTAGCCGGATCTGTATTTAAATTTCGGCAATGGCCTTCCTGTGTCAGCCTTTTACATGTTCTACCATGCACGTTAGGTTCTTTGAAGAGTCAAAATGATCCTTATGTGAATGTGACCGTGATTGACCCGCGAATCCATCTTACACATGCCTGTACAAAATGGACGGAATGATTGAAGCCACACGCGGCTTCTCCCGAGTTCATTGTGGGACGCCTTTCGGAGAATCAGATAATCAAAGTCAATGTACAGTATAACAAAGAGCACCTTGTGTCCATGAGCCAGCCACATCATGCACCACTCTGATGATTGGCCCTATTTCCTCAGCACGTGATGTCATCATCAGTCAAAAGCAAGAGTAAAAAATAGTTTTCAAAGGTATTAATTGTACATGAAAAATAATGAAGTTATCAAATTAATTCTGGACAAAATATGAACTTTTCACTGCTGAAAATTGTTCAGTGAGTCAAGTATCCCATTAAAGTATAAAAACATATTTTAAGGGGAAAAAAAAAAGCCATCCTGCAGTATATTATCTTCATTTTTAATTATTATTGATTTACATGATTATATTAAATATACTGACCTAGTATTTCCTGGTATTTCCCCCAAAATTGAAATGACTAAATAAGTTACTGATTCTTTTTTTTTTTTTAATTTATTTATTTTTAGATTCGGAATACATTATAAAATATAGATCCAGTAAGGCTCTCGGGTGAAGCCCAGAATTCAAAGCAAACAAGGTGAAGCAGCGTTTAGCTGTTATGCTGCACACAAATGGAATAAGCTGCCAACAGAAGGGAAGTCGGTGTGAATACGTTCAGAAAATCAGTTTTTCCCCAAAATTTCTTATGCAGTATGCTCTTTCATTTGGCTACTTTTTTTTTATTTTTTTATTTGTTTTTAAATGTGTCTAGTCAATTTCTTTGAAAACATTTTCAAATGTTCCTTTTGTAGTCACGTTTACAAATAGAAAATCTATCAGAAAGGGCACATTAAGTACCTGAATTGCTGGTTCTATTTCGTCAATTAAGCGTCTTTCCTTCTGTTGTGTAGTGTTCATCTACTCCATGCCCGGATACAGCTGCAGCGTCAAGGAGCGAATGCTGTACTCCAGCTGCAAGAGTCGACTCCTGGAGGAGGTGGAGAGAGATTACCAGCTGCAGGTTGCTAAAAAGGTGAAAGGGAGTCAGTCAGTTGTACACAGAGCAGCTGTAGGGAAAAAAAAAATGTCTTTGAGGACACTGAGGTCATGTGCTTGGTGTTTTTCCTTTCTAAGAATTTCAGGCTCTCAGAAACATTACATGCTTTGTAATTCTTGTGGAGGATTTAATAACTCATAAAAATATGCAAACTGCGGCGTGGCAAATGCATTATATATTTTTTCCTCTCTCTTCAGTTGGAAATTGAGGACGGGGACGAATTGACGGAGGAGTTTCTGTACGAAGAGTTCCATCCCAAGCAGCAGGCCTTCAGGCAGGCCTTTGCCAAGCCGCGCGGCCCCGCGGGCAAGAGGGGACACAAGCGCCTCATTAAGGGCCCCGGTGAGGCCGCGCAGGACGGCTAGAGGCGGCCCAAATGTCTCGCCTGAGGTGTTTCTCCACTTCTGGCACCTTGCGAAATAACGCCTGACACCTCGCCAGGGTCACAACAATGAGCTCAGTGTCCGATTGCTTGTGAGCACAGGAAGCATTTGTGAGATATCGGCAGTTCTCTCTCTCTCTATGTATAAGGTTCAGAATAATATCGCCGTGTTGAAATATATATAAGTAAAACTCAACGTCCTTATCGTTGTTTTTCTTTTCATACACACAAATTGGGAACGTCGCACAATGCACATTTTTTTTTTTTGTGTGTTACAAATGTGTTGTTCCCTTACACAAAACAATGTAAAAGGAATATTGCATAATAAAAAAAAATAAATAAATTAGGGCTAGCAAGTCTAGCATCTTTGGTGGGAAAAAAAATACACTCAAAAAGCATAATTGTTGAACCAATTTAAGATTACAGATTGAATTGTTCACCAATTTAAGAAAAAAAAAATCGCTTTAATTGGTAACATACAATTGAATTAAGTTAATCCAAAGTGACTCAATTAAGTTTAATGAACTCGTAATTCATTAAACTTAATCGACTCACTTTGGATTAACTCAATTCAATCGCGTGTGACCAATCGAAGCAATTTTTTTTTTAAATTGATCAACAATTTGTAATTTTAAGTTGGTTCAACAATTCTCTTAAAAGTGTAGAATACATTTTAGACTCGCAAGTAGGTCTAACTTGTGGCGTAATGTGATTCTGTTAGATTTGATGAGTGCACATGAAGGCAGACAGATTTGGTGTTCTGCGGACGTGTGACGTGGGTCATGACAATCCCTCATTTTAGAAATCAATTTAGAGCTGTCAAAGTTAATTGATTAATTGATTACCAATATTAATCGATTATCAATATTATTCAATCCTCTGATTTCAGCATATCAACAGTAATTGTTCACTGATTTCTGTAGTCCTTCTTGAAAGACTGATTATCTTCTGTGTTGAATCAAAATTAAGACATCTGTTTTTACTATGGAAAACAATGACCCAATCGGTAACATACTATAACAACCATCCTCCTTTTTATAAATCACTTATACAAATACGAAGTAAACACCAATCACTGGTTAATAAACAGTAATCAGGGGGTTTCAAAAAATACATTTAAATGCAAAATTAAAATGAATCGGATTAGTCGATTAATCAAACAAAAAATATTTAATAGTGACAGCACTAAATCAATTCATTGAACAAATTATGATCATTGTTGTATCAACTCCTTTACATCTGTGTTGTATGGTATTGACCAACTTCTGGCACCCGTAACCTATTCCAGCATCTGCATTTATTTTTCAAAGTAAAGTGTCTCTCACTGTCTACTAGCAAAAGCAAAAATATTCAGCAGTTTTCAGTTAATAATTCATGCTTATTTTTCCAAAACACAATAGATGAACGTTATAGCATGGCCAGCATGCTCCCCAGACATAAATCCAATACATAGCTAGCGGTGTGACATATTGTCGTTTCTGAAGCGAAACTGTGAAACGTAGGTGAATATTGGAATGTCTGTTCAATTATTATTATTTTTTGGTTTTTCAAATAGAACACAGTGTTTCCAGTGTATTCAAGTATATGCAAATCAAAACTTTTTATTTTTTTTATTTTTTAAAAGGATTAGGAGCTTTCTTCACTAAAACCAACTGTTATCATTCTGAACACAAATGTACGTACAAACTTGAACACAAGCGATAATGTGAAGCCAATCTGTTTCTTTTTTTCCCCTTCTCCATTCTGTTGAACTGTATCGGAAACAGCCGACTTGTTTACAGTATGACAGACTGGCAGCATAAATCTGCAGCGGAGTTTTGAACACACATTTTGTACCAGTGATGTTTGTAAGAAACTGAACGAAAATAAAATGCTTTTAATGTTTTCACTCAGCATGCAGCTGTTATGCATACATGCATGGATGGATCAATTATTGTTGGGTTTTTTTTTTTTCTCTCCACGTTAAATGTTGAAATCCTTTAGAAACAACAGCGACATTTCACATTTGGTCATGGCAATAAAGCAATGTTGAAAGCAAATTCAAATTCAATCAATTGTGCAGGGCTGTGACCTGAGCCCAAAGCACAAAATGCGTGACCATCAAACCATTAAGGGCTCCGAGATGGATTTTCTATAACTACGACTACATTATCAGCAACAAAGGCTTCCATTCAATCTTCTACAGTCCCCTGACAAGAAGTGACTTGAAAAATAGCATCTGCTATCCACTATGAGTCCCACCTCGGCTATCATTCAAGATCATAAGGAATCACTGGAATGGACAGGAATTCCCAGAAGCATCAGAAAAATGAACTTTTTGACCTTTTGCCACATTTCAGGCTTCAAACATAAGATATTGTTTTATTATTATTATTTTTATTAAGATTAGGTCTGTCAAAGTTAAAGCATTCATAGATTAATTAATCACAGAAAAATGTTGCATTAATCACATATTAACACATTAATCGCACTATTTTTTTGGACGGCACTTGAGCCTTGAACGTAACCGCAGATGGTTACGTTAGGTCAATGCACGGCATTTCCTACGCCTGTTGTTCCAAAATGAGCGGGGTGACTCCAGTTGGTGTGCTCGGTGGTAAATTTAGCTTTAAAAAAAAACAAAAAAAAAAACACCCAGACGGGACTTTAGATAAAACAAAAGTAATTTGCATTTAATGAATTAATACTTGCTGAATTGCACCCAATTGATATGATGCTGTTACGTTTTGAGCAATACACGCATGCATGCAATTGCGTACATGCATTTAATCAATGTTTGCAAATGACATTCAGATAATAAAATGAGTGAATGCCTTTTGTATTTATTTTATATTACGCGAATACGCAAGTAATTTATCTGATTAATCGTGATTAATCGGATTAAAAATTTTAATCGTTTGACAGCACTAATCTCAAGGCACCACTGTAAATGGAAATTGTGTTTTGCATCCTTACTGTTTTTGTTTTTTTGTAGCGAGAGAATGAAATGAATGGAAAAACTTCATTTTGATTCTGACATGAACTGTACCATTCAAGCCGTACAGAATCACATGGCAGAAAGTGATTAAAACAATTTTTAAAAATAAGTTTTCAAATGTCTGCAGTTGTGAGAAAAACAATGATATAATTTTAAACACGCACAAAACTTCTTACCTTGCATTACTTTTGCTTTGTGAGACTCATAAAACTCCTGTTCAGTTTCTTGCTGCGCACTGCAAACAAACAGACATTCATGAAAAGTTGAAAACATTAGCCACAAAACATGTCAGCGCACCCCCAACTCCACCCACCAACTACCAAACATCCGCCAACAAGCACCATTTTTCCCTCGAAGATACTTGGTAAGCACCCAGTCTACTGCGTAAATCATTGTCCCGCTTCCCTGTTAGATCTTCCAGACGAATAATCCTCATGTTCCTAGAATTTGCTCTTGTGTATTCTGAACATGGAAGAAAAAAAAAATGACAGCTCATATTGTGAAGCCAGCTGGGAGCAGATTCAATAACAAGACTTTCTCAAAAGTTTTGGGGGGGGAAAAAAAAAAAAGCCTCAAGGGAAGAATTCCTCAGATTACGCCACCTCACATACATGCATGTTGATCGTCGTCGTGCTCTGCTAACCACATTTATGAGGTTAGCTTGACCTCCACTCATGCCTGTAAACTACTACAGTATATTTATTTACTTTACAATAACTCGGAGTAATTTGCGTAATAACGCAAATGCTTTTGGGACTTTTTCCTCCCCCCCTTTCTTGTACACTATAAAACATATTTGCTTAACTGATAGACAAAAGTCCACAAGCCTTCTGAGAAGAGAGCTCGCTTGAGGATTTCGAGGAAAAAGGTTCCCGTCGAGCGGTATACTGTATCACAGCACTCCGCTGCAAATGGCAATGATTCAGAATCTTAAATAGTTGCATGTGTTGGTGCGAGGCCAATCCACTACATGCATGTGCTTGGGAATATTTGGAAAAGTTATGTTAAGAAGGATGTGTCCAAGGAAGGTGTTAAAAAAAAAATGCACGTGTACTTTTGTTTTTAAACAAAAAGGAGGTCAATAGGCTTTGAGTTGATTGCTTTTTCGACTCTTCAGGCATCTGTAAATTAACCTCTCATTTATGTAATTTTTGCTTAATGCGTTATTAGTTTCATTTTATTTATTACAATTCATTATGTTGTGTGTTCTATACAAAATATTTATGAGCAAAAATTGCCATTGATGTAATTTTAAGGATAAAAGCTAAGATATATAGGTATTTCGTTAAAATTTCCTTTCTTTAGAAAAATCTTTGTCTTTCTTTAAAAGTATCTGTCATTTCATGTCATTTTTTTTTTAACTTTATGTCAAAAGTATGACTGTATTGGTGCTTGAATAACTCAAGAGTTGAGTACTGGAAAAAAAAACTGATAATTGTATTGTTATTAGAATAATAATACTACAATTCATAGTTTGAAAGTGAAACTGATGCAATTGTAAAACTTTCACTAACAATTTTTCACAGGCATTTTTTTTTTTTTTTTTTTTTAGTAAGATTTTAAGATTCCCAACGGTAATGAGTAAAATGTTCAACAATGTATAATCAAATTAAAATACAGCGTTCCCTTGCTATAACGCGGTTCACTTTTCGCCGCCTCGCTCTAACCTCCTGACTAGCAGGAAAAAAAATATTGTCCAATCATGTTTATTTTGCTATTCCCAAATCTTTGTGAAGTAACTGGAATACTGCAACAGACATTTTTGAGAATTTTTTTTTTATTTTTTAGCTATGATGTGTCCACTACAGAGGACATTTTTAAAACTTAAATGCTAGGCTCAAATACAGTTAACATAATTCAAACAATACTTTAATGTGTTCTTAAGAGTCTTATAGAAAACATGCTAACAACATTTAAACCCTAAATTTGTTCAATAAAAAGTGTTTTCACTAACTTTTCCTCTTCCCTAAAAAGTGCTTGCACTGAGGGAAGCCATTTTCTTTTATGATGCAATCAAAGGTAGCAACGCCCCACTATACACATTTGGTATCATTGGAAAGCTCTGAATGTCCTCTATAGAGCACAAAAGGAGTCAATTCAGTCATATGCACTGCGTGGAATATATTCAGGTTTAAAAAGGTCCACTACAGAGGACACATTTGAGAAAATGAGGGAACACTTGCACAACAAAATTACTCAACTTCTGGTGTAGTGGTTAAGGAAGTGGCAGTAATTTATTTATTTATTTATTTAATTTTTAAAGTGTGGATTTACCCGTAACTGAGTCAAGATGGAGAGCGTCGATTCCGGTACGTATTGTGTTTCCTGGGAAAGCAAGTCTTTTCACTTCAACGACGACCACGCCCTGTTTTGCGGTGCACATTCTGGTCTTCTTCTTATTGTTGTCATCCTTATTTGCATAAGCAATGTTAACTGTCATTAAATGTCTACATCAGTCATCATCAACCATTTATATTTAGATCTTGAAACAATAAAACACTCCTACCTTGCCGAATGGGAAGGAAGTACGTGTTGTCGTCAGGGAAAAAAAGCGGAATGACTGTAATTGGTAGAAAGAAAAGTTAACTGCGGATACAATTTTAAATCCCTTGCTAACCAAAACAGCAGCACCTATCAATGCACTTAAACAGTCTGTCAAATAAATGGAAATATGGATAGCGTGGTTGCATGCTTTTATTTGTTTATTTATTTTTGAGGAGGGTATGGGGGTGGCAAGAACATTCCAGCAGACTTACACGTGATCTCTCTACAATATTACGCGCGTCTGTATGTTCCAGAGGAACTATATGCAACTTATTTGTTCTTGGCTCTTTCTGCACAATTGTTTCTTGTTTTGAAGGATACATAACACAAGCCACACACACCCACACCATTTTAAACAATCAGCCTTTTAACGCACACTCAACATCCACTTTGTTAGCCTAATAGCATAATTGCCTGCAAGTCATTCTTCAACATTCTCGGAAAACTAGAAAAACCCGACAAATTCAACAAACAAGAAGATTCAACTATTGCAAATTACCATCATCTGGATGACCGAGACTCTACATAGACAAAAAGAATACGATCGTTTTTAGCAAGCACATTGGCGTTTTAAATAATATTGTGACAGTCAGCTAAACAAAACTTTAGCTATTATGCTAGTAGGCTAACACTACTTGTGCCACTGCTTGAAATCACTCAAGGGTTGGGGATGGCAATATTAGCCCACAAGTGAACGGAATCATTACAAAAATTAAAACGTACCAACCTTGAATCGTACCACACCTCAATACATGAAGGCTGGAGCTGAGACTCAAACCTAGTATGTTCACTTTAAATCATATCGTGCTTGCTTTAAAATAATTAGCACAGCCACTATTTTCCTTATTGTGGAGAACTTAGAAGATTAACACGGTTTTGCACAACAGCAGTTCGAAATAATGTAGGTAGGGTAAAGGCAGGCAAGGTCATTCAGTGCATGCTCAGCCTTATGTGGCCTCGATGGACAATTTTGAGTCCTCAATAAACCTGCGCAAGTTTTTGGAATGTGGGAGGAAACCCGGGAAGAACATGCAATTTCCAAACAGGAAGGCCAGACAAGAGATTCCAAACCCTGGACCACTCACTACCGTGCTGACCTGTTAAATCACAATTTGGCAAAATTCAGATGAGCTTTCCCTGACACATTTTGTCAATATATGTTAACTTGACATAAACACAGACACTATTTTAATCACGAATTGTACTGAACATAAATACTCCCCCCCGCCTTTTTTTTTTTTTTTTTTTTTACCCAATAACAGCTCAACAAACAGAAGTGGGGTAAGGGGCAAGGTCATTCAGTGCATGCTCAACCTCATGTGGCCTCATGGTGCAGCACAGAACTGAGTTCATCCATTCCAAAACATGTCACATTGGTCCTTTTAAAATGCATTTCCTCGTTGGCACACGTAATATCGACATGTTGCCCCCCCCCCCCCCCCCCCCCCCAGTTGCTGCCCTCTGGTGGTTAGAAAGCTCCGTCAAACAACTAATATTGGTGCATGTCAAAGACTCAAATGGAAACCCACCCAGTAACAATTTTATACAAGCCAAGGCCTGCAGCACAAGTTAAAAACAAACAAACAAAGGAACACTATCAGCAATTGCTGCTCCCCCGCTCCCCTCTCTATTTTATTTTATTTTTTAACTGGTTGTGATTCTATAAATCTGAAAATATTGCCCCCGGGGGGTCAAGAAACGCCCCCGCCGGGCACGACTCGTATCTTTAATGTCGAGGCGGTGAATTCCCAGAATGAAGCCCTCACCGGAGGCGGTCCGGCGGGGCGGAGTCAAAGCGCAGGCAAAGCTGATTCCTGGAAAGCGTGGAGAGAGAAGCCAGCGCTCGATTCCCGGGAGCGCGCACCGCTTCAGCGAACCCAGCAGCCGGCGGGCGGACACAGAGAACAAGAAGAGGGACGCGCGCACATCGCATATAAAAAAATTAAATACAAATAAAACACAAAACTCACCCAACCAAAGCAAAGTGGGATTAAGCCACGAAGTGTCGCGTTTAAGGACATGTTTTTTTTGTTTGTTTGTTTTTTTTTTTAAAGGAGAACGTGTCGGGGAACGTGCGCGCGCGCACACAGCGGCCGGAGTCGGTGACGTCAGAGCAGCCGGTGCCGAGAGGCGTTCTCAGAATAGACTTCTAGGAAACAGTGAAATTTAAAAAAGCCAAGCCTTTTCGCTGCGTCCCCTTCATACATTGGAAGCTCCCGATTCTGGCGACAACACACTCCACGAAAACGAGGCCGCTCAACCCAACTCTGTTATTGAAAAAGGCACCACCTAAATAAACGTCGTCGATTTTTCAGCGTAGCATAATTAACCAGCAGGGCAACGCGTGCTTACCGAAACTGGGTGATAACCACCGCTTGTTTGTTTTTAATTACATTTTTTTTTCATACAAGTTATTTTGTTTTCATGTGATTAGCTTTGTCGTCTTTTTTTTTTTTTAAACAAAAGCGGGGTGGGAATACGACTGGAATTAAAGTGTGGCTTGAAGAAGTAGTATGATTCTCTGTGTGCCAGGGTGAGTACATCATGTCTTTGTTTGCTTTTATGTTAACAACAAAAGACCTCCGTGCGAATCCACAATGTCACCGATGTACAATTAAAAAGCTTCAATACTGTGTATAATTTCATGTAGTAAAATAATCGCTATTATACATAAGTGAATGTGCGTGCGCTGTATGAATAATTTTACCACATTAAAATATATTTTAGACAACCAGTTTTCTAATTTAAAAAAATATATGGCTAATTAAGTGATAGTCGTAGGAAATGCAGAACACCTATTCGAATTTAAAAGTAACACCTTTTTGTAAATGCGGTTTAAAAAACAACTAACAAACTGGTTGCACGCGTTCTTCCCTTGTGAGGATGAACAATAGTCTCACTATTTAAAATCGTACCTCGAGGTCCTATTGAAACTAGGACGATTAATTTATCTTTCCAGGCATTATTGTTATACTGTTTTTCATTTGCATTGTGACTTTGAATGCATTTTATGTTAACTCTAAATCAACAAACAATTCCACGAACTGTCCCCAGAAGGCATAACTCCTGCATAACATAAGCATGGAGGAAATTACAACCTAATACACATGAACTAAACTTTTAGGGGAAGCAAGTCTTGTGTCTGATGTGAAAAATTAAAAAGTAAGAATTAAAAAAAAAACAAAAAAAAAAGGACATACTAACACACACGGCATTGGCTCGTCAGCATGATGTGCACATTTGCCGTGGTTGAATAGTTTTTTCAACTGATAGCCCTAATTTTATGACGTTTTGGGCTGTTTTAATTAAAGGCCTAAATAATAAAATATGCCAAAACTCTGCTGTGAACATTTGTTGTTTGTAAATAACATTTGAACAAATATCACTGGTTTATCCTCACTATTTTAACCTTCAGGAGACTTTACGGTGACTCCTGGGAGTAAACTCGGCTTTTAACATTTGCTGTTTACAAATAGCTTTAAAACTAATTCATGACTGTTTTAACCCCACTATTATGACGATTTGGGTCATGTTAAAAGCCAAAACAACACATTATGTTGACACCTGAAGGTTTTTTTTTTTTTTTTTTTTTTTTTTAATAGCATTTATATCACTGTTTAATCTGAACTGTTATGAAATTTTGGGCTGTGTAAAAGTCCTGAATCAAGGTATTGTTTTAGAATTGCTGTGAACATTTGTTGTGTTTGTCAAAAGCATTTAACCTGATAGTCATTACAGTATTGTGCTCATTATGATAACGTCGTGTTAAATCCTGAATAACACATTAAATAGATTCCAGGCAGTTAGCTCTGATGTAAAGTCACTGTGTTTAACTGTTATGATTACTATATTAGCCTCATTATTACAAAGTTAAACAAGACATTGCGTTGACTCCTGGGAGTGGCCCATTTCTTGTGTTTACACGTCAATGGCATTGACACTAAAATCATTACACTAGATTCATTTAAAATTGAAACAATGCATTCAGTCTCTTTGTTTGTGTTTGTTTACCACTTCAAACTAATTATGTCATTTTCAGTCCCCGAGGTATTTTGCCCACTGCTCCAACGACTGAGGCCCCCCAGAGGGGCATGCGGGCAGGGACGGTCGCGCCTACGCCTTGCCTTCAGAGCAGCCCGCCATTATGGGATCCCACCAAGGATCTGCGGGCCATTGCCAGCAACTTCTGCTACCTGGAAACATCAGGTGCGGCATGAGCATAGATGGAAACCTCGCAAATTTGTCAATAAAATTACTGTTACCTATTGTTGACATATAGCTAGAAATAATTAACAGTATAAGTCTACACACCCCTCTGATGAGTTTGTTTGAATGTGACTGGTTCATATACAGTGTACAGGGGATATAAAAAGTCTACACACCCCTCACAAGTTTTCAACCCAGAGGTTGCGGGTTCGATCGCATGCAATTGTGACCATGTCGAAGTATCCTTGAGCAAGACACTGAACCACGAGTTGTGTTATCAGTCGGTGAATGTAAAGCGCTTTTTAGGGCCTTGTAAGGTGGAAAAGTGATGAATGTAGAACCATTTTCATTTTATATTCATGGCTTACAACTATTTTTCATATACGTAATTTTGACTCTACTACTGTGTTAGCATAGGTTGGTGACTTCCGTTTTGATTTGTATTTGTGCCACGAAATTGATACTGCATTGCTTGTACAGTATGAGCAGCAAAAAGTTACATTTTGTGTTCAGTTGTTATCGTCACACTTTGTCCTCTTTGCTATGACCAGTGTCATTTTTTGGTGGCACAAAAAAAAAAAACTAAGAAAAACTCATTTGTTGACTTAATCTTGTCGTGAAGGGATGTCAAATTTGTTTTCATGGTGCGCTACATTGGGTTAGCCTCGGTTATACAGTAAAGGTGAAACCATAAATGTATAAACTCCTCACAATTGCCCATGATCTTGTTTATGATTAAATGTGACCAACACAGTGATGGATAACTTGTTTGATATCAACAAAAAACTGTGTATTATGATTGTTAAGTACAGGGGTCCTCTGCGGTTTACAATGACAACGTAACCCAAATCAGAACACGATGCAAAATCAATCACTAACCTAAGGTTATATTTATATGATTAAAATAAGAAGTACATCGGTAATTGAGCCAACTTGTGCTGCGTGACGCCGTAATCTTACGCTGCTTGACTGAGTAGCTCATTGGGTGCTGTTCGTAACCTCGAAACCTCATAATTACAGTAAATGTTGGTTTGAAAAATACTTGTAGCCCATAAATATAAAACCTATGAAAACAAGGAAGTCCAGTGGTAACAGAGCGCACGCCCTGCAGTGCCGCGTGACGACGTGTTTTTAAAAATAAAATAAAATATCCGTATAAAATAAAAATAAAATTAAAATATCATATTTACAGTCTATATTTGTATGAAAAACACATAGGCAATAGAATACAAATGGAAAAGCAGTCAATACGGCGGTAAATTGAGTGTGCCTTGTAAAGACGTACTCTGACATCACAGTTCACTGTTCAAATTTGTTCATTCCGATCCATCTTAGTCAAAGTTAAAGCGTTAACTTATTCATCACAAAAACCTATCGCATTAATCGTGTATTAACGCAGATTAGAATCGCATTAATTAATTGCATTAATTTTGGCCACAGATTATCCTTTACCTTTATAGTAGATGGTTATGTTAAAGGTAGCACAGATTGTGTTTGAGCAATAAACATAAGTACATGCATTTAAGTAAAGCATTTAGTAAATGTTTGCGTAAGTAATTTAGAATATTTGTTCATGTCAAACTATCGGGGTCATTTTTTTTCCCATTTTAAATTATGCAAGTATAGCTGTAATCAACAAGTCATCGATTATCAAATTAACAAACAACTATTTTAATAGAGCCATTTTTTTTTTATTTAAAATTGTCCAAATCCTCTGATTTCACCATATCAATAGTCCTTAATGAAAGAATGCTGATTATCTTCTGTGTTTAATCAAAATAAGACATTCACAAACATGTTTTTACTTTTGAAAACAATGACAAAACATGGTACAAGTTACAAAATCAAAACGCCCATCACTGGTTAATAAACAGTAATCAGGGGTTAAAATGCTTTTGTAATAGACCAATGCAAAATTGAAATGAATCCGATTCATCGATGAATCGATTCTAAAAATATTCGACTCTCGGCTCTCTTTATATAAACTCGAAATTGTCACGACCGTCTAAACCAAGGACCCTTTGTATTTAACCATTGCAAAAAATTGACTATCTCCAGGCCTTGGGTTTGCGCTTTATCAGTCTCACATGAGAGCGATTTCATCTTTTGAGGCATACTTTCCTAGAAATTTTTAGTTGAGGGCTTGGAGGTTTCCCTATATGCTTTGAATTCTTTTGACAAAGGACGCCAAGAGGTGGACTAACATGGCGCTTATATGTGCAGGGTGGTACTGGGGAGCTATAAGTGCGGCGCAGGCGCACGGTGCACTTCAAGAGGCCCCTGAAGGGGCTTTTCTGGTACGGGACAGCAGCCACCCTCTGTACATGCTCACCCTCTCGGTCAAGACGGCCCGCGGTCCCACCAGCATACGGATCCAGTACAGCTGCACTCGCTTCCTGCTGGACTGCAGCTCGCCGGCCCGGCCCAGCCTGTCGTCCTTCCCCAACGTGCCCAGCCTGGTCCAGCACTACATGGGACCAGAGAGGAGAGCAGACGACGGCGAGGGGGGCGCGGCGGCCAAGGAGGCCGCTTCCAAAGTGACAATCCAAGAGGCGTCGGCGTCGGTGGTGCTCAAATTAAAGCGGCCCGTGTACAAGCCGCAGTGCACGCCCTCCCTGCAGCACCTCACCCGCCTCGTCATCAACAGGCATTCGGAGTGCCACGACCAGCTACCACTCCCCAGGCCTCTGCTGCGTTTCTTACAGGAATACCCTTTCAAGGTATGATGAGGCTTATCTCGACTGCAAAGGAGGACAAACACACAAACAGGTCCGTTTTTTTCCACCCCCATCACATGGAAATGACATTTGCTGCTTTGGAACTTTGGACACAGGGTCATTGTTTTTTTTTGTTTTTTTTAAAAACATGTATAGATTCGGTTCATATCAGTGTGCACGAGTGCATGTGTGTATCACATTTGGACTGGATTGCACGAGATGTACATAAAGTGATTCCATTTACACACCTTTGCCATTTTCTCAGTAAAACTTTTTTTCTACCTTTTACATGCGTAATGTGTTTTTCTTCTATTACCTTGTTCAACTATTCAACTCTTCAGAATTCTAAAACTGAAGATATTCTAAAAACTGAAGTAGTAAATAAGCTACTTTTTCTACCTTTTTTAGAGAACATATAAATACATATAAATATATACGGCTCTGGAAAAAATGCTTGCTGTGCTCACATCACAGTCTCATAAGAATAAATATTCTAAAAGTGTGGTAATACTGCTTCTAGTAGTATAAAGAAACACTATCTAAATACAGTTCAGTTATATTCAACTTTTTAGTTTTTTTTGTTTTTGTTTTTTAATGGTTTGTTTACATACCATAGTATTTTTTCCCCTGAGGTAGAATTTTTAATAAACTCCTATGTGCAAATAACTTAATTTTACCATTATTAATTTTTTTCCTTCCTATAAAACTGTGGAAAAAATGGCAACATAGCTTACAATAAATATCAAATAGTTACTTTTTAAGAACAAAACTTCTGCCTCCTTTTTTTTTTTTTTTGGTAATGAAAATCGAGCCCTATTATGCTGTACTGTACTACTTCCATATTTGTCTTGATGGTGGTACTTGGAGAGACTTTTTTTTTTTTTTTTTTTTTAGGCGATACTAGGTGCAAAAATGTGAGAACTACTAATATATACATTTACCGGTACATAAAATGATAAGCACAAGTTTATTTGCATCTTTGTGAAGCATAAACCAATAATGTTGCAGGAGTTTCTGATTTTTTTTTTTTCCCAGAGCTGAATACATATATGATTTGTGTGTTAATTATTTTGGGGCTATTTACATTTTCTATGTGGTTTTGTTTGATTTTAAAATTGCATATTATATACACTACTGTTGAAAAGTTTGGGGTCACTCAGAAATGTAATTATTTTTTAAAGAGAGCACTCGTCTATGTATAAATAGTGTGTATAGATAGAGTGGTGCTCATAAGTTTACATTCCCTGTGAAAAATTGTGGAATATGGCAATTGTTTGGAAAATTTGTCTGATAAGTGAATGCGGACAATCTCATTGTTTACTTTATTTGAATGATTGTGCTATTCTGAAATGCCTTTGCTAGATTTGAATCACGTTCAAATAAAACAAGTATGTTTTTCTTGATCATTCGCGTACAAATTTAGCTAGCATATGTAAACTTATTAGCACAACTGTACATATGCAACAGTTCAAAACCTTCGGGTCATTTGTGAATATCTTTATTTTTTTAGTGTGATTTTTTTCAATAAAGATAATATTCAATTAATCAGAAATAAATAGACATTGTAAACGTGGTAAAAAAAAAAAAAGGACATTTCTATGACCTCCCCCCTCCAAAAAAAAAAATCTTTTGAACAGTAGTGTAAATACAATGCTGTGTTTTTGCATGAAACGGTCTGTTGACCCCAACTTTACATGGGTCGTGTATGTATAAATATCAAGTTCCTCAGTCCTATATTAAAGCTGTTATCTTTAATAAGTAAATATTGTACTCCATATATTCACACACGCTGACAAGGGCTGCTGTGGCACTCGTTACTTCTCCCAAGGAGGTGCTCCTTTGTTTGTGTTAAGAAGGATTACACTAAAACTACTCGACTGATTTCCCCGAAATGTTGTTACATTTCAAACCCTTCCATTGCGAAGCTCAGTCACGTATTCCGTCATTCAATTTTGTTCTTGCTCCAAACGAGAATTGTTTTTGGCCTTGGCATATCGGGAAATATTTGAGCCTTTTGATCGGTTCAGGAATTAAAAAAAAAAAAAGGACGGAGCGGCCTTTGAGCTTCGAGTGTGCTCGAGACTGCACGAGGCAGCAAAGGCCACATTGTGCGTGCATGTGCGCGCGGCTGCATCTGAGTCAGCGAGTGGACGGGCAAAGGGGAGGACCGTTCATCAGGCGATTCACAGAACTACAAAACGCTTCCAGGGAGGAGGGTACGATTCTCAGAGAGAGGCTTCTAAGAAAAGCCTTGGTAATTACCTTCAGCTTGGAGCCGCTTTTGTGCCATCGTGCACACATTTTTTCTGCGTTACTGTGGCATGAGACTAACGCGGATTAAAAAGAGCAGCAGGTCGATTTATATGATTCCTGACGCAAATAATAAGAGAGTTGTGAGCGATTTAAGCTGGTGCGTGTTTGGCGGCTCGGGAGTGGCAGCAGGGGCTATGGTGACCTGGCCTAAAGCCAAGGTAATAGGATCTCAAACCAGGTGCAGCTTGCGGTCGTTTGACTTCTCCATCCGAAGGATGCAAAATCGAGGCCTGGGAAACACAGACAAATCAGTGTCATCCTCTCCGAATTTGGACATCGGATGTGAAGGCAGCACAGTGCATTAGACGCACTTCGTGCCTCATTTTTGAAACGAAGTTAAGATTCATCTGTGCAGTGGGAATCTAATAGACAAGTCATGGGCCTGCTCTATCAAATTTAGCATTGGGAACTCTGGACGGACCTGCTGGTGATGTCGTGACGCGTCTCTGCCAAACGCAGCCGCTCCACGTTGACCTCCACCCAGTGGCGAATGAGCAGGGGGTGTCTGGGGTCCACCTCCAAGTAAACACAGCTGTTGTTTATGCAGGAAAAGAGCACGGGGATTGATTTTAAATGCAATTACAATAGCACAAGATTATCACAAGCAAACTTTTTGGTGGAGAACACTAGCACATGTCTTCTTCAAAAAGGGCTTTGGGGCAACACCATAATATGGGTTGTTCGAGAATAAATTGTGTCCGGGCATTACCCGTCATCTGACAGAATCTGTGGAGCCAGGGTTAAAATGTTGCGGATCACATTCAAGCCGTCTTTTCCCCCGTCCAAGGCGGCGTGGTCCTCAAACCTGCAAACACACGATACACTTAATTGACATTTCTTTTAATGGACATGTATCTTTTTTTTATAGTCTTAGGCCATATTAAAGCAGCAAAGGGGAGGGAAAATTCTGGTAAATGCATGGAAGGTTTCCTCTAAATTTCCATGGCAGGTTAAGATGGAGAATTTTATAATGGCAACATATTCAAACAAACTGTATTATAAGCATTTTGTTTTATCAGAAGCAGATACTCATTTTGGCTTTGACTTTTGACTTATCCTGGGCAGTGGAGCTCTCTGGCTGGGATTTAAAACCGTGCCATCTTCCAGTGATAATTTCGTCGATGAAAATTTTTCGTCACGAAAATTTTTTTTCAGATAAAAATTAAACGAAAACTAAAATAGAAGCCATTCATTGAGACTATAACTATAACTAAAATTGACTGACAATTTCATTAATGACTAAAACGAAAAGGAAAACATTACAGTGACAAAAATTCAAACAATCCAGTCAAAAGGAATGAAAAACACGGCTGGAGAAAAGCGACACTCAGAAACTGTGCAGTGTTCACTGCACTTTATTTAATGTAATTTACCTGTAATGTAATTCAATTAAATTAATTTATTTAATTTTATTTATTTCATAGTGCAGCTGTAAGATTAATCTCAAGCAATTATGCACTTTTTTTTTTATTTAGGTAAAAACTAAGTTATATTACTGTCAGTTAAACATATTTGATTGAAACAATTTATAAAAGACACCGTTGTGTTAAATGTGTCTTGCGTGTTAAACTACAGTTACAAATAGGTATGTTTAAATTTTATTTATTAAAATGTATGCTGAAGAAAAATATTGACTAAATTGTCAATTTAGTCGACTAAAATTGGATTAAAACTAAAATACAACCAGATGACTAAATTATGACTAAAATTTAGTCAAAAGACTAAAACTACATTAAAAATTCTTGTCAAAATTAACACTGCCATCTACAAGAAAGGCACAATGCCAGTGATAATACAAATATTTTCAAGTTCAACGTAATCAAATTGTTTATGTTTTATTGAACAATCAATTAATGAATTGTAGTACAAAAATAAATTTCAGGATTTCTCGCAATAATTATCAACAATGATTTAAGGAGGTAAGTGACAACTGTGCTGGTATCGATACTGGTTTTAGTTAGCATTATGTTTAAATGGAACCTTCAATTTTAGTTCGGGGTTGTTTTCTTCCCATGAATTCTCATTAATGCCCACAGAAAGTTTCTAATTTTTAAAAATTCTTGGAATTTTGCAATCCCAGCCCACGCGGTATTAGTTTTTATGATGCAACTTTTGAAAATAGCATTCATTTTGAGATTTAAAAGCAGTAAAGTAGAACAGATGCTTTTAGCATAATTATCAACAAAACCAATTCCCAGAAAACATTGTCTAGGGGTGGCGCAAGAGCCAAGGAAGAAAATTGTTTCAATTAGGATAAACCATTTGAGTTACTATGGCAACAACGTAACCTGTCCACCTCCTGTCTGCGCAACAATAATCACACCATAAACCAGGACATCATCTACTAACAATATGGGAGCAAACAAAGCTACTAGTGCACTATTTTTTTTTCCTTAACAGTTTAGTCCTGGCATAGATATGGGCTATACTGAGTGAAAATAGATGGATCCCATAAAATATTAAATAAAGAGACATCCCCAAAGAGCCAAGCAAAACATACCAGCTAAAATGAGAGGCTCGTGTTATTAGTGCTAGCCTGCTCCTATAGCTAAAGCGATGATTTGGAAGATTCTTAAGATGAGTGGTCATAGAAGAACTACTTTGCTATTTTTAACATCATGTCTCCTTCATGATAACGACATTGGATCTCGTTAATACTAATCATGGATGTACAGATGAATTGGAGGTGACCAGTTTTAGGAGGCAAACATTCAAAAGTCAGCATAAAACTCTGCCGGGGAAGTTTCGCTTCCCAGTGCAATAATAAATTGTCCACACATCATCAAAACACTTCCTGTTTCTCAAAGGTCTTTACGCAATATTATCAATTTCCTTTTTTTCCCCCACTCTTCGTTTGTTACCTCAAAATTTCTGGTTCCAGTGAAGGCAAATCTTCCGAGAAGAGATAGGGAGGGTTACTGACTAACGCAGAGACATTACTGCACAGCTTCAACACGATCTCGGCATCTGGAAAATCAAATCAACAATTACATGTGTTTTGTTTTGCTTTCTACAAACTGTCGTGTTCAGCATTCAATTACCTTTTGTGACATCTGCTCGATAAACTTTTAATCTGTCTTGAAGTCCTAACCTGTTGAAATAAATAATTGGAATGAACATATGTTAAAAGAAACACATGCACACCTAAGATTTTAATGACTGTACTTAAAGTTACCTCAATGCATTTTCTCTTGTCAATTCCACAGCCTCCAAACTTTGGTCCAGCGCAACGGCTCTGAGCTACAGTCGAAAACACAATTATTGTTCATTATGAACGAGGAATTCTTTGCAATATTTTAGTTATTTGTTTAATATTATTATCTTTGTCTACATCAGGGGGCAAAGTAGTCAAATTTGGCACGCAATTATGAGTTCATAATTGTTAAAAATGATGCCATCCCATTGAAAAAAAAAATAAATGAATCATCCAATTGATTGTTATTATCAAGGAAATTAGGTCAGATCTCAATCTCAAATTATAAACAGTTCTCAAATCTCCTTAGGTTTTAGTGCAGTTCGACACAACAATAATAATGGTGGGCCACAGACAACAGGCAATGATTTTGTGCACATCCAATGTTATTTTTCTGGGGGTTTTTTGTTTTTGTTTTTTATATCTCCGAAAGGCATGTGCTTTTTCGAAGACAGGATGGTGGCACATAATAGTTTATCAGTTGCTGCTTGCCGAGTCATTTGCCCTGGTTCCACCAGAAGTCATCATCATGGTCATGAAAGCTGTGCTGGCCCGTCAGTAGAGAGGGACGGCAAAAGCAAAAGCTGTGTCACAGAACCACCCCCTTAAACAGAGGCTGAGTTGAGTCACACTAAGGTGGATCACAATCCAATTACTTTCTCCCAATAAATGAAGGCATCACCTTATAATCGATAAATGAGTGAAATGCTGACCTGAGGCAGATTCTTCAGAAGGCTGAGAGAAATGGCACCGGAGCCGCATCCCACCTCCAAACACGTGAGTGAGCCGGTCTTCCTCTTCAGATCAGTCAGGACCAATTCTACCAACTCCTGCTCCAACACACACACACATACAACATGGCACACCACTGGAGAGGTCGGATGACTTGAGATTTTTTTTGGGTGACGGTAATGTTGGTGCATGTTCTGATCAGGCTAAAGTTCCGTTTTTGTCCACGCGTTATTGGACATAACATTTTGGGGATGAAGATGGACCTTTACTTAACATGGCTGCCCTTGTTCGTCGCCACCAGTCCCGGAATACTACAAATAATACAATACAATACCACAAAACTGGTGCGGCTAAACTGCTACTTTAATCCACAACCAGTTTATTGTTAGTCTTCTTGGATCCGCGCAGATGTATGAAGATAGTCAGCTGCCTTGTTGGCTGGACGTTTTATTGGTCCACACCATTAATGTCCGGTCTGGTTACTTTAACCAGTGGTGGCAAATTTAATGGTGGGATGTGGTTCAATTAGCAAATGATGGATTTTCCCAAGCGCCATTCATGTGCAGTCTGGAGTGCGGCTAAACTGCTATTTTAATCCACAACCAGTTTACTGTTATAGTCTTATTGGATACACGTAGATGTATGAAAACAGTCAGCTTCCTTGTTGGCTGGATGTTTTATTGGTCCACACCATTAATGTCCGGTCTGGTTAAATTAACCAGTGGTGGTTAATTTAATGGTGGGGATGTGGTTCAATTAGCAAATGATGGATTTTCCCAAGCGCCATTCATGTGCAGTCTGGAGTCATGAATGGGAGGCAGTCTACACAATTCTCCAATAATACTATAAAAAGTCACCAGACTTCTTGCTAAATTATTTTTGGAACACAATCGTTACAGGCGCCTAAAAGCAGCTAAATAAGACTACAAAGATGACAGTTGAGTCTGGAATGAATACATTCACTTTACATGATTTGTTATGGGGAAAAATTAAATTGAAATTAGAACCACTTGATCAAGTCAACCAGCATCGCAGAACAGATGAGGTTCAAATTTGGAGACTGCATTTAAACCCACATTGGCTGAATGCATTGCAGCATTGCCTTGGCGCTTGATGAAGACATGCACTTCAGTATTCTCAAAAGTTCTCTCAAAACCTCGGTTTCAGGTCGTGGAATGAAAACGGGAGGCCTCATCTTCAGCGTCACATCTCTGAAATCCCACTCCTCGATCACATACTGCACAGGCATCCTGAAACATCACACAGATCACTGTAGTCGGTTCAAATTGATACAAAATGCATCTAATGTCTACAGACTTAAAACCTGGAGAGGCGTTTTTTGCAGAGCTTCCATATTTGTTGTGTTTCCTCTTGGGTAAGAAATGCAGACAACTTCTCCCGTTCGACACCTTCGATCTGACAGTTACAGATGGAAAACTGAGTCACATTGGGTCAAGGAATAGCTAATAGAGCACATTCCTCAACTCACAGTTTTAGCCCCAAGCACATGAGCGATGATGTACTGGCTGGAGAGGTCAGGTTCAGTCACACCATTCACCTCAAAGTGTTTCCTCCAAATATCCGCTGCTTGCAGTGCATTTATTCTGCCTGAGGGGGAGGCCTGGGAACTGCATGGGCGTACCGCACAAAAGCCACCAAATTCCTAAAAACATTAGATTTCAAAATATTTAATTTAACAGTTTAACAAGTTTACAAACATTATTCACGCAAACTTCAGCATGACAACATTGTCTTTTACACAAGTGTTGCAAAATTGTTCTGATGAATATGTGATAGTAGTTGAATGTATATTGACACAAAAACTTGACAAATTGTCAAAAACATCGCAAATGACTTCAGTCAACTGTAGCAAAGTACTATATGAGGATTAATAATGGAAGAAAAGATAATTTTATAAATAGAAAGGAAGGCTGGAAAGACACTGTGAAGGATGGAAAGGTGGAAGATAAAGACAAAACCCCGTTCTTGACACCCAATTTGAACCTTAATGTCAAACCTTACCCTACCCTGGCTTGAAACCTTATTTTCAAACTTGAACCATTTAAAAAAAATTTGACACTGTTTTAAAAGTTTTATGTTCGAAGTGAGCCACTTACCTTCCTCAACCCCACATTTCTGCCAACTAAATAAATGTATCCTCTGCTGACTGACTTTCGCCACATGCTTTATCTCACGTAAGCTCTTCTTGTGTTAAACGGCACACATTTAGTCACATTGGCGATTTTTAGCCACCTAGTGTGGCATTTATTCGACATTCACATCGGCGGGAAGGGTTCTTGTGGTGTACATAGCGCAGTAGCAAACCTCTTGATGGTATTAAGTGACGTCACTCGAGGAATTGCGCAAAAGGCTGCGCAGCAGTGACTCTGGTGAGCACTGAGTGGTGTTGCATTTAAAGGCGGTCGTGATAATGTGCTTTGTCGTCACACTGGGCATGCAAACTGTAAAACAGCAACCAGAGATAAGAGATGATACTATTTCAGACACATAATTTTGATTATACACCAGTAAAGTGATAATGATTTTAATTTTTATCTAACTAATAATAGAATTGGTATGCAGTATAGGTTTTTTACAAGGTGTGATAAATGCACCATTGTTGTTGTTTTTTGACAATGTGTCATGTGGCTTCAAGATGTTTTGCCGCAGCAAATGTGAAATAACGTTTGGAAAAGGTACATAGGCGCTTTTGTTAATAAGTGTTTTGGTTGCTCGTACAGTGATAATGTTTTTCAGCGGATTATTGCAGTTTGCATGTTAAAACGACAAACTTATCTCAGCAGTTGGTTTAAAACGGAAGTCTGGAGCAGAGCCTGACACAGTTGAACATTTTGCTGATTTAAAGTTACTCGAATACACGCCGGGTGCTAAGTGTGTTTATGGGCATGGAGTCTCGAATAGAGTGCGTATTCTTTAGCGAATTTCACCCGACTTTGGGGCCCAAAATAACGTATCAGGTGAGTCACACATTTTTGGTGATATCGATCGATCGTTCTATTAATATATGTTTCCTCATCTATCAGTCTTTGTGTTCATCCGTTTATAACTAAGAGTGTATAACTAATACTGTTTTGTTTAGGATTAAACGGTCACATTCAAACCTGTGCTAAATGGAAGTTACCACGCACCTAACATCATTTAAAGTCCCTCTGATTGACACAAATAAGATGTAAAGTTCAACTGTTCTAGTATACTTAGTGGGGAAGAAAAACTTTTTAAATTATATATATTTGACTCTATTTTTTTGTATCATAAAAAACTGGCATATGAACAGGGATTTGTATAGTTATATATCCAGTCAGTCAGTCAGTCAGACAGTCATTCATTCAGTCATGTGGCAATACCAAATAAATGACTCAATTTAAATAGTGCATCTATAATGCAATCGGTCACATTTGATGTGCTAGCATACACTACAGGAAATGATAATGCATTAAAAATGTCTGATTATGTCCCATGTGATTTTACAACAGGTCCCGGAAGAGTACATTTCACGGGAGCTCTTTGACACGGTTCAGGTTTATATTATCACCAAACAGGAGTTGCAGAACAAATTGATAACAGTGTATGAATCGAATTGCTTTATCACACTTTATTCTGGTCACATTGTTATGCGGCTCAACATCCTGTTTGTCTCCCTGCAGCACTGCGATGGGCAAAAAATTAATCGGGTGTCCGGTGTGCATCGAGCACAAGAAGTACAGTCGTAATGCCCTCCTGTTTAATCTGGGCTTTGTATGTGATGCACAAACCAACACGTGTGCCCTCGAGCCGATTGTCAAGAAGCTGTCTGGCTACCTCACCACCCTGGAGGTAAAAAGTTTCATCTTCATTTGAAACAAGTTGTGCAATTGGAGTTTCCTGTGGAAAAACCTGAACCATTGTCACATGGGCTTTTATGTGAGATGTTAATCTTCACTTAACTCAACTGTCTTTGTTTTTCTTTTTACTTGAAAAAAATATAGTTAATATTACAAAACAATGTATTTTCCCTCCAAAATATGTATGTTTGCTGCACTGCAGCTGGAGAGTGGATTCGTATCCACTGAAGAGAGCAAACAGAAACTCCTGCCTATCATGTCGACTTTGTTGGAAGAGCTCAACGCCACAGGAGCCTGCACCTTACCTATAGGTACGGAAGTGACATTGTTTATTGATTCTTTGAATGCAAATACGCTTTGACCCCTTTTTTTCCCAAAAGCACTGTCAATTTTAAGGTGTCCATTGTAAAAGAACGCGCACAAGAGTCTCTTTGACCATCAAAATCTAATTTCTAATCATTCTGATCCCAGGCATGATGGCGCGTTGTTGATTGTCACGTCCCAAGACGACTTGTCACTGATAAATCTTGTGTTGAAAGATAAATCTGGGCCGTAAAATTCAAATTGTCTCCGTTATTTGCAGAAATAGCTTCTGCAAATGATTGATTAGTTACACCCTAGTTAAGTGAAAATAAGTCCTTTGTTTGGATGTTGGCTTGAAAGACATTTGGGGAAGTGTATGATCATCACTCTGCTTTCTCTTTATTTATTTATTTATTTTTATTTTATTTTAAATAGATGAATCCAACACAATCCACTTGAAGTTGATCCCACTGCGGAAGGATCCCCCAGTCGTCCAGGAGTTTGACGTTCCGGTTTTCACCCAGAGCAAAGACTACTTTATCAAGTCTAGGTGGGATCTTACCACGCAGCAGGTGTGCCTTTGTTGCTGCATCTAATGTCATGCGATATCAGATAAGTCGCGCCTTAATACCAAGAAACTCCGAGACAGTGACAGAAATGACTCTTATCTGTCCCCCGCAGTCATTTCAGTGTTATATTGATGATAAGGGATTATATAACAGTCATCAGGAAGGTCAGTGTTTGCGTATTCCCGGGTTAAAATTACCACTGCTTCACTGCAGGAATGTGTTTCAACCTCTTCATATGACAAAGCACAGTTGATTTGAATATTTATAGACTTTGATGTCAACTACAGTGCAATCTCATGTGAAATATCATTTAGTAGGACGATGAACTGAAAGGGCATTGATGGGAAAACGTACAGGATTCCACCATAGCCATATTGCAATGTTGCACTACAAAGGTGAAAGGAAATGTCTTTAAAATTTGACACCTACAAGGAATGAGTGTTAACAAATCTGCTAAGTTTGAATCATTAAAAAAAGTTGCCCAAGTATTTAAAATGAGAATTCAAAATTATGAAAAATCAAGCTATTGTATCTGTTCTCAAATACTGGCTGTGTCCATTGAATGCACTGTCATTCCAAAATAAATATTAAAGGGAGACAGGCCGTGAGATTGTGAGGATTGCCTGGTGTTTGCATCCAGTGCTTTAAAAGCAGGCCCTTAATCACATATTGATCATAATGAATGAGACCATCCACTCGTGTTCTTTATTCCGCCTCTAGATTCTGCCCTACATCGATGGCTTTCGACACGTGCAAAAAATCTCAGCCGAAGCCGACGTGGAGTTGAATATAGTTCGTATTGCTGTGCAGAATTTGTTGTAAGTATACTTCATTAAACAGATTGATCGATTATTGATCACTGTTAAGTAATTGACTTTTTAATACAAAGTAAAAGTCATAATAGTTTTTTCAATTGGGGTAATGTAACATATGTATATAATAAATGTCATGTCAGGCTGGTAAAGAGTTACTACTGCACATTTGATCTTAGACTATGTTGTAACAACAATTGTGATGACCTTTTAATGTAAAAGCAAGATAACATGTTGTTAAATGTTAAGTTATCAAAAACATTTTATATAGTAGCACACATTTATGAAAGTAATCCCTTTAACCACTGAACTTGTACCAGTGAGCTAGCAACAACCAGTTCCAACCTCTTTCTTGCTGTGAATCCACAAGTTACCACAACTCAAATGAGCTGAAATGTGTGTTATCGCCACCTAGTGTTTGGAAGCACAAATATGTTGGCCAACTTCTTATGTATTTGTTTCAGTGACCGCCACAAGCTTACTTGCATATATTTTCCCCTTTTGTTTACAGGTATTATGATATTGTGACACTTGTGTCCATATTCCAGGTACTGTAGAAAGTGAAATTGTCATCTATAATTGCACATACTGTGCTGCTATTGTTTTGTGGTAAAGAAAGTTTACACTATAGGATGACAAAGAATTGCATATTCATCTGCATTGGAAATGCATTTTATGTAGACGTTAGAACATGTTTTGAAGGTGGCTTGTTGATTTTGCTTGATCTTTTGGTTATTTGCCCATTTTCAGTACTCCAATGTTTACTGTACCACCCCTAAAGTCCAGAGCCTGATCGATGACAAACTCATCCAGGAGGAATGTCTAACCTACGTCACCAAGCAAGGTAAACAAAAAGAGCTACAAAGATTGTAAGTGAGTGTACTACAGTTTGCGCTTGTTGTTCAGAGGGATTAGGGACCAAACACTGGCGCAAAGAGCAGAAATCATATTCTGTAAAAAATAGTTTGACTATTTAAAAACCCTTTAAAAATATGTATTTACATCATAAATCAGCGAGGGGCTCACTATGTAATTATTAAAGGAGTATAGTATTTATTACCAATATTGTTATTACGGTTAGGTCAGAAGCGTCCGAGTGTGAGGGACGTGTTCCAGCTCTACTGTGGTCTGAGTCCAGGAACCACCGTCCGCGACCTTTGTTCTCGCTACTCTCAGCAGCTACAGAGGGTTGATGAGAGGTCAGTGGCTCTAAGAAAGTAAAAAAACATGATGACGTACTAGGTCAGATGAGGTTTAGTCATGTCAAGTGTTCCCCATTTCAGGAGGCTGATTCAGTTCGGTCTTATGAAGTCTCTCATCCGACGGCTGCAGAAGTACCCTGTCAAGGTGACGCGTGACGAAAGGAGCAAGACCCCTCGCCTCTACACGGGCTGCCATAGTTATGATGAGATCTGCTGCAAAACAGGCACGGGTGAACTTTTTGACTCGATCAGATCTGATCAGTCGGTGTGCTCATTACGCTGCTTTTACTTGGCAGGTGTCAGCTACAAGGAGCTGGATGAGCGTTTGGAAAATGACCCCAACATTGTTGTGTGCTGGAAGTGACGTTTGCCATCATGAAAAAGACAACTGTTTGATTGACAGATGGCGTTTTTCCAACCAAATTTTTTTTTTTTTAGTAGAGTGTTGGTCGTCAAAGGAAATGATTCACAGTACTTTTTTCCTCAATTGCTTCATTTCATTAATACGTTTGTTGTTTATTGTACAAAAGAGTGTATGATTAATAAAATATTTTTTTCATTAACTGTAATTTTTATTCTACTATATTTATGTGGTCCTCACAGTTGGAAAAGGGTGGAGTGCCCTACCAAGGTCGAGGATGAGATCCTACCCCAAGTGGAGGAGTTTAATTAAATCCGCCCACAACCTGATTATGGATAAGTGGAAGAAAAGGGATGGATTAAAAACAAACAAAAGAGAAATAATTTTGGTTAGATGGGAAAATATTTTAAAGAAAAATAACCTAATGTAACATAAAATACAAAAAAAAATAAAAATAGCTTTGGTTGAAAATAACGTGTGGTCGTGATGTGCTTAAAATGATCAGTACAAGCGCTGAATAAGGCAACAAACGCAACAATCAGTATGATACAACACTTTTATCACAAACTGCAACGTTCAATGAATACCATGCACGGTCAAAAGCACATCATTTCACTTCTCGATGTCAGTATTTATAATTGAATGGTCTCTGATCGGATTGCGCAGGTGTACCTAATCAACTGTCCCGCGAGTCTGCTCATCTTTATGATGTGGCGCCTCTCAGAGACGTCACAGAGGTACTGCGCTGTCGGTGTGCAATTGCTGCTTCCATGACAACCAACAAACCACACTTGGACCACCAACGGACAACAAACGTACATTTAATTTCCACTCGACAGGTTGTTAACAGCAACAAATGGAGGGCTCCGTGCTGTTGCCAATGGAGGCGGAGGCGTTTATTGAAAGTTTGGAAATATTTTCCCTGAAAGACGTGGGTTCGACCAGGTAAATTTCCGTCGAATTGACATGATTGGGCTGCTAGATAGTAAAATGGGTAGGAATTATGTCCTCATTATCTACCTTTATCTAACTACCTTCTGCACACATGTATTTAGTCATTTTAACTACAACATGTTAATTTGAAAACTAAAAATTTCCCTTTTTTCCTGGTCTAGATAAAGTCCTTCCATTTTTTTTCTTGAGTATTAGGCTATTATTTGGAAAAAGAAAACTTTTTGACTTGACTGACTTCCTTTTTAAAACAGTTGCTTTAACCAAACAAAAATGAAACATTTGGGGGCTCTGCAATTGCCTATGTTAGCCTATTGTTAAGTCAACCTCTTCCATAGTTCTAACACAGGGAAAAGCTAGTTCATGAAATGGCAGTCAGTGTTGCCCACTTAGCGATTTGATCTCTACATTGAGTGATTTGCATGTCGCTGTCCCTCGAGTTTGAGAACCACTGGGTTAGTAACAACGTATGTAGGCAAACATATGTTACAAGCGCATTTAAAGTGATTTCAAAACAACAGAGCTGATTAATATAATCACCCAACCCCTCTTCTTAGGTGGTTCAGACAACATGAGCACATTGAGAAGCTCAACATGCAGGCAATACTGAGTGCTTCCGCCAAACTGGACGAGTACATCAAGGAGATGCTGGTTTCTCATGGAAAGGTGACACAATAAAGATCACTAATCTTCTTTTTGCTTAAGTGGTGCCTTGAGATATGTGAACTAACTTGTCAATCTGTTATTTATTTTTTACTTATGTTGACATTTCCACTCTCAGTTGACAGTTGTTGTCAAGCTATAAGCATAAAACAAATATAATTGTATATTTAAAGCTTTATTGGCCATTTAAACCACATAGCCTCTGCTACCTGAATACAAACATACAATGGGAAATTCCATAGGTAAACTGGCTAGCATCATGCCAGTACCGTATACAGATTGTCTTAAAATGCCCCTAGCTGGCCAAGGCCTACACACCTGAATGAAAGTGGCAAAAAATGAAATGTTTTTAATTGTAAAAAACATGTGACTATATTACTGTTTTATGAGGCAGAAACAGATTAATGGAATTTCCATTGATTTCAATAGGGAAAGATGATTTCTGACTCAAGTGTTTTGAGTTCATTAATGCGGTCAAGGAACGGCTTTAACTGGTATCTCAAGGCACCTTCATAACGGAAAAGAGAGTTTGTTTTTGGTTTTTGATCCAAGAATGTCTTTTCTCCTTTGCAGATCTCAGTTCTGGTACATGAAATTATCCTGACTGAAGTGTGGAAGCAAAAAATATTCCCCATCTTATGCCAACTGAAGGACTTCACGCCGAAGAACACGTTTCCACTTTACATGGTGGTGAGTGGATAGTGCAATTCTATCATGAATGTGAATTAGTGACTGACTTCAAGTTATTTTTAGAATACCTTTCTAAGAATGTGTAATAAGGTTTCGTCAGTACTATTTTGGTAACAAAATTGAGTGCAATACTAGGTAGCAACCAGAAGAGGGCACTGTTGATTTCGGCTCAATAGTATGCTGGCTAAATATGATAAAGAAGTGTAATTCAGCTACTCAACTGACTTTTGAAATCAGTACACAGTAGAAAGCTTCATTTATTTTATTTTGAGTGAGTAAGTGTTAGCCTCGCTAGTTCCATGTTTAGTTGTTAAGACAAATGTTGGAAATAAGCCTTGACAAAAAGATATCTTCATCAAAAATAGTAAAAAATACGTTGGACGTTGAATACACATTTCCTTGATCGACTGTGAGAAAAAGACTGAATGATCAAGCACAACATGGTGCCCAAAGCGCTTTACAAACAATAATAACACAGCCGCTCATCAGTGCAGAATGGCCCACACTTTTTGTTAATTGAAAAAAAAAAAAATCATTTATGTTAAAATGTCTTCTTCCATCTTCCTCCCAGATCCACCATGAAGCCACCATCACCAATTTGTTGGAGACCATCATGTTCCACAAGGTTAGTCAATGCCTTAAAAAAAAAAAAAAAGAAAGAGTCTATGCTTCAAATGCCAGATATTTGTGATATCAAAAATAAGGCCAAGATAAAACATTACAAGACTTTTTCCAACAGTAATGTCACCTACAACTTTATAATTCAAATGGGGGGAAATGAGAGGGACATAAAATAAACAGGAAAAAAAATTGGTTGTGCATACCTTCTTACGTTTGGGATGTGGCTATGTTTAGAATGAACCAATCACATTCAAACTCATGTTAAATGGGAGTCACACCTGACACCTGCATATGTGCCTCTGATTTACCATTCTACCATTCTGATTTACTATTCTAATAGACTTAGCTTATCCTGGGCTTGTTTTTGTTTTATTTGTCTGTTTTTTTTAACAGTGTTATGTAGACTTTTTATAGACACTGAAATGTTTTTCATTTTGCATAGGACTCATGCAAAGCTAGCGACGACTCTGTTCTTGACTTGGTGGATTACTGCCACCGGAAGCTCACCCTGCTGGCCGCGAAGACCGACAAAGACTACACGATTACTCAAAAGATGTCCGGCGATGCGGTTTTGTCTTCTAAAGAGGTAAACAAGCGACGGTTGGGTTGACGACCAGTTAGGCGATCAAGGTGATGATGAGTGTGGAATCTCTTGTAAGGAGTTGCAATTTCAAGCTGCTGAGATGGAATTCGACATTTCTTTGAAGGCTCTGAGTGTGCTGCGTTACATCACTGACCACACTGAAAGGTACATGTACAGTGCAGTACTGTCAGAGATGAGATTCAAAGTACTATAAATACTAACCAATAAACTTTTCTGTCTTTTGTAATAAGGCCTATATAATTTTCTGTTTACAGTATCAGTGCCATTAATCGAATGCTCTGCACACATAACGTGCCTTGTTTACTGGTGCGCCTGATTGAGTGCTGCCCGTGGAGTCGCTGCACAGCAGGTAAGCGTCATCACGTCGCCCGCGTCCTTAGCATCCCTCTTCCAGTCTACCCAATCATCCTCTCGATCATTCTCAACCCCCCCATGCAGGCAATATAGAGAAATACATCAATGGCAAATGGCAGAAGATACCAGACGAAGACCGCCTGAAGATGACAAAACTGGACGGGCAGGTCTGGATTTCGCTGTACAATCTGCTCCTTAAGGAGGACTGCCAACGAAAATATGACTTCAACAGTTTTAATAAGAGTCAGCTTCTGAAGGTGAAGTTCTCTATAAGAATAATTGTATACATTTACGAGGATAAACGATCTATACAATGAGTTTCACTTTTGGTATTAAACTACTGAAACACATTTCCACATTATTCAAATCTATTGAGCTGTTCATATAGTGAGCGCGGCACCGCTTTCCTTGTTTTGCTTTCTCTGTATTGTTTTGACCAAGAAGCTTCCTCCTATTATGCACGCCTTCATCCACTTCCTGTCCATGACACAAGCAGATGAGCTTTGTTACTACCTCCATCAACTTCCTAAATTCTATCTATATGCTCCACTTAGCAGTGTTGATAGTGGCTTTACACCATAGTACATCCTCTTATGTTTCACAGCTGCGCAGTTACCTGACTGAGGTGTTGATCGACCAGTTGCCCAACTTGGCCGAACTCCAGCGCGTTCTGGCTCATCTGGCGGTCACAGACCCCGAACCCCCGAAGAAGGAACTCGTTTTAGAGCAGGTACATTTGGAGTGGAACAATTTGGAGTTCTACTAAAATGTTATGCGTCAAATGCTGCTTTGGCGCCACCTGGTGGTATGTATGGGTAAAGGAAACTTTTTTGAGGGGTGGAAATTACTGGAGGATTTTCACTATTCGCGGCATGCCTCTTCCTATGATCTGCCAATTATGAGAGGTCATTTTACAGTCAATAGGCACACCTGTAAAATTTTGTGAGGTCATATAAACAGATATGAACTGTACTTCCTTCTAATTAAAACCTTGCGTTGACCTTCTGCTTCTTGTAGATCCCTGAAATGTGGAACCACATCATGAGAGAGAATTCCGATAAGTGGAAGGCGATCGCAAAGTATCAAGTCAAACAAACATTCAACGCCTCTGAAAAAGACCTGAGGCTGCAGGCACAGAGGTACTACGAAAAATAGAAGACTGAAAGAAAACAGTCCCTCCCTTTGCATGGATGTCAATAATGGTTGTGTTGGATCAGGTTGGCTCAGACGTACAATTTGGACGTGATGGAGACTTTGCTTCCCGAGAAGCCAAAGTGTGGCTGCTGCGGCAAAGAGGCTGCCAAGAGATGCTCTCGATGTCAAGGGGAGTGGTACTGTCAGAGGTACAGTAAGGCCATCGGCATTGATAATTGATCGTTTGTCCCTTGATGTCACCAAAGTGTGAAATGATTGTTCATTTCTTGGCTGCTTTTTGTAGAGAATGTCAGGTGAAACACTGGCCAAAACACAAGAAGGCCTGCCAGCTCATGATGGAGGCCAACAAGAGGACTCAGGCTGACTTGAGTTGTAACAAATAAGTGAGATGAGCAGCATACTGTAAACTGACAAGAGAGTTTACAGTTGCAATGGACAGGCCAGAGCCCAGACCTAAATATGTGAGGTCATCTGAACAGAAATAGTCCTGATCTGGACTTTTATTTTAAATGTTCTTGTAATTTCAACAACTCCCCGTTTAGTTTAATAAACTGCTTCCTCCGTTTTGGAAGAAATGTGAAAGTTCATTACAGATTTGTTTTCTTTTTATATGTGCATCACAAATTTTGGTACGCTGATATAATATGTGTGATCCAATGTAAGAGTTGGATCACAAATTCTGCCTTTCCAGAGGGAATTTTAACATGTCTGTGGAGGTAGGTTCCAAATGTTTAGAAGAACAGTTTCATAGAACACACATGAGTGGAATACATTTTACATTGTTTTCTGTGTGACAAAAAAAGAGCCCCTTGCAAGGCATGCAAGTACCCTGAACATGGCCCCAAGGCACGGTGCCCATTTTCATGTTGCAAAAGCAAATATTTATCCACGTTGTACAACACTTTACTCTTTTATGTTCTTCCAAGCTGCAAATATTTTGCCGAATTCACCTTGCCTCATCTGTATAACTTCCATCTATCCATCCATCCATTATCTTGACCGCTTGATCTGTATAACTTTACATAAGAAAAGAGCGTGAGCGAGCTGCAGGGGGCGCTACCACATGGACAAGACATGGCCAGCCAAACCATGCGTTTTGATGACTTGTTTTTCAACATCTTAAACCTTGATTTATTAGGAATCATGTTTACATATATATATATATTTGTTGTTGTTGTTTTTGTACATGAGGGGACATGTTTTCCAGGTGCAAATGTCACAATACTTACCATAATGCATCAACTTTCACTTTCTGTGGAAGTTGATGCAAATTAACACTGAGGGGAATTTGTTGTAATAATTTTCAAAGCTTGTTTGGTATCAGGAGAAATTAAGCAAGTAGCCTATCATGAAGGAAAAAACTAAAGTGCAAACTTGTTTTGAATATCATATTCTAATGCAGAAAAATGCATTCAATCAGAAATTAGATTTTTATGAGATTGTCCCAATATTACTTGAGAGCAGTGATTCTCAAAGTGTTGTGTGACCACAAATTAAATTTACATTTCAAATATGAAATACAATCAAACATTACAATCAACCTGTTTGTTTTCATTTTTTTTGTAAATTTAAATTCAATAGTGTAAGAATGAGAACTTCTGCATTTAATCTTTTTTTAAATTTTTTATTTTTTATTTTTTTTTATTTTTGACTCATTTAAGTACAGTTTTTCATTTCCTATATAAACACACTTAAGTGACAGTGGCTTACAATATTAACTATATAGCAATAAACAGTTTATAGCAATAAAACGCCACATTTTTATGAACACTTAAAGTACTTTATTTAATGTTGGCCATTTACAAAGTATTTGGTTGGTAGCCTAAAGATTTGACAACAACTGCTTCGGAGCCGTTGAAAATGGGTGTACTCTGCATAAAATGGCTGTAAATTAATAACATCTATTGTGGAAGTATACAAAGGTAAACTAAAAAGTCAATCACTATGTAAATTGTGTACTGTAGTTTTGCACAAATTCAGTATGAGGTTGTCGGCCGGGGGTAGAGTGGGGTGGTTGACGCCCCCCTTTCTCGACCACCTCCTTGAAAACATCCCGGATGTTGCTGCAGCTCATCTGCTGATGCCTCCTCCTTCCTCCTCCTCCTCCTATAACTTCAACCCTTTAGTCATACTACTTAACCCACACCACAGATGTTTGTAACGGAGCGCCCTCCTCCGTGATGGCACCGGGCAGAGCCGGAAGAAACTACCAAGGGTGACGGCGTGCTTCCTCCAGACGGGAAGCCGAAAGAAGAGGCGCCTTCTCGGCCCGGCCGAGATGTCTGCCGCGGAAAGTTTTCTTCTTCGCATGGAAGATGTTTTTCAAACAAAGCGCTTATCTTTCTCATCTTCTGCGGTGAGTCAGACTCCACGACAACACGCCGAACAATACAATTTGAAGTGTTAATAACGTGACAATGAACATTGTGAAATATAGTCATTAAAATGTAGCTGTTTATCCCTGAGCTTAGTTGCGGCGAGGTACTTTTTGCAGTCTGCTGACATCACGACTTATCTAAGATGTTTTTTCTATTCTTCGTGTCCTGTAGAAAAGATTGGTTTAAAAGTTTAAAACACATTGAACTCATACTTGCGTCCATTTCTGTCTCAATCCCCAAAATTTGTTTAGTTTTTTTTTTCCTTTTTGTGTAGGCGACTGTTATATATATATATATAAAAAGAAACTCAGTACAGCAAAGGGTAGCTTTTTATGAGCTCGTTAACACATGAGCAGCTTTTCACAACCTTTATTCAGCCAAGGGACCACAGGTGCTCTCAAACTTTTCTGTTCTAAGACTTTTATTCTTAAAAAGGTTTATTTATTATTCTTGTTAACCACTAACATTACACACATTTGGAACATTAAGATCCCATAATTATAGGAAAATTCAAAAGAAAACTACTTGATTAAATAACGATTCATTTAAAATCTACCCCAGATAAGCTAAATAACAATTTGGGTATAATAAAGTTTAGAAACAGTCCTTAAAGATTAAATGCACTGATGTACTTAAAAAGTCAAATACAACTGAACTGTGCTTAGGCAATGATTAGTTTGCATACAACTAGAGGGAGCCCACGTACCACTAGTGACACTAGTGAGAATTACTGCTAGAAAAAACAAACCCCCCCCAAAAAAACCTCATGGGACACACCCAACAAAAATAGAATAAAATAATAAATATTAGTACCGTTAATCAGGACCCATAATGTATTTTTAACTCGACTGACAAAAAAAATAAAATAAAATAAAAATTTTAAAAAAGATCTCTGCTTTTGCATTTGAGCTCTTCAGCTGTGCCAGTGCTGGGTGGGTTGTGAATTTGGAACCTGGGCCTTAAAGATTACCTAACTTAATACCATCACTATGACATCACAATTATAGAAACCAGAAACACGAGCCCAAAAAAAAAATGCAATATAAGAGCTAGCAACTATGCTATTTAGTATGACTGTAAGAGGTTTTCCGTGACCAGCCAATCAGAAGACAGAAAAGTGCTTATGTAGCTGGGCTGGGAGGTGAATTTTAATTGTTTTTTGGTGCGTTTTGCTGTCTCATAGTGACCATGGAGGTGTAGAGGTCGGGAGTGACACAATGTCCATGGGGGAGTGCATCGAGCTGCGTGACCTGAGGCCCGGCGGGGAGCACATCCAGCTGTCCGGAGCGTGCTCACCCCGCTCCCCTCCACGTTTGGAGAGAGCCAACGCCCTGAGGATCAGCCCGGGGAAGGTGCCGGATCTGCTGAGCCGGGTGGGCATCATCCGGGTCCTGATCAGCTGTGAGCTGGACCGCCACCTGGCAGAGGAGACCGGGGAGGGTCACGAGTTCCAGCCCTGCAGCCACGCTCAGCCCACGTGGTGCGACCTGTGCGGTGACTTCATCTGGGGCCTCTACAAACAGAGCTTGCGCTGTGCCAGTGAGTTCACCAATATTTGTGACGGAAATATGGATGATAGTGAAATAAAAATGGCAATTGGAAGCCATTTGCCAGTCATTTATGAAATGTCAAACCATTGTCTGTACGCCTCACTTGCTTAAGATGCTATTTTCAAGATCAAACAAAGTGATGAACTTCCTGTTCTTCAGCAGAAACCCACACAAAGAGACGCCAGTGGTTTATGTTATATAGTTAGTGCAATCACATGCTTATACAGCAATTATGAACCATAACACTGATTCTGATAATAGTAACAACAAACTCTTATTTTCATTTTACAAAAGTAAGAAACAGTCATGTGACATGATCTTAAAAGCTATTCATTTTTCATTGTGGTTAGAGACTAAACATTTTTGTATCACAATTATCATGACCAAAAATACTATCACAGTTATCAATATTATCACCATTGTATTTTCATGTTAAACTGTCAACTATTTCATCTCATTCATAGTTTCTTGTGGTGTACTGGTCACCAAATTTCAAGTTCCACTGCCGCTGCAATGACCATCATGGCCACTCGTGGATTTTTTTTATTTTATTTTTTTCAGATGGCAAGGCAATGTAACAAATTGTGTGTTAATGTAATTTTATTTGTGCCGTGTCTGAAACATTCCGTTCCTCCAGATTGCAAGTTCACATGCCACTACCGCTGTCGTCCCCTGATCCGCTTAGACTGCAGCTGGGATCGAGGTTCTTCCACTGACCACACGTTGGTTGTGGAGCACACCATCGAAACAGACACCCATGTGGTAAGGAACCTACAAGTAAATTAGTGAATAAGTTGAACTGACAAAAGTAATAATGAAAAAGAAAAAATAATGAAAATAAGAAGGAATTTTTTAATTGTGGTTCAACAGAATTATTTTTAAAAACTCATGAAACGGGGCTAGACAAGAAATATATCAACCTGAAAAAAAAATGCAAATAATTTGACAACAGGTACATGTTCGCACAAGGTGTGTCCTCTAATTAGCATCGCAAGTGTTTTCAAACTTTTAATGCGAACTAACCAAAAGTATATATTATTGGAAAAATATGAAATTGTCCAAATTGTAACGTAGTAAAGTAAATATTTTCTTTAGCGTCCTCCAAATGATCATATGTGCCCGATGCTGACTGCCCAACGTACTTACAAAGGGAAGTACGGTACAGGCAAGTTAATGTTGAGAAATAGTTAAGTAACACCTTGTGTAAGGTTTTCTCAACAGATGAATTCTTACAGTCGTGCCCTCTTTGACATGCACAAGTAAAACCTCAAAGAAATTGCTTGAAAAAAAAAAAAAAGAACTGCTTTGCTAAATGTAATACTAGGGAGGGAGCCACAACTGAACTGAATGAAAGTCATTGTCAGAGATTCAAACTATCACCTCATAACATAAGTGGAATCACCAGTTCAACTGCTGTCACATCTGTTGCAACAAATGCAGCATAGTTAATATAGCATATTGTTTTTGCGTCACCTGACCTATCCTAACTCTCATTCCACACCTTGAGGGCAGGTACATCATTCTGTGAAGTGGAGCGAAGTCTGTTTGCTTAGGCTCAAGATTAACTCATTCACTGCCAGTCATTATAGAAAATTTTTACATTTCCAATACTCGCGTGATATTACATTCAATAATTATATATAAACCGAATCTACCAAATAACAGAATAGACTCCCTACTTTTTGTCCCGTCCCGTTCTTTTATAATTGACAGCAGAAAAATGTAGGTTTGCCAAAATACAGCCATTTCTCCCATGGACTCTGAAACTGTGTTTATTTCCTATAAAATGGGGCAATGATGTCATCTACCGGTGGTTGGGCATCAGTAAAGTTGTTTCCAAGTTTGATATTTACAGTGGAGCATGCTCAGATTCGCCCCCATTTAGCACCGCTCTAAAAAATACAATTGACAAGTATACTTGTCAAAGGCAGTGAATGATTAAATGTCAAAATACAGCTTGTAAATGTGACTGGACCACATTACAATTACAATTGGTTGGACATTTATGCTCATTTATGAAATACCATGCTAATAATTGTACAAATGAAATCTCAAATATTACGAAGGATTACGGTATTAGGGCAAGGCTGTCAATCAAAACTTGTTAAGGTTCCGGTGCAACCGGAGAGTGGATCCCAGAATCACAGAACACAGGAGTAAGCGAGAGTTTTATTCACCAAAACACGTGAATATGAACATAAAGCGCTGGACACAGCCAGGAAAAAGGTTAACAAAAGGTGCTTGCAAATTGCAAGGAGAGAAATTAACACAACACAAAAAGACCCGAAGGCTACAAACCGCAAACACAAGAAAGCAACAACTTACTATAGCTATGAAACACGCCACATAAAAGTGGGAACAAAAAGAGACGTAGCAAAACTTAGGTAGATGAAAATCGAGAATCTTGGACTATAATAATAATTAGCGAAGGCGAAAAACAGTAGAAACACTAGACGATGGCTGTGAGCAGACGGAGCAACGACCCAACAGTGGCTGCAAGGAGTCCCAGTCCTTATGAAGGCCTAATAGGTGATGCCCTGCAGGTGTGGTGCAGGGGACACGCCCCTCTCATTAATCAGGCACTGTGAGACAAGGAAAACACACAGAGCCCAGCAACATGACAAAACTAAAGATACCATAAGATTTAAATGATATATTTTCAATATTAAAGTCATCATATTATGAGAATAAAGTTGTATATTTCCGTTTATCAGAAGCATCCTAAATGGTGGCAGTTGTGTGCTGCCTCCCATTTTAACATGAATGTGAGCAGTCAATTCTGAACAGAGCCAAAACTTCAGTTATAAGAGGGTGTGCACACTTGTGCAACCACATTATCTCATTTGTTTGATATTACTAACACTATCGGAAATAGTTTTAATTGTGTTATACGGGTTGTAGGTCAAAAATAATGTTGGGAAATTTTTTCAGGTCCGAAAAATCTGGCCTTCGAACAGGAGTATGTGTATTTTTTTTTTTTTAAATATCCACTGTAAGTGTAACTTTACCTTGAAGCTATTACATAAAACCTTAAATAAAACAGAAAATACATTATTTAGTGAGATTCGAAACATGTAAACATCAACAGATTTGTTCAAATTTTATTCAAGACACAATATGTATGGTTCAAATTGTGAGAAAAAATACTTTGTTGACACTGAAGGTTGCCATAAAAACAAGTAAAAAAAAAAGAAAAGAAAAAACACACACAACACATGAGCCAATAAATTATTTAACTGTAAAAACAATGTGGTAGTAAAAATAGTTACCCATCAAAATAATCTGACATAATATAAAAAAATGCATACATACACGTATGTACACGGTTAAAATGTTGCTTATCCTTATGTTCTGCAGATATTATCAAACATTTTAAAACATGCAACATGCTGAGACCAAAAGTGGCATTATAAATGAGAAAATGTTCTTCCCAGTGGGTTAAAGCAAAGCAGCACATCTTCAAATCCGTCTGTCGCCATTATCGCCATTGTGTTTGATGGCAACGTCACGTGACCCTTTGGGCATTTACTTCCGATGTTGCTGGTGCGGTCACGACGCACATTTTATAATGTTGGAAAGTTAACCTCCATAACGTCATAATAGAAGTTGGAAAGAAATCATACGATAACAATGGGTTAAATGACGCCTGATGCCCTGATCAGACGCCATTGCCTGAGATGGCACTGTCACGTGAACGCTTTAGAGCTTTAGCGGCACGTGAGACGGGCGCAGCTTGTAATTGCGCACGCGCAATACTGTAACGCCCTCAACCCGGCGTCACTTGTCCAATCAGGAAGCGTGACAGACACGTGATGTCGCTTCCGGTTTCGCTCGTCCAATCGGAAAGTGCTGCGCTGGAGTTGTGTATTTTCCAAAGCCAACGGCCTAATGGGCGAGGCCACGGACCGGGCGGGGTTTCCACTTTCCATCCAAGTGCATCCTGTTTCACACTAACATTTTGTCGAGCGGAAACGTGGCCGGTTTTAGGACGTTACGAGAGAGATTAGCTAACGGTTATTCGCCAATTGTAACTAGACTCTCAAGTTGTTTAAGGAAGTTTATCGCCTTTTTAGATAGGCCCGCCGTCGGAAGTTTGCAGTGAAGTTCTTAATTTGACTAGCCACTCAATTGGAGCGGGTCGTAAGTAGCTTAGCGAGCGATTCTCAGCCCATCATCACCATGTCAAGCACAGCCAGTAGCGCGGACAAGTCGCCCTCCTTCGAGAAGACCTGGGGCAGCTCCACCAGCAGTGGATACTGCAGCGACGAAGCGGCCGACTCCGACAGCGAGTTCGAGCAGTATTTCACCGCCCGCACGTCCTTTTTCCCCAAGGGCCGCAAAGCGAACGCGCACCTCAAGAAGGTGAGAGGCAACAAAATAAATAGTAATAATAATAGAGGGAAATGAAGTCAAAACAATAATAAAGAAACTGTTGGTACTTAAAGTGAAGGTTGCGCTTCGCTTCTTTGACGGTAGTCCTTAAATTTCCGAGTTGTCCCTGAATGCGTTTTCAACGTACACCATAAAGCTTGGGTAGTTGACCGTTGTGTTTCAGTTAAAAATATACTTTATTTGGCTTTATCTTGTCTTTTTTTTTTTTTTTTTTTTTTTTTTTTATTTGGCTATTTGCACGTTTTAGTGTGGTATTTGGTATTAGTTAAACATGAGACTTGAAGTTTTGCGCTTTGTTTTTGTTAAAAGATTTGTTGGTCCGTTTTTCATAAGTTTACTTAAAAATGGTCGTTTTATTTTTAATAGTTTCTTAGACTACAAGAACAAAAAAAAAGAGAGAATAAAAGCAAAAACCAGAAAGACAAAAAAATAAATGTGGAGAGTACCCTTCGCTTCCTCATTAGCAACAGAGTACTCAACTTTGCAGTAGTTCATGAACGTCCTTTTTAAATGTAGTTTGTCATGTGATTTTGTTGTTAAGAAAAGACAAAACAAACTGGCAGTCATAAATTGGTTAATCAATCAATGTTCTACTGAGCTGTTGTGACAGATTGTATTGTGTTTGATGTTGTGTTTAGTCGTAGTTTGGAAAAATACTGTGAGCTGAAGCAGCCATAGGCGCCACCATTACAGTATTATCAGTATCCGGCTGGGTGTTATGTGTTGGCCACAAAGGTAAAGAGTGTGCAAAATCAAAGAGTTTGGGAGAATGATGCAACCACATTTGTCTGATCCAGTATTCCGAAGTCTTAATGGCCTCTATGATACAGACTGACATGGACAACTGGCACCGTATTCCGCCATAATCAATGGCCACATAAGATAGAGGAAAATGTGCAAATAGACATTTTAAAGTGTAACCAACTTGTACACAGTTTCCACTACAAAGTCGTATTTGGTGACGCATGAGCTACTCTCATATTTCCAAGTATACACCCACCATTCATTGACTTCTGGATTTTTTATTTTTTTTTTCACACTCATTCTTGCATCATAGATGATTCACGGGATGTTGTGGAATTTTGTGTTGTGGTAGTCTACACCCACACAGCCGTCACTTGCTTTCTCAGTTTGGTTTTACTCCCATCAGGGTTATTGGAAAGCTGCACCTGGGCCTCTTATTGATTTATTGATCGGTTTACAGCATCACTTTTAACACTTCAATCAGCCATGAGTAGTGATATAATTGAATAATGTTATTCTTCTTGTTGCCCATTGAGTGCTTTTTCGAACACCCCCACCCCAACCCCCTTGTAGGGCTCAGTAGTTAATATTTAGGATCATACATTTCATAATCTCAGTGAAATGCTGACTCTTGGCCACATTATTAGGAGGACTATTGATTTTGAATGCCATAGTAAGATGTGCTTCGTCGTCGTATTCCGATGCGGCAAATGCCATTTGGCCTGAGCAAACAGGAAAAAGCCTATTTCGTGCTCACGACACTGCCGGTGTAGTAATGAGTTGAACGTGACTGGCTGAAGAGTCAGCTGACCTCACAGGATGTCTGCTATACAAGGGAGGGTATTGTATCTCCCACCAGCGGGGGCTATTTTTACATGACTACTCGGCCAAGGAATGCACTGTTGAGCATTTGCTCACAGCCATTGCAAACAGCTGCAACTTGTTCAGGCCCCATCCACAGCTCCCCACCACTGCCACCCCTCACTCATCCTCCCACAGTTGCAAGGCGCAGGCGCGGAACAAGAACGGATGGCGTCACTTTTGCCTGTGTTGGCAGGATGTTGGCCTGGTGCAAGCAGGGCTTGCCAAATCAAATAAACAAAAAGCCCTTTCAAGCCTTGATGTTACTTGATGTTTAGCTGTAGTTTTGAAGTCGTGTCATGCAATCTGTAATTTAAAAATGAATTTTAGGAGTGTATTGTGTTTACATATAGGACATGCCTAAACATTCTGGAGTATTTTTACCACATGTAAATCTTAAGTCATTATGAGAATGAAGTCAGCGTATTGCGAGAGTCCTCATAATTCCAAAGGAAACAATGTAATTTCACAAGATTTAATTTGCAAATTTGCAAGGAAATAACTTGGGAAATATTTAGCATTTTCTCATTAAAATTGAGACTTGGTAAGAGTGAGACATTGTTAATTTAATCGCCGAAAATAATGTAAAATCTGTTTTAAATGAACAAGGGAAAAAAAGGATAGTCATTTAGAACAAGATAAAAGTAGGCTGTGCAATTAATACAAATTACAATTTCAATTATTACACGCCACAATTACAAAATTGGCATAATCATCAGCAAAAATAAAACATTATTAATACTAATTTTGAGTTGTTTGAATGTATATTTGCACATTTTTAAAATTTTAAAATAACTGTTAGTACTGTTAGTGTTTCATAGAATTTTATTTGTCTGAATATTTTTATTTTTCTATTATACATTTAAACATTTTCTTGTTTTGCCCAAAAAAATGATCGTCTCAATTGTGATTTCAATTATTACCAAATGAATCGTGATTGTTTTCTTCATAATCGAACAGCCGGTCGATTCCGTTTTTTTTTTTTTTTTTTTTTTAAACAAAAGGTGATGTGCAACTTTTTTATTATGTAAAGACATTAACAATGAAGAAAAAATAAAGAAAAACTTAATAGTTAAGCATTACTCTGTGAAGTTGGAGAATAGGGTTTTCCTATCAATCAATATTGGGAATTGCTTTTTTACCTATTCAAAATAAGAAAAATATAAATGAATACAAGTATACAACAGGAAAAATAAACCTTATGAATTCATTGAATAATTGCAATTTATTTTTCTAAGTTAATGAGAGTGTAAATGTGTAAAGTAAAGTATATTTTCAAACATTAAACTGGTCAGGAGTGGCAAGGACCACCCGCCCGACAAGAAGCGGTTTCCTAGCAATGTTTGTGGATGGAACACTTGAAGTTTCGAGATGTAAACACTTTTTTTTCCCCTCACTATTCTCCCTCCAGGATGAACCAACTGAATGTGGCAAGCAGGTGTTGACCACTGCTGATACTCAGAAGAAGGTCAAGGAGTACAACACTCAGATCAATAGCAATCTGTTCATGAACATGGTGAGTGTTAAGTTTACAGTGCATATCAAAAGTCTACACACTCTTGTTCAAATGCCACATTTTTTGTGATAGAAAATAATTAGAGCAAGATAAGTAGTTTCAAAACATTTTCCTTCATTGCGCATAACTTGTGTAACATGAATGCAAACGTGAAGCTTTTCGAGAGAGGAAAAGTGTAAACAAACCACTGACAGGAGTTGTAATGGCTTGTTCCCATTTACAGAACAAAGATGGCTCTTTCACCGGCTTCATTAAAGTGCAGTTCAAGCTGGCGCGGCCCGTGTCTGTCATGCACCCGAAGAAAGGAGGAGGCGGCGGTGCGCAGAATGCCGGCTCCAGGAAGAACGCCGGCGTGAAGCGGCGTACCTCCTTCTACCTGCCCAAAGACGCGTCCAAGCACCTGCACATCAGCTCCCGCACATCTGCACGCGAAGTCATCGAGGCCCTGTTGAAAAAGTTCACCGTGGTCGACAACCCCGGCAAGTTCGCTCTGTTTGAGCGCAGCGAGCGCCACGACCAAGGTATCGCACGCGTTCATACAAATCCTTCATTTTTGAATCATGCTTTAGCTCTCGAAATTGTCTCTAAATTGAGCTTGTGTGTTCTATTATAGTTTACATTCGCAAGCTGTCTGACAATGAGCGCCCCCTACCTCTGCGACTGTGTGCTGGACCCAACGAGAAAGCGCTCAGCTTTGTTCTGAAGGAGAATGAGACTGGCGAAGTCAATGTGAGTGTTTCATTGTTCGTTTGAGGCCTTTATGCTATGCTATGCTAGCTCCGTGTTTGAACTAGTGCTCGTCAAATTGGTTCACATGAACTTGTATTACCACTGCACTACAACTAATCCCGTGTTGTTTCGTTTTGCAGTGGGATGCCTTCTCCACGCCAGAACTTAAGAACTTCCTGCTCATCCTCCAGCGCGAGGAGGAGGAGCACATCAAGCAGATCGTGGAGCGCTACAAAGTGGCTCGCGGCAAGATGCAGCAGGCTTTGCGCGGCTCCACCCCGGGCTGAACAGAGCCCTGCGTGACGGAGAGACCTGGAACGTAGCACCTCTTCGGCTGGACCGTGGCCTTTAATACGACCAGTCGCCGATGCACGTGACGCTCCCGTAAATGAACGAAAACTAAAAACACCTCCTCGGTGAACGAGAGTGTGAAAGGGGTGCGAGACGATGAGAGCGTGCGAGAGAGAACACTGACTCGAATGTGCGTGTGAGATGATGCGAGAAGCAGTGCCTGACACCTGGAGAGTCTGATGTGCCTGAGAGAATGAGTTGAGACAAATGAGGACTGGCGGATGTAAACTTTTTTTTTTAATTTTTTCTTTCTTTCTACATCACTGGTGCCACTGTCTTAATTCTGGCATGTTGCAACTGTGCGACATCTAGAAACAGTGCACCAGTCTAGCACATAAATACACATTCCTATTTAAAAACAAAATTGGTAACATCTGAATTATTGCCGCACACAGAAGCAAAAATCCTAATATAAAATTCGTAATTATCAATAGCTGCTTATTGGAAGTAGCCACTCCAGTCTTGCCATGTCCTCTACACCCATTATAGGTGCAACTCATTTTTTTTTTTTTTTTTTCTCACTGTCAATTTGTGAGTGAAGCGGTTGCGTGGACATTGTGCGATGCTGAATCTCAGCGAGTAGCACCATTGTTATTCACTCAGATCGACTGTGAATGTGAATGAATTCTTACTGTACAGTACACAAGTTACACTTAAAAGCTGTTCTATTTTTTCATGTTGTTGACCTTTTTCCCTGTCCTTTCATGTCACTGATTTCTCCCCCTGTCCTTTAATCACTTTGCATTTGTTTAATGCACACAAGCACTTGTTGGCCAGTACTGTTAGGTGCACACAGAATAATGCAACCGTCCTGCAGATTACTTATTTATAGAATCCGGCCGTCCTTTTTCTATAGTGCTTTTCAAAACTATAGCGGCGGGTGATCTGGTCTATCATAGACTGTTGATGAGAGAAGTGCATGTTGCACCCTTTCTCACACCAAACCAGCACTCCAGGTTTACCCTGTTTTCTTGCCAAAACGTCAAACTTGAGCTCACCTGCCAACCAAGTGTGAATTGGCACTGCAGAAAAAGATGGGTATGTTTAGGCTGAGATATTTTATATAAAGTATGTTTTATAGAGAACAATAGCAGGACTGTTGTCTAAACCGGTGCCTAATTCAGTGGACATTCAAGTGGCTTTATCACATCCTTTCAAATGTGACAAATGTGCACTACTTTGAATAAAATATCTATCAGGAAATGTGTGTTGTTTTGTTTTGTTTTGTTTTGTTTTGTTTGATTCTCCTCCCTCCCTTCACGTATTCCCCAGTTTCAATGCCAAGTGTAAATACAAGAGTGAGCCATTAGGGGGTGTTATCTTATGGATCCCATCACCGCAACCGCCCCCTAGCAACGCACGCCACAGGCATGGAGATGAAAAGGTGTAAAAGAAGGTAGGTTAAACGTAATTGCGTAAACACGATTCGATGCCACAGTTTTTCCCCATTAATACGCTTGAACTGGGTAAAAGGTTTTAAATAAGTGGCTTGGACGGTTTGGCTCCCGTTGCTAAGCTGCGTCAGAGGTGGCTAAAAGGCTAGCAATGTTCACCTAGCAGCAGCGAGTTGTCGGTTAGCCACCTTGCGAAGCGGTTAACAGCTCTTAAGTATCATGCCAACGTTGTAACATGTATAGTACGATACGCATGAGGTGATTGATAAAGCCGTGAAAGTGTGGCTAATAATAATGACGTCAGAGCTGTATTTTATGGCCCAGTTGGTTAGCTTCATGATGAAGCTAACCTAACCTATGGCAGCATGAAACGACTTTCTTCGCACTGCACACCACTTTAACTATAACATTGAACGAGTCAAACATTAAACTGAGTCCTCTGCCAGTCAAAAGTTTGAACATACTTTCTCATTCAGTCGCACTAAAAGTGTCTAAACTTTTGACTGCCAGTGGACATTTTTAGATTTTATTATTATGAACATAACATGTAAGACATTAACTTAAGAAATACACCAGTTTAATAGATTGAGCATGTCAGAGGAATTTACAGTAAACAAGGTGGTTTCCAGGCCTGAATTTAAAACGATGACTGTTTGAGCAGACCTTATGTGTTCACTTTTCAGGAAGTCTGTTCCACAGGTGACGAGCATAACGGAATACTGCTTGTCCTATTTTTGGTTCTGATTCTGGGAACACACAATAAACCTGCCCCTGATTACTTGAGGGATCTGGATGCTTCGTATGGAGCTAATAAGTCCAGGATGTAATTCGGTCCAAGACCATGTAGTGCTTTGTCAACAAAAATAAGATTTGAACTCTGTGTTTTTACTAACTGGAAGCCAGTGAAGTAATTTGAGGATTGGAGTAATATGGTCCAGTTTCCTGGTGTTAGGACAATCAGCGTTATCATTTTATAACAGAGATCTGGTATTCATTATACTGTGCAGGATACACACATATCCGTTTTCAACAGAGACATCTGACAATTGGGTCTTTGCAGACTTTGAGATGTGATGCTAAAATGCTCACATTTGACCCTATCAGTTAGTTTTCCTCCCTTTTTATGGTAAGCTGTCTAATGGTGGCCACAACTTCCACAACAATGAAGTGTGATTTGTGTCATCTCACTTCATCCTCAGATCCCACCTTCATTAAGGAATTGCCAGGCTGGCAGAGAACCAGATTAAAGCTTCACCTGAAGACCTAACGATGCCTTATGTGTGAGGAGAATGGGAGGAAGTGGATCCAAAGCCAAGGGCGCTTGGCCTTTCTCAGGCAGCGGGGCAGGTGGCGACTCTGTCGGTAACGGCAACGAGCAGTCGATGGCCCGCCTCAAAAGTCCCAGAAATGCGACACCCTTTGTTTTTACTAGGAGGAGGTAAACAACACTGATGACCGTTTGTTGAAAATTGCTAAATCAATTCTTTTATGTTATTTTGGCATCTCGAAAGTTGTAAAATTCAGAATACTTAAACTAAATACTTTATATAATGGTGCAAATTAGTGCGTGACAAATTTTGTGAGACTTTGTAAGGCAGGATTTGTTTTCTTCTTTTTTTTCAATGTCACCACTGAAGGGAAGTAGCAGTGGTAATGAATTATTAATTCATGTAATAATAATAATGTTATGTACTGTGATATATGAGGGGAAATTCAATTTGTGTCTGTTTGTTCTTACTGTGCGGTATTCTGTGTTTGCTTTTATATCAGGTTTGAATTGTGCTTCAGAAATACATTTGGATGGGATTGGGTTTATGCGGTTGTGCTCCACTGCTGGCATCTCCAAATCTGTATCAGGTGGTTGAATTTTGTTTAATGTAACTGTTGTTTTTGGCAGCTCGCTGTACTACGATGAGGACGGCGACCTTGCCCACGAATTCTACGAGGAGACGGTGGTGACAAAAAATGGTCGGAAAAAGTCAAAGTTGAAGCGGATTCAAAAGAATCTGATTCCACAGGTGAGCTCTTTTTTTAATTTTGCATGTTGCCCTGGATTAATTTACAATTTCTAATTAAAAAAATTGGTGAAACGCTACCATAATTGCAGTTGGTATTAGGAAGGCCTGACTGACTTTTTTGTTTTTGCTTTTGTTTTAGGCAGTGTTCGATTCCGACGATATTTGACAGATTAAAATCCGAATAACCGAATCAGCCAATTCATTAAAAAAAAATAAAATAAATAAAATAATAAAATATTTGTTGGTCTCTTAATGCTTACATCAATAAAGATATGAATTTTGCATTGTATTACTAATTTTAATAATAATAATAATAATGCCTTTTCTTTTTTTTTCTTTTTTTTAGGGGATTGTGAAACTGCAGCATCCCTGTATTCACGTAGACTTCCCCATCGTCCTCTGTGAGGTGTGAAGGTTTTTGTTTACATATGAAGAACCGGAGCAAACTCCTCCTCTTGAAGGAAAAAGAGGTCAGACCCGACCGAGCCTGTCGGTCCAAACATGAACTGTGGTCCGGAGTATGAAAAAGTCCGCTGCAAAGTGACGTATCCGTGTTTTGTCATTCACGTACAGGTAGTACAGATGTCGGTCACGTGTTCACTGCCCAGCTGAAATAGTATGCAAGCAGACTTTAAAGGGGACATATTACGGAACAATTACTTTAAATGTATACAGAAAGTTGGAACTTTGTATTACCTATGAAGACCAAAAGCTAAGCAGAGCTACAGCATTCCCAGCGTGTAATTTGGCTTGTTGATGAAGTTCTGCTTCCATAAGTGAAAATACAGAATTTCATTGGGCACTCACTTTGTTTTTATTGGCACTTAACTCATCAAAACCCCTAAATCCCATCCCAGTCTTCATTGTGACAAAAGTGACGTCCTCGTCACTGGCCACACATTAGAAAGTAAGCTTATCATGTTAGTAAGACAGAAAAAAAAAGAAATATATTATGTCTCCTGTAAAAACAACACATCATCACACTACGCTGGTTGTCTAATACAAAGGAGTGTTCGGGCCACACTGAAAATGAAAAAAAAAAAAAAAGTAAAATGACGAGGAGGAGTAGTGAAATCTTAACAAAACCCATTTTTTCCCCCCTATAAAATCTTATATAGATATATTTTTAGCCATTTCTTGTACAGTGGTGCCTTGAGATACGAGTGACATGACTGTTTTTTCAACATAGAAGCTGTCCGGACAATTTTTATTTTATTATTTATTCATTTATTTTTGCTCTGATTTGTGAGCAAAAATTTGAGATGCGAGCGCAGAGCACTGTATAGTGGCAGTGAAGTCAACTCACTTCACAACAGGAAGCAGTTTAACAGATAGTAAGCAATTCTTCAATAAAGAAAAAAGGCTGCTATCTTGTGCTAACACATAATGAGAAATGACAAAGATGAGCTAACAAATAGCATTTAAGTGGCGGTGTTATAAGGCTTTATGGAACACACATTCAAACACAAACAGTGCTATTTGAACACAGCGCGTAGACTATCACTACTCACAAGCATATATTCTTTATCCTCTGTAAAATACATTACTGCAGTTTATAAGTTTATAAGTCACTATTTCGTCAACATGACTATATTATACTGCCACCTGGTGGCCAAGTTGCGCAAATCAATGTGCTGCAATCAATTCATGGTGTTTAATTCTTTACATTTTGTTGAATCACTTTATTGCTGTATGTTTTATTTTCATTCAGTGTATATTATATAGTGCTATTTTTCTGGTTAAAAACCACATTACTCAAATTTTGTTTTTTGGGAGAGGCTAGAATGCATTAATGGCATTTCCATTCATGTCAAGGCACCACTACAGTTGATTACTTTTTTTTTCATAAAATGACAACTTTTCAACTTAAGAATCTTGTTTTTATTTTTGTAATAGTACATATTTATTTTTGTGATAGCTATTTCTTGTAATTACCGACTACATTGTGTTACAATAGTCTCACTTTATTTTTTGGAATATTTAAATGTATTTAATTATGTTTTTGTAATTGAACACGAGAGCTCATAATATTGGGATTTTTCTCATACCAAAATTTCTTCTAAGGTTAAGGATTTAATTTGTTTTATTTTTGTTTTGTATTTGTTTCCCCACCATTTCTTTATATTCACATGAATAAAAACATTTTATAATTGTTTTCCCAATATGAGGCCACCTCACAAAATATTTTGAATATTTTTTGTAATTTATAGTGTAATTAAATTATCATAAACTCTATTTATTCATCTATTTTTCCTAAACCTTATTTCTCTGATTTTTTTTAATTATTTTTTACTAGGACCCGACAGATTAATTGGCCGGTCGATCTTTCTTATTGTAATGTTGCAACTTGCAACTTTTTCCTTCTTTTCAGTGTGGCTCTATAGTCGCTTCTACAAAATGGCAGTGGAAATTAGTGTCTGCCTTTAGTGAGCCGTACAGAGGTAGCAACTGTGTCTTCGTGTGTGTGTATCTTTGAACGAATGAATGTGTAAATGCGCGGCGTTGAGCGGCGAGTAATTTATTGTGTTTTATTGTAATAAACGTTTGGTATATGAGCCTTTTTAAGTCACGTGAGCTCAGACCTGCACTAGTGAAAATAATGCACTGTAAATAATTCTGATGCATTAGTTGGAAATACTTGAATAAATAGTTTTCTGAGCTGAACTTCTTGTGTCACAAATATGTCTTTTACGGATCTCAGCATGGGAGAAATGGTAGCTCCTTGTTTTTTTTCAACCAGTTGATGAAAATGGAATTTATTCACCTGGTTTGTATTGTGCTTCTCTCGCCAAAGGTTAAAATGGAAATAAGCTCGAGCTCACCCACAAAGTTCCAACTTATATGAGACGAAATGGATGCAACATTGAACAAATTTGTAATTTTATTTTTTCTCGAGCATTCGCCTTTACAATTACTCAACCACACTCTTCAAATTCTATGACATGTCTATTAAGATGAGTTTTGTTCTCCACCTCCAGATGGCAGCAGCAGTCACATTTCACCAAACCTCTGAACTGAGCTTGTTTCTTCCTCTCTTAATAACAATCCTCCTGCTATTGTGCCTCTCATGTAATGATAGGGCCTAACTCACGCACTAAGACTACAATCATGACCATTTGTGGCCTCGCCGTCACCGTTTTGGCAGCGCACCAGCGCTTAATGGCAATGTAAACATATTCAGAGGCCTATTTCGCGGACAATAAATGGCCTGCTGTTCTTTTCCAGGCCTGGCGTGCTGTCTGTAATTGTGTGGAATGTGGTTGGGTGTGTTCCGGTGCCAGAGGTCACTCATTTTCATGCGCTTCCTCTCCCAGCCTCTTTTGATGTTGTGCTGGGAGCCCAGCGAGCATCAGGGGGAAGATAAACCCGTCTTCATTTGGGGCCACCCGGCTTTATCACATTTGAGTATGAATTCTTGTAGATTACATAATCTAACCGAAGCTAAATCTTTTTCCTTATCAGGCATTTTGTCTGAAAGTTACCATACAAGTAATAAAAAAAAAAAAAAAAAATAAATAAAAATAAAAATAAAAATAATCACCTGAATATATATTTTTAAATCAACTAAATAATCAGGCATTACATAATAAAAATGCAATAAAAGAAATAAAACTATCATTCTAGAATGAAAAATTCAATTAAACAATGCAAATTTAAATCAATGAATAGAAAATATATTGCGTAATTAAATAAGAAAAGATGAATTTGGATTAAAATATGGTTAAAATGTTATTTAAAAAAATCTATTAAATGAATAAGAATATCAACATTTTACGTTATTGAGACAAAAGGTCCTTAATTAAAATCTAATAATAAATTCAAATTTCCAAAAGTCAAATAAATCAATTCAAAATTAAAAATAAAATTAAATCATTTAAATGCAATAACACTAACAAATAATTAAATATTAAATGAATAATAAAATAAATTATGAAAGGCCTATCATTAAAATATCATTAAATAAATACCAAATATCCATATAATGATAATTCAATTTAATACATCATAGTTAAAAAAAAAAAAAAGATATTCAAGTAAATTAATAAAAATGTGATTTAATAAATGAAGTTTTGGAATGTTAAAATTGATCATTTAAAAAAAGTGACCATTAAGTAGGTCTCCATTATTTCCTTAATGAATTAAATAATGCATATTTTAATTAATATCAATGCATACTTTTTTTTTTTTTTTTTTTTTTATCACTTGTAAATCTACTTGTATGTAAATTGGACAAATCAGCTTGTCATTGTACTGGAAATTAAGGTATACATGTCTTGTGTGCTTTATATACAAAAGACAGTCTTCAGTTGTCTAGCTATAGCTATGTACAGTACAGTAGCTCTATTTTCCAAGAAAACTGCATAATCCCTGTATCCTGAATTATCAGCATTGTCGGCAAAATCTCACACTAACATCATCATGTGATGCCACGATCCTCGTCGTGGGCAGGATGAAACTGCTACAATGTTTCCATTGGGGAACCTTTGCACCACTGTATTTCCCTTCACAAGTACATGGCTTTGTCCTCTTCCCGCTTTCTTTGTGCACATGGGAACATTCTGAGAATGACTGAAAATATTTGCTTTCATCGAAAGCGCTGAGAATAACAGAACTAAACAGGGCGTGTTATCGCAGTATTTCCTATTTTAGCTCAATTAGTTTACTTATACTAGGAGTGTCTTCGGAATTTGTTCCGTTACCATGCCTGTAAGTAAAAACACTTCTTTGCCCATTGGAACTTTGACTACAACAGAGATAAAGAGAGACTGGAGGAGTTACTTAAAGGCAGAAAAGTGGATCTCATAGGGGAAAAAAACCCCTCAGTTAATTAAAAAAAACAACAACAAAAAACATTACTACTAATAATTAATAATAAGGAATTACAAAAATATTGTAGTGTGACAGTTAGGGGTGTGAATTGCCTAGCACCTGACGATTCGATTCGTATCACGATTCACAGGTCACGATTCGATTCGATACCGATTAATCCCGATACGAATTTATAAGTCGATTGTTGCGATTTTTTTTCATTCAAATTTAGAAAATACTAATCAGTAAGCTTGGAGAGTGTAAGATTTATATGAAAATGTATTATTTATTTATCTGAAATTTCAGTCTTATAGAGGTTGTAATCTGTTTCATGTTTGAACAGCATTAAAATAAAATATTAAGGCTTAATGTTCCGTTCATATAACATTCTTCCATGCTCAAGGTGTGAATTCTAACCCGAAGTCAGACGTTTTGTTGAATATTTTTCCATTAAAAATGGAAGTTTAAAAATCGATTCACACACACACACAAAAAAAAAAAAAAAAAAAAAAAAAGGCAATGATGATAAGACGTTGAATCGGTAAGACTACCGAATGAACAATTCTGAGCTCTTTAAAAAAAAAAAAAAAAAAAAAAAAAAAAAAATCGATTTTGTTTTTTATTGAATCGATTCGAGAATCGCGCGATGTAGTATCGCGATATATCGCCAAATCGATTTTTTTTTAACACCCCTAGTGACAGTATACTGATCCCCCTGCGCTAACAGTAAACAAATCCCCTTTTATTCCAAACTGACAAACTTACCATTGCACAATATAAATCAATAACCAAGCCCAAAGAGGTATATTTTGAAATAAACCTATGGGCATCGCGTTGTGTATATATACAACGCAAGACAGAAGAGGATTTGACATTCAATAAGTTTGACCAAAAACGAGGCAGAGCTGAAATACTTCCTGTTTTCATTCTTCTTGTTTCAAATTTACACTATATCTAACTAATAGTGTGTCGCCATCTAGCGGTCAACAGTGGAATTACACACCAAACTAGTACAATTTCTGGAGAAATTGCGTGGGAATGCTGAAAGCTGAATGCATGTGGAATGCTTATGAAGTAATTAAGAGATAAATTATGAAATTATGAACTGCTGGTTATTGGACAAGCACTTTGGCAACTGTGCTACCAAGCAGTATCAACCACCTGGTAATGATGATAATAAGTTATATGTATGGAAGTGGGCATAGAAAGTGATACTTAAAAAAAGTGCAATGTCTGTCCCATTGAAAATGAATGAGGAAAAGTTTATCTTTAATGTTAAATTGTGCAAATACTGTAAGTAATGTGGAATCAGACGATATATATTTATATATATATATGTATATATATATATATATATATATATATATATATATATATATATATATATATATATATATATATATATATATATATATATATATATTAATCACAATAACATATTGGAAATGCTTCAGCATTCCCACAATAAACAGGAGACAGAATATAAGACAGTGGGACCGCGAACCCACATGGAGGAGTTTTTACTGTAAGACTTATGTACAAGTTTACCGTACTTTAGATGCGTTTTTCTTGGAGTGCAGTGTAATGAAGAATGTGCGGAGATTGTTTGCGCCTGGTTCCCTTCAGTGGATGGACCCCTGACTCAATGCATTCCATCGCAATTAAAGAGCGACGGGGCCCAAAGTGAAGGTGACAGGGTGTGTTCCCCGTTTCCCTGCCATTGTTTGGACTTCCTGCCTTTTGCTGATGTCACATTCGGGAAGCGAAGGTCAAAAAAGAAGAGGCGGAGCCCCCCGGAGGGGAAACAAGCATCCATGGCTTTGTTCCTTTTCACAGCCCTCTTCCATTCATACGGATGCTTTCCTAAAGCGCGCTCTCGGCGGGAGGGACCCCCATGACACTTATGGTGAGTCAGCAAAGGCTCGAGAAACAAACGGCGGAAAACGCCCCGTTTCCACCTCATGTGCCTTCCAAATAAATCTTGAAGGGCCAGCTTTTCTTAACAGTGGTAACAACTTACCTTAAAAATAAATTTCCATCTAATTCAATTTAAAATGTCGTTAAATGATTAAATATTTATGTTAATTAAGAAAATCAATGGGAAAGTAAACTGAACATCTAAAAAAAATTAGAGGTGTCAAAATAGTGCATTCATTTTGAGTTAATTTAAAGTTCCTTTAATGCCACTAATTTTTTTAACGCACGATTAATGACCGCCCCTTACTTGGAAAGTAACAATTCCACTCGTGACGCAGCAAACATATCCAATCAAAATTTAGCAGTAATGCATTTATTAATAATGCATATATTTGTGGAGACTGGAATCAAGTTGTAAAAAATGTAGAGAATTTCATAAATTACTTCATGTTAAAGATTAGATTGCTCTTATTATGAAAAGAAAAATTCACTGAACTGTCACCATTTTCTTAAAAAATGCAATTATGCCATCTAGTGGCAGAAAAATGACCAACACAAATCAATATCACACTATTTTTTTCCCGGTACATCTTTTTAATTTTAACTCAATTTTATGAATGAAGAAAATTGCTGTATCAATGGCTAAAAGATGCAGCCATATATCTATTTTTTATTTTTTTAATGAGTATAACTTTAAAAAATGTTTTCTTGTTTATTTAGAACAGAAATAAAAGTTGTGATTAATCGTGAGTTAACTAGTGAAGTCATGCGATTCATTACAATTAAAAAATGTAATCGCCTGACACCCTTAAAAAAATACATTAAATAAACAAATTTAACAACAAATTTAAAAATGTAATGAAGTGAACAAATCCATTAAAGAAAAATACATTTAAATAACATTAAATTCTCTATTTTTATTGAATATATGTCACATTGACATTTCAACTCTAATGAATGAGTCATTGTTTTTCTCTAAAGCAACATAAAACGGACAAATGAGTATGCGTGCTTCATTGGACATTACAGTGCAAACACACTTTCTTATCTTGACATTTGCCGGTTTCATGCCAGCGGCTGTCATCGTTGGCCTCCAGGCGTGGAGGCCATGTGCATAACACATGCCGGCTGTCTCAATGTAAAGGTGGCAAAACACTCACCACTTAAGTCACAAGCTTGGAAAAGAAGCGAAAAAACAAGTAATTATAGAGCAATAAAACACTCGGTATAGGAAATCTAAAAAAAGGAGCCATTCAAATTCCCATTTTCTCATTTATTGACTTTACTTCCGTCATGTTTTTGTAGGGAAGCTGAGGTGTTTTTCAACTCCACTTTTCCTTTATGCTTCTTGTTGGTTGCTAGTCCAAACTCTCTTACCTCACGTCTTCGGCTTAAGTGAGGGCCTGCGAATGCTTCTTCCGCCACTAATTGTAGACGGCTCGGAAACGCTCAACCGAGCGTGCAGCGCGGTAGCAATCAAGACTTTGACTGTGTGCACATCCCGCATGTACGCTGCGCATATCAAGACGCTCAAGGATTGCTGAAGCGGCGTCGTACATGCAAACCTTTTCAGCATCTTAACTAATGAGATGATTGTCAAGAAGTGTTTGTGATGATGTTGGTGCGCGCGCCGTCTCCAAAATTGCTACTTTTCAGCAAATTGAAAAACACCATCTTGTTTGAATTACCGAACACTGCGTTATTCAAGTTGGTATAGGATTGTACCTTATATAGCTAAACGATACACGGTTGCGTACCATCATCAACACACCAACCCAAAATCATGTTCAACTGATAATTTTAATACACTAAAAAAATGAGCTATTTGTTTTTGTCATTGATTAAAATGGTAGAATATGTCCACACCAATCGACAGTGGTTACGTCAACTTCCCTAATCCATTTTCAAAGATCTTAGAGCCATGAGTGCTGCAATAAATAAAACAATGAGCTGACTAAATTCTTAATAGGTGAAAAAGAATCTTTTGAGCTTTACAGCTCTCCGTTTTTAACAAAATTAGTTCGCTCAAATGCATCTAACCTAACGATTTGCACTCGTTATTGTTCAAAAACAAAACATCCAGATCAGTTTTAATCTTGAGGTCATATATTGTTGCACAGCTCTCGCAGAGTGAGGAAGAGACAGTTTTACTTTGCATTCAATTTAAGTGTTCAAGAGAGTGAATAGATTGTTTCTCATGCTGTTTTCAACACTTTTGCATTATAATGAAACAAAAACATACAAAAAAACAAATGACATGGGGAGAGTAGAAAAATATGAAACTGACATACAGCAACGATATGTTAGCATACCAAACTACCAAATTGAAAAATGTGGTGCTTTGTAATTCAAGCAAAATGGCATCCCCCCACCCCCGATCCCCCCCCCATCCGATTTTCTGAAGAGTATAGAGAATGTGAGATGTAAGGATTACAACAATGTTTTACAGTTTAAAAGAAAAATATTCTACCTCAACTACAAATGACCGGACAGATATCTCTATTTGTTGTATTTACTCAAGTAACAAACAAACAAACAAACAAACAAAGTAAATGCCTGAGAACACAAACCCCTTCTGTCAAGGATCAATTCAATTTCCCTTGAGAAAATCTGCTGTGAAATCAGAACAAATTGCAACCATTTGTCTTGTGTTTATTTTAAGCCAAATCACTCTATAATTTCATTGAAATTATATTTGGATGCTTGTTCTTATCCCCAAACTAATGGGAAAAGCATGAATGAATTGTCCCGAGGTCTTGAGGGTAGTTTCAACCCGATTGCCATGTATTTATCTGACTTTAAATGATTATACTTAAAAGCCACCCCCGGGGCAAGTGCTCATTTGTGTCCTTGCTTTTTTATTTTTAGGGAAGAGACAGTGTGGCTGTGACCTTGCATGAATCTTTTGCTGTATCTGCTTCACATGGCCTGTAACAAACTTTTCGGAGCAGCCCACTCCACCCCTACTCCACGGGGGTGATTGGAGAATTATTTTAAATCAGTGTGGTCGAATTCTGATATATAATTACTGTAATACCAAAAGAATGCATGTGGTTGAATTTAGACACAAGAACTGTTTTACAGGATGCAAGGATTTCGGTAAGGGGCGGCACATCCCCCTTTTCTTGCGTCTGAATGGAACCTTCCAGTGGTGGTTCTTGTATCTTCGCAGGGGGCAGCTGCTCGTGTCTTCAGCCCGCTGGGAGGCCATCCGATCCGCCTCGCTCTTTCTGGACGACACTTCTACAGCTTCTCAACACACAAAAGAAAAGAGCAGCGATGTTCACTTTTTGTTCTTTGACGTTTTGAAGCGACATCAACCATAAAAACGGCGGCGTGACTTGTTGGGGATTTTGAGGGGGGAATGCTTGTCTACACTGTCGGGAAAGGTAAGTGAACCCTGGCGAACCGGTGATGACTTAATTTGGAATTGTCTTCCAATGTTGGAAGTGGGTCTGAAAGATGTCTGTCAACGTTATTTCATGGAAAAATATTATTATAGCGGTTTGGAAATAATATCTTAGCCGCTGTTGTCGTTTGTTAACGGTAATCCTGGGGAAATCATAACCCAAGATTTTGAATAATGCACTTTGGCTTGAAATATATATTTTTTGTGACACCAGTTGTGACACATTTTGTACACATCTCATATTTTATATTTGTGGTGGCCTAGAGTTGTTTTTTTTTCATACAAATATGTACTATAATTGTGACTTTATTACTACCTTAACATAGCTTAGTGAAAGACCAGTAGTAACTAAACCGAGGACTGAAGCCCAAAACCAATCAAAACTACAATAATTAACCTCTCTGACAGCATTTTTATGGTGGAACTGGGCTTCATTATCTTGTGTAGGTGTAATTTATTTGGTGGTTATTCGATACAGTTCATATAAATCGTTGTGATGTGGACTGAAAGTAAAAAAAAATAAATGTCTCATGTAGCTGTTTTGTGCTAATTACAGAGGAGAGAGTGACCGTCAATTCTGTCCGTTCCCATCTGGAGACATGCACTGGACGGTGGCTGATTGCAAAGCTCTGCTTCTGCTGCTGCTGCTGATTGTTCTACTGTGGGAGGAAACCAGAGCCTTGGGACTGAAAGCCACAGTATGGCCACTGTACTCCCAGAAGCCCCTGCTGCTGGCGTGGAACGCTCCAACGGAGGACTGTTCCCCTCGGCACCGCGTCTCCCTTCAGCTGGACCAGTTCCAGATTATCGCCTCCCCCAATGAGGGCTTCGTGAAGCAGAACCTCACCATCTTTTACACCGACCGCCTGGGCCTGTACCCCCACTACGAGCCGGACGGAACGCCCGTCAACGGGGGTCTGCCGCAGGTGGCCAGTCTGGCGCGGCACCTGGAAAAGATGCCGGAGGGCGTGAACAAGTACATACGCGAGCCCAAGGCCAAAGGCCTGGCGGTGATTGACTGGGAAGAATGGCGCCCGCTCTGGATACGCAACTGGGAGGCTAAGGACATTTACCGCAGGCATTCCCGCGAGCTGGTGCGCCAGAAGAACCCCACCTGGCCGCCCGATCAGGTGTACAAAGTGGCCATGCAGGAGTTCGAGTTGTCCGCCAAGACGTTTATGTTGGAGACTCTCAAACTGGCCAAGCACTTGAGGCCCAACCAGCTTTGGGGTTTCTACATGTTCCCAGACTGCTACAACCACGACTACAGGCGGACCCTGGAGAGCTACACGGGTCGATGCCCCGACGTGGAGGTGGCGCGAAACGAGCTGCTCAATTGGCTGTGGACCGAAAGCACGGCGCTCTTCCCGTCCATCTACTTGGGCACGGTGTTGCGCTCGTCCGCTTCCGGGCGCCAGTTCGTCAGGAACCGCGTGAAGGAGGGCATGCGTTTGGCGTCGTCGGGCGATGGGCTGGCACGGCCCGTTTTTGTCTACACTCGACCCACGTACAGGAACTCTCTGGAGCAGTTGACCGAGGTGGGACATTTTCTTGTACCATCAAATTATAAGTTGAAGTGATTAGGGCTCGATTCTAATTTCAGCAGTTGTTTCGATTTCAATTCACAAGAGTTCCGTTTGATTCGATTCGTTGATTTTTTTTCTAATTCGTTTCAATTCGCTTCAGTTCAATCTGATAATGAATAATTATGGAATATCAATTTATCTTAAATACCTACGACATGATAAATACGTCACAAACATTAAATTCCCTATTAAATTTTGCGGAGGGAGTAACTGGTTAACTGATTTAGTTTATTAATGAAAATAGCACGTGTGATGATCACTTAAGTGTTACACAAATATTGACATAAGCAAGGATGAGATGACAATATTTTCATAATTCAAATTCAATAATTGTAAATATAAATTAAAAAGATCCAGAATTGTCTTTAAGTGCAAAAAGTCAGGTCTTTCACAAATGTAAGAAAATACTTTTAAATTAGTGTAAAACAGTAAATTTCAATACGATACAAAAAAAATTGCCTTTAAAATTCAATTTTCTGATGAATTTATGGAAAAAATAAATAAAATTGATTCATGGTTTTATGAATCAATATCAGACTCGAAAAGGAAAATTGATTATATCATTTTTTTTTTTTTTTAGACTCGGCCCTAAAAGTGATAAAGCCACAATCTTGTTTGCCTTATTGTTATAATCGGATTTATGACTTACTGATTTACGTATGTTAAAATTTGATAGAAATTTGTGAAGTTATTGTGAACGCCTAAAAGACTGCAAGTCAAATTGTTTAGTAACTTAACAGCTCTAATTAAAATAGATAAACTGTATTTTATTATTATTTATCATACGCCTATTTATTTATAATAAATCTGATATTGACTTCACTTGTTTATTGAAATAAGATTGGTCTATAGCTTTTGTTTGTTAAAAATACATGGGAAAAGGGCCTTGAAAAGAAAATCATATATTAAATCCATCGCAATATTAAGAAAGAAGAAGAAAAAAGTCACATGCAAACACCAAGCACGAAGGTCGAAGATGAGATTCAAACCCCGAACTTCAGAACTGTGAGACAGATCAGCACACCACTTGGCTCACCGTGCTGCACCTTCCTGTTTCCCATCAATTCCAAAACGTCATGCGCTTTAGCTCTTTCTGACCTTTTGGACAAACAAAACTTGTCTTTCTCTTACTCACTTTTTCTGCTACCACTTGAAATCTCAGCGCTTTGATCAGCAGCGGCTTTACAGTGTCGCTTATCAGCGAACGCAGTTCTTTCCTGTGCTGATACAACATATTTCCCTGCGGATGGGTGTTGGTCCTTTTTAAAAGCTCGCTAACACCCTATTGAGGGCTTCCTTATGATAGCACAAATACGAGAATGTCACATGGAGGGAGGGGGTAGCAGATGAAAAACGATTCTTCGGAATAGGGATTGGGTATACTTAAGGTTGATTCAGTCTTGACTAGTTTGCTTTCTAAATTTGACAGCGTGATGTCAGTTTTTGTGCAAAGTTGCATTACATTCACGGAGACTCCTCCAGGCAATTCTTCCAGACAGCATTATTATTCAGCTTAACTCATTAGCTCCCAAAAACGTATAAATACGTCATATTTTAAATGGTTTAAGTGTCCCAAAGACATATTTATACGTTTTTTTTTGTTTTTGTTTTTTTTATGCCAGAGCATAGAGAGCATAGAGAAGGCTTTGATGCAGCCTCTCTACTGCAGAAAATGGTTGAGTGGCAGCAGAGTATAAGAGATCAACCAGGCCATGTCAAAACAAGCTGATTTCCCCACAGTTCTAAGCAGAATTGTGAAAAACGACGAAACTTAGCTATGTTCTATTGCTAATTGCTGCACAGCAGAAACTGATAGGAATATACTTTTTTTCCCTGATAAAAGAAGAGACTCTAATCTCTCTTTTAGTATGTTCCATATTTTTATAGCAATAGAACACAATATTTCGCGGGCCTTGAAAAATCAGTCAAAATCCAGGAAAACACTTAAGTGAAAATGGTTGGGAGTGATTCACTCACAGCTATTTTCACTGAAGCAACCCCCTTAAGTCCCGGGTGTTTTACTGGATTTAATTAATAAAGGGGAAGTCAACCGAAAACACGTTTTATGACAATTATATATTCAATGCAGCCCCACTGGTCTAAATACGCTAGTCTGGTTAATATTGCGTTAGTGGAATGTGAGTTAAGCAACAAAATCCAGCCGTTTTTATCCATCTCAAGGGGCGGCCATTTTGCCACTTGCTGTTGACTATGACATCACTGTTGCTCAGGTCTCACATAACAACCAATCACAGCACAGCTATAGAAAACAGGGGAGCTGTGATTGGCCGTTGGCTGAGCCCTGAGCAACTGTGATGTCATCTTCAGACGACAGCAAGTGGCAAAATGGCCGCCCCTTGAGATGGATAAAAATGGCTGGATTTTGCTTCATAACTCATATTCCACAAATGTAATATTAATCAGAATGTCATGTTTAGACTCATGAGGTCATATAACATATTATTGTCAATAAATGTTTAGGTTTAACTTCCACTTTTAAGTAGCCATAGCTAATTTTGGGCCAACCAATTTAATTGGCTGATATTAGCTTAGTTGCATGGTCACCGTTTATCTTTTTAAAGACAAAAAGGGTTTGTTTATCTTTACTACATTCCACTGCTGCCTTTCTCAGAAACTCTCAAACTGACAGTTGTGACGTATCCTCTCACCAAACCCTTAAACAAACCCTTTTTGTCTTTAAATCGAAAAAGAGTGACTGTATGAAGACAAGATGTGACGTACATTTTTAATCATGCATGTCCACGTGTTCCAGATGGACCTGGTGTCCACCATCGGGGAGAGCGTGGCTTTGGGAGCAGCCGGCATCATCCTGTGGGGAGACGCAGCCTACGCCAGCAACAAAGTAAGCCTGCGCCACGTCAACCGTGACGTATGTGTCCTGTGTAAATGTAACATTTGCATGTGATGCCATCACTTTCGAGCAGCTGCTCATGTCAAATGGCTTTCTTCTTCTTCTTCTTCTTCTTCTTCTTCTTCCTCCTCCTCGGGGCGCCACTTCAAAGACCAGGGTCACGTGGTGATACTAAACATGTCTTTGATGGCCGTGGCTTCTCTTGTTTGTTTGGGAGTCAAACCAATCTTGCTTGACAGGTCACTTTCAAACGTAGGAGGAATCGAATGAAACGAATCCCGCTGGTGGCGTAGCTACACTAATTGTGCTTTGATCTGTCTGTGTGTCGGAACGCATGAGACAATCCCAGCAGAATTTTGTTGAGAAAAGCCGGGTGCACCCTGTGCAGGATTCCGCAGTTGACTTCTGGTGAGACAGATGATAAAGACAACTTGGTACTGTACCCGCAGGCGTATTTTGAAAGAAAGAAAAAAACATTGGTCACATAACTTGAATCTGATTTAAAAAACAAAAAACTAAATACAATTAAAATTAACCAATGAAAGTGAGGCGCTCCTTTCAAACTCATGAAACAGGCCTGGATAAAAATGATGGTACCCCTCAAAAAGATTAAAAATAATTGGACCAATAGTACATGTTAAATGCCAACAATTTTATCCATGTGTGTACAGGGAGTCTCAAGTTAAGGCGCAAGGCATTTCGACTTCACAATGTTTACGCCCGATTTAGCCCTTAGCTAGTGCTAGCGCTTGTGCACTTGTGGGAGTATCTTTGGCTTTTTCGCCCACTTTTTTCCACATCATGGCCCCAAAGAAGAAAGCTACGTCTTCTATCAATGTTGGTGCAGCCAAAAGAAAAGCAGTTACCATGGAAACGAAGCTAAACAACATAAAAAGATTGCAGAAAGGAGAGACACCGACTATCGGTAAAGACTTGTGCTTCAGTCGGGCAGTCGTACAGTATCTTATTTTTTTTATTAATTTTTTAAAATGTATTTTAGATTTTTTTTATGCAAAATATTTTGATGCAAATATTGTCTTTAATGGGGAAATTTGACTTAAATTGAAATTCGGGTTACATCACTAGCATAGGAACGGAACTCCGATGTAAGTCGAGGACTTCCTGTATTTGGGGTCCGACATATACAATTTTTTTTCATCCTTTATTTTTCTGTTTTTAAGAACTACCGTAATATTTAACTAATTTCTATTTTTCAAACTACTGTAATCGTTGCCTCTGTTGTGGAAAATATATTCTTCACTTCTAAACAACATAGTAAAAATAAATATCTGTTCTCTATTTGCTTCATTTTCGGTTGTGGATACAGAGACCACACTCACCCAATATTTATACAAATAAAAACTTTAAAATTTAATGAATTAATGGAGTTTAAACACCTTAAAGTAATTTGTAAAGCCCATCATGAACCGCTACCAAAAGTGAGTACAAATTAAGAGGAACAGATATTTTTTCCAAACCTAAATACAGAACAAACAAACAAAAAAAAAAAGAACGATGTATTTCAACTCAAGGTGTTAGTTTGTGCAACAATCTAGATTATAAGGTCATGCTGTTGAATTGTTTTAATTGTTAACTTGAAAGTGTCGTGACTGTTTGCTGTCATTCATTTTGTGTTTATTATTATTATTTTTGTGTTGATTAGGGGCAGATATCAAAAGTTTTATTTCTTTCTGTCCCCTTTCATTTATCTTTTTCTTCTAAAGCTAATAAAAATTTTGAACTGAATTGACTTGAACTTGCAATAAAAATCTAATGGAAAACATCCAGATCAAGTGTATTTCTTTATTTTATTTATCTACAATGGCAACATTTATTTCCCAGTGCATAAATCGAGCCCCCCTTGTCCACAAGCCGTAACTCTTGTCTGTCGCGTCTTTGCTCTTTTCCAGACCACCTGCTCGGAGCTGGATGCTTATCTCCGGGGTCCGCTGGGCAAATACCTCCTCAACGTCTCCACGGCAGCCGAGGTATGCAGCCAGGCTCTGTGCTCTTCCCACGGCCGCTGTCTACGCCGGGACCCTGACGCCGACGTTTACTTGCACCTGAACCCCGCCACGCACACCTTGCGGGTCGGGCCAGGCGGCAGGCTGGAGGTGGTCGGCGAGCCGGATCGGGCGGGCCCGGCGGGCTTCGGCGCAGGGTTCCGGTGCCAGTGCTATGGCGGCTTTGAGGGGGAGCGATGCGAGGAGACGGACCCTCAGTACCAGAAGGGAGCGGCGTGTCAAACCTCGGCGCCTGCACTGCAGTGTGCTATCTTACTGCTTTTTTATGTCGTAGTGCAACATATACTGTAGATGAGTGATTCTCAAACTTTTTGGGTCCCTGGACCTCTTAACTGGGGGGAAAACTTCTGGAAATTTAATGGTAAATTTCCATGGGAAGTTGAGAAGAAGAGGAACTTTGGAAATATTCCAAATTGGAAACTTTCCAATTATGGGAATCAATTCGCAATTTAGGGTATTTTCAATGAACGTTATCAGATTCAAGTCTAAATACAGTTGATACATATAAAAAGTCTACACACCCCTGTTCAAAAAAGTTTACCAAGATAATTTCAAGACTTTGTTCACAATTGACATGACCTATAACTTCTATAACTCAATTAAAAAATCTTTCCAAGAGGGTAAGTAAAAAATAAAGTGAGATAATGGGGTTGCATAAGTGGGCACACCTTCTTATAAGTGGGTCTTTGGCTGTGTTCAGAATTAACCAGTCAATTTCATGTTAAATGGGAGTCAGCACATACCTGCCACTATTTAGAGTGCCTCTTACGAACCTTAAAGTAAATTCAGTTTTGAAAAAAAAAAAAGGACTTTATTCTTGGAATGATACGCCTTATGTTCCAAGACACATTTGTAATATGATAAAGTCAAATGTTTCATAGTTTGCTAGCCATCACCAAGGGGAACAAAAGGCAAAAAACGCCTTTCTTCGGGCACTGGAGTGTTGCACAGACATGGCCGTCTCAGGAACCATCAGTTTATGTTGATTAAGGCGCCTCCATATGGACAAAAACAGTAATGTTGAGCCTGAAGGAAGACCACATTTCCCAGGAGGACAAGCGTGTTGCAAATTGACTTCCGTCTTTGGGGAACGAAGGGGGAAAGGGGGAAGTGATGTATGCCATAAAGCAGTCAGCACATTTGTAGTTTTATGGGTGGCAGTGTTCCTACCATCCTCCTGAAAGTTTCTTAGTGCCAGTAACAATGATACAGACCCCCCTCAGGCCATGGCAAAGGTACCATTCAACTAGTTTTAAGTTCATGTTTCATCAGGAGTTATGAAAATATTTTATTCAGGTTGAAAAGTTCCTTTGTGCTACTTTAAGACCAAATAAAATGGTTTGGAAAATGACTTTGTAGGCATTTCCAACTCAAATTATCTTTTTCATTCTGGAAAAGGTGCTTTCATTCTCTAAAAGAAATCGACTAAATATTTGGAAAAAAAATAGTTGTTGGAGAAAAAATTAGGACTTTAATTCTGTAATAAATTTACCATTTCTTTTCCAACAATAATTTGTGCCTGTTTGTAATATTTTGCCTTTGTTCTGGAAAAGAAGCCTATTCATGCACGGATGTCAGATTTATGTGATTAGATGTCACAATCATAGCAAAGCTTTTAGTGGCCTAAAGAGGAGTAATTTGTTATATTAGTTTTGTCAGCAGCCAAGCCGCATATGTACTTTTTAAATGATGGGACATAATTTATTGCATATCACTTTGAGGACCCCAGATTGAGAACTACTGCTGTTGAGACAAACACATACCTGTCTGGTGCCTTTCAAATGCTGTAAAACATGGATGATACAAAGTGATTTTTTTTGGTTGCAAAAACACTGTTGAAAGAAAGAAGGAGATGTTGGGGAAAAATAAGTTATTTTTGTAACTTTTTCACCTAGCGAGAGCATGCTGGAATGACGGTGTTTACGTTTTGCTCCTAGTTTCCTGGCTCTCGTCTTGTCTCCCAAAGGTGTCAGATTCCACGTTTCCCACAGTGGATGTGATGAGGTGTTTGCTGGGGGAAAGTTGAGCGGTCAGTGGCTGAGCTGACTTGAAGATTTTGATGGAGGCCATTGCAGTATTTATTTGAATGTACTTTAGCTGTTTTCACGTGACATTTCTGTGCCTTTAAACGCTACGACTACTACTAATGAACTATTTCAGAGGGAAATAACACATTTATTGCCACAAAAAAAATCAAATCAAATCAAGCACAACTGATGTAATGAGCATGACTTTCTGAAAAATAAATAGATTCACTGACCACTGACTTTTTGTGTCTTTTTTTAATTGTGTTCTTTTAATCAAATGACAAATTAATGCCAAATTACATAAATTAATTCGACCTATTATCATAATCCACCTAAATACAGTCTGTATTTGCTGACATTATTTTTATTTCTGATTATAAGTTTCTAATATATGTTAGTTAGCAAATTGATGGTAATTTAAATCATTTTACAAATTATGATGATATAAATCTAAATATGCATAAATATGACTTCACTGACCCAATTTTTTTTGTGTATAACTTTTGCTTTGAAAATATTTTCCAAAATAAAATTTGCTAGAAATAAAATAGAATTCACTAACAGCGGTCAATCTATATATATATATATTTTTTTTTATAATACAGTAAGTCCTGTACAGTAAAGTATTTGGTTATCCATCCATATGGCCACTAGAGGGAGCCATATGTTCTTTCTCGGGTTGGACCAGGCATTTTCGCCAACTTTCTCCCGAGAAAAACACATGACTTTTTGTTCGAGAGAGAGTACGGTTTGTCAATTATTCTTTTTCTTTTCTTTCTTTTTTTTCTTTTTTTGTCTGTCGCTTAAAATAATACAAAAAAATCGCTACTTTGTCGTCCCTCTGATTGGCTGTTATTGATCCGATAGGCAATTCTTATTGGCTGGAGGGCGGGACGGGATATGCATCAAGGACAATTCTAATTGGTTGTAGCAAAACCCACAAACTCACATCTGTTTTGTCCCTCTTCCCGTTTTTTGTGCGTTATTCCGGTCACCAGACTGGCTGTTTTTGTGTTCTTTCCACCACCCAGCATGTGCTGCAAGTTATTAATTTACCCACTCAAATACTTCCTTTCGAAGGCAGGTAAGTTTGACAATAAGAAAATGAGTAGTTCTTCAACGTCACTCTTTGGCATTATGGGTTGTCAAGTGTAGCAACACGACGAGTAAAACAAAAACTTTAAAACTAAACGCTATGAATGGATGCTTGCTTGCTTTAAATTTGAATCTCTATCTCTTAACAAGTTTAGAACTTGAAGGTTACAACAAACCGTAGCCTATGTAGCAAAACTAGCAATGTCCACTCTTGTAGAAAACTGGTAAGCAAGAGACCTCCGCCAAGGCTTTCTACCACGGCAATCTGACACCTCGATGATGTATTGTATGAGCTTTGACAGAACTGCGGCTAGCATGTAACTTTCAGGGTTTTTTGGTTTACGACACCGAATTAAAAGCAGTAAAACCGAGGGTGCCACCAAATAATATCTTTGCGAAAGTGATTAAACCAAAGTGTCATTACTACATTAGTTAAATTTGAGTACTTTCTCATATAAATACAGATACTTGATAATACCATTAAGTTTTGTAATTGTTATGAAAATGTGTGGCTGTAAAAGAAATTATTTCAGTTATGTGGCAATATTAAAAATGATTGATATTCCTTAATATTATGTTGCTTTTTTTTCCCTTTCTTCCTCATAGGAATGAGTTGCCTACATCCTCTTCCGCTGCTCTTGTTCAGCTTACTTAGTCACCTTCCGGGCGTCATCATGTCGCCGTTATCCTTCTCCCAGCTGCCCTTTGCAAGTGTGTGGAATGCCCCCTCGGCCACCTGCCTCTCCCAGTACGGCGTGGATCTCGACCTGGGCACGTTCAACATCGCCCAGAACCAAAACCAGACCTTCATGGGTGACAACATAACAATCTTTTACACGGACAAGCTGGGCGCGTACCCGTACTACAGCCAAGGAAAGGCAGTTAACGGCGGCGTGCCGCAAAACGCCAGCCTCGACGAGCATCTGCGGGCGGCGAGGGATGATATCCGCAAGTACATCCCAGATGAAGACTTCCAAGGCCTGGCTGTAGTGGACTGGGAGAACTGGAGACCTGTGTGGGAGAGAAACTGGGACACCAAGCAGGTGTACTGGGAAGCATCACGAGCGCTGGTCCGGTCCAGGCATCCAACCTGGAAACCGGCGCAGGTGGACGCTTTAGCCCGTGTTGAGTTTGAAGCGGCGGGCAGGAAGTTCATGGAGGAGACGCTGAAAGTGGGCCAGAAAGAGCGGCCCGGTGGACTGTGGGGCTTCTACGGGTTCCCCAACTGCTACAACTACTACAAAAGCACCAACTACACGGGCCGGTGTCCCGCAGTGGAGTCCAAGAGGAACGACGAGCTGACGTGGCTGTGGAACGTCTCGTCGGCTCTCTACCCTGACATCTACCTCAGCCAGGAGCTGCGAAACCTCGGCGGGGAGGTGTCGCTCTACGTTCGCCACCGCATCCTGGAGGCCTTCAGAGTGGCGCCGCCGTCTCGGCCCGTTATCCCCTACGCCACCGTCGTCTACACCTACTCGCTCCAGTTTCTCTCTCAGGTGAATAAAATAGGGTACACTCGTACTGTCATGATTTCTAACACCACAAGTGATGATATGTTTTATTAAACAAAGAACTGCAAAGAAAAGTGTTTTTCGAACATGTTTTGCTTGCCTCATGCAGGAGCATCTCGTCTACACTATTGGAGAGAGCGCTGCCTTGGGATCTGCAGGCGTAGTTCTCTGGGGTGACCATGTTTTCTCCAAAACTAAGGTAATACTACTTCTATCAATGCTAGGGATGAACCGGCTATCGACTAGGCCGATATTTGGCATTTTGACAAATATCATCATCGGCTTTTTTACGAATCTGAAGACCGATAAAGCTGGTATCTCACTGAGTGGTGTATGCTTGCGAACATAGCGGATTTAGGGTTTTCATCAGGATTTGTAAGATGTTCACAGACAATTTTTACTTGTCGCAAAGACATTTCAAACATGTACAGATAATTTTTCACTGTCTGCGAAGATCTTTTGAAACGTTTTGCCAACCCAAAATTAGCTTCATTCGCATGCATTTGTCGCTCAGTGAGATACAGGGTACTTCTCATTTCTGGATTTATTTAAATTTCCACTTAATAAAAAATGACGCTGACACTGGGAACTCCCAGCACTTTTCATTAAAAAAATAAAATAAAATGAAGAAATTATGTTGAAATTTTGGAAAACAATTAACAGTAGAAAGCTTGCTTCGTTTTTAATTTAGTTTAACACATGCTGGTGACCCTGGAAAGTCCCTGCAATTTTTGTCATAATTTTAAGCAAAGCTGTTAATTCTGTTTAAAATTAATGGAAAAGGTAATTTAAAAAAATGTTGACACTAATATTTTTTGCTTTTACTGCAAATGAATAGGGGTGTGCAATTAATCAAAATTAAATTCCAATTTCAATTATTACACTCCACAATTAGAAAGCATAATCGTAAGAAAAATATTAATACTAATTTTTGAATTGTTTAAATTTATACATTTGCACCTTTTTTTAAATTTTAAAAATAACTAATTTAATCAATTTTGTTTCATCCAAAATGAACTTGCATACCGTAATTATGGTGTTTCAAAGAATTTTATTTGTCTTAATTTGTTTTTACATTTAAACATTTTCTTGTTTTGTACCAAAAATTAAATGATTGTCCTAATTGTAATTTCAATTATTAGCAAAATAATCATGATTAATATTTTCTTCATAATCGAGCTGCCCTACAAATGAATGTCAGCTTGAAATATCGGTTATCGGCCTCCTTGACTAATCGGTATTGGCCTTGAAAAAAACATATTTGTCTATCACTAATCAATACATCAATGTATAAACACAGACAGAAATGTTGGTATGGGTTGACTAAAGTCTCGAGGATCTAAAATTGTAAGTGTGCGATTAGGTAAAAAAAAAGTGGAGTTCAGTACCGTTCAGGTAAATAATATTTCAATAAATAGTATTCCAATACGTAATTAATCAACAATCAGATCCACATATGAACAGAATTCTTCAACTGACCATTCCCATTTGTACACTTCCAAATGATTTCCTCCCCTCAGGCCTCTTGCGACGCCGTCAAGTGGTACATAGACTCCACCCTGGGTCCTTATTTGGTCAACGTGACGTCGGCGGCCGTCCTCTGCAGCCAGGCCGTGTGCTCGTCCAGGGGCAGGTGCGCCAGGAGGGACCCCGAGTCGCGGGTCTACCTCCACCTCCGCCCCGCCCGCTGGAAGGTGACCTCCGAGGAGAGGCCGCGGGGCCGGCGGCACTACGCGGTCCTGGGAGAGCTCGACGCTCAGGAGGTGGCGCTCATGATGTCTCGCTTTGAGTGCAAGTGCTACCCGGGGTGGGCGGGCGACAGGTGCGACACGCCCTGGCATGGATAAGCGCCCATCCAGTAAGTGAGGTTGACTTTTGTGGAATAAGTTCACCAGCTTTCAGTACGTTCGTTTTTTTTTTTAACCTTTTTTTAAAATATTTTTTTACACTAATGTTTTTTGAGTAAATAAGCAACCGGCTTTAATTTTAATAGGTGCCTTTTACTTATGATGACCAAAAGAGGCTGCACTTCATACGTATCATGGACACATCAATCACTAAAGACAAAACAATACCGCCATCAGCAACTTCATAGTTTACTGCTGAAGATTTTGTGTAGAATTGTTGCTGACCAGTAGATGGTGCTGTGAGACAGTCCAAGGAAATGCATCAGAGTCAAGGTTCGGGCATTTCTGAGTTTTTGGTAGAGTATTAAGGCAAAGATGTCAACACGGTGTATTAGTAGCTACATCTGGAGAGAGCAAAAACATACTTTTAAGGGATACTTGACTCATTGAATCATTTTCAGCAGTGAACAGTTAATATTTTGTCCAGAATGAATTTGATAACTTCATTATTTTTCATGTACAATTTTTAAAAAGTATTTTTTTCTAATTGCTGTCGACTGATAATGACATCACCTGTGCTGAGGAAGTAGGTAACGGCCAATCATGGCTCAGCTGTTTTCTGGGTTTGGTCAGTAACTGAGCCATGATTGGTCGTTACCTACTTCCTCAGCACAGATGATGTCATCATCACTTGACAGCGAGTAGAAAAAATACTTTACTTTAGGTACTAATTGTACATGAAAAATAATGAAGTTACATTAATTGTAGACTAAATATTAACTTTTTACTGCTGAAAATGACTCACTGAATCAAGTATCCCTTTGACATTTGTTGTCACAAGGTGCACTTAAAACTGCCAATGAAACAAACACCTCAAAAGAAATGATAAGAAAAAAACACTAGCAATAAATTAAACCTTGTAACAACACTAAGATTCCACTAGATGGCACCAAAGTAATACAATTATTGCTTTGGCCTGAGACCAAACAGTGAATAGCCAAGATTTGCAGCATGTTGGTAAAAAAAAAAAAAATCATTTGCTTCCAAAATGTTTTTTTTTTTTTTTTTTTTTTTTTTTTTTTTTAATGTTTTGTGTCCCAAAGACGTAGGGTTCTAGGGTTACAAAATATTGTAACAATAATATATTGTAATAATATTGTCTGCATTTAGGTGGTTAGGGTTAAGCCAAGACAAATATTGCATCTAAAATGTGTTCTATCAACGTCAATATTTTATTACACAGCATGAAAGATTAAATATTGAATGTGTGTCCTTGCTCAAAGCATCTTCAAAAGTTTTTGGATGTCTGTGACCTAAGGTGGATGGATTTTGTGCACAGCAAAAAATTGTTGGACTCAAGCTGCTCGTATTTCTCATGCTGACATTGAGCGCATGCAAACGTGTATCGTGTGCACAGTTGCTTGCTCGGTCGCTGCCTGAGGCCTTCCCGGAACGTCACGCTGGGCGTGCGTCAGCAATAGAAAGAATGACGCTTGTGTTTGGAGGTTCTGCTGGACGACAAGCTCGTGTTCGTGGCATAATGAAGCCCCCCGTCGCCATCTCCTCTGTTGCCGCGTCACTTTTACTTTTTATTTTTGTTCGGCTGCACTGTTGTAACTGTGTATATCAAAAAAATAATTAAACGAAATCTCATTAGCATACTTTGGCGCTGTTGTTGCCGAGAACAAAAATTTCAGGGTTTAGTGCATTAAACAGACAAACAAAAAAGTATTTCAAATTCTTTAAAGGGATTCTTGACTCATTGAGACATTTTCAGCAGTAAAAAGTTCATATTTTGTCTATAATTGATGTGGTAACTTCATTATTTTTCATGTACAATTAGTATCTTTAAAAAAAAGTTATTTTTCTAGTTGCTGTCGACTGATGATAACATCACCTGTGCTGAGGAAGTCGGTAACGACCAATCATGGCTCACCAGTTTTCTGGGTTTGGTCAGTAAACTGAGCCATGATTGGCTGTTACCAACTTCCTCAGCACAGGTGATGTCATCATCAGTTGACAGCAAGTAGAAAAATTACTTATTTAAAGGTATTAATTATACATGAAAAATAATGAAGTTATCAAATTCATTCTGGACAAAATCGTAACTTTTCACTGCTAAAAAATGTTCAATGAGTCAAGTATCCCTTTAAATTATTTTTTTAAATGCCACTTAAAAACAAATATACACACACAAAAAAAAATCAGTAAACAATTAAAATTCATTAAATAATGATAAATTAAATTAACAAATGTTTGACATTCGGCTAGTCCTGCACACCACGCATGATATTTTTTGGCAAAATACTATTAAATTAATAAGAAAAAAAGAATAAATATACGCCATGAAATTCAAATTCTATTCAATAGTTTCACCATTAAAAAAACATTTTCACATGAATAAAAATGCATTTAAATAAACATCATGGAATATATATAAATCTATTACATGGTTATGGTTAGAATACTGTTGATAAATAAAATGCAATTGAACGATTCAAATATTAAATAAGAACTGAAATGTCATAACACTAAATTGAAATTCAATCAAATGGTTAAAAATTCTAATAATAAATAAATATACATTACATTTCAGTAATTGTGGGTAAAAAAAAAAAATTCCAATGCGAACAAAATGTGCCTTATCAACAATTGATCCAGTGTAACGTTTGTCCGTCATTTCACTTCAACCTGGAAAGCGACCAGGTGCTCATTTGTGACGTTAATTTCATATCCAAAATGACGCACAGTTCCGTTTGTTCCAAACTGTCCAAATGTTCTTCTCATCTTTTATCGTTGAGTCCCGTGAATCGGCATTGATGAGTTATTATGACGACTTATTAGCAGTTACCTGAAAATCTTCAAACGGCCAGTAAAAAGAATACAAATGAATGTCCCGTTTTTAATACGGTGTCAGGGGAAATTAGAAAGCCATCTCACGCTAAGGTTTATGATCCCTATGGCAGTTAAACATCGATCGTGCGTCGAATGTGTGTGTGTGTGTGTTTGTTGTCTTTAAGCCAATTTGTCAGCCATTAGACGTGATGACGTCAAGCATGTACACTGCAGGGATGATTAATTACTCAACAATAAATCCCACAAATCTGACAATGGTTATTAAACACAATTTCTTTCTGTATTGTTTATTTTGTTTGTAACACAAATGCAAATATTTACAATGTGCAAAGCACTGGCAATGTGTGCACATGCTGTGATGGAAACAATTTAGTTTATCATAATAAAAAATACATATTTGAGTGAATTTCTGATGGTAGGCTACTAGGCTTGGAGTCGGTTTTGAAGTATCGCTCGAGTTGAAGTGTGATGTGATGGCAAATGTGCAGCAAGCAACAACTTTCGATACAAAAATAGTTTCACTTGAAAGTGGATTTGATTTGGTTTGACTCAGGATTATGATGTTTTGTTAATATGGTTTGATTCAGTTTGAGACGGTATGATACAATTACTGTACTTTTTTGTTGTGTATTAAGACCGTATCCCACCGGGCAGCAAATGTTTGTGAAGGTAGTGCGCAAATATCAGGGTTTGTTCAAGATTGTAAAAATGTTGCAACCTTGAAAGAACCCTGACGAGAAATTAACATTCGCTATCTTGGCAAACAATCGCAAACGTTTGCCTCTCAGTGGTGATATGCTCAGAAATGAAAGACCCGTTTATCCAATTTTGCATCGATTGGTAGCACTGGCGATTTTTATTTTTAAATTTTTGTTTTGCCGAAGCCTCCAAAGATAATTCCTCCCAAGAAATCCTGATTAAAGTAGAAGTCAACCCCCAAAAATGTATTTTTTAGACAATAATATGTTCTATGCAGCCCCAGTCGTCAAAATTTTGGTTAAAGGGATACTTGACTCATTGAACAATTTTCAGCAGTGAAAAGTTAATATTTCGTCCAGAATTAATTTGATAAATTAATTATTTGTCATGTACAATTAAAACTATTTCTTCCTCTTTCTGTCGACTGATGATGACATCACCTGTGCTGCGGAAGTAGGTAACGACCAATCATGGTTCACCTGGTTTCTGGAGTTGGTCAGCAAACTGAGCCATGATTGGTCGTTGCCGACTTCCTCAGCACAGGTGATGTCATCATCAGTCGACAGCAAGTAGATAAAATACTTTTGAAAAGTTATTAATTGTACATGAAAAATAATGAAGCTACCACATTAATTCTAGACAAAATATGAACTTTTTACTGCTGAAAATGGCTCAATGAGTCAAGTATCCCTTTAATATTGTGATTGTGGAATATGAGTTAAGCAGCAAAATCTCAAAGTTTTTATCAATATCAGAAGGCGGCCATTTTGCCACTTGCTGTTGAGTGAAAATGACATCACAGTTGCTCAGGTTGCAGGTAAAGAGTTAACCACCAATCTCCAGCTCAGCTTCAAAAAAACAGTTGCTCTGTGATTGGTCGTTTCCTCAGCCCTGTGCAACTGTGATGTCATCTTCAGTCGACAGCAAGTGGCAAAATGGCTGTTCCTTGAGATGGAAACAGCTGGACGTTGCTGCATAACTCTTATTCCACAAATGTAATATGAATCAGAATGCCACGTTTCGACTAGTGAGGTCACATATAACATATTTTTGTCAAGAATTTTTTAAGGTTGACTTCCCATTTAAAATGAAAAGTTCCAACAACAATCCATTGCAACGTTCAAGCTGTTTTTGTTAGCATCTCGGCTTGTGTGCCGATTTCGAGGCCGATGAACGTTTCCTCCTGCGTTTCCTGTCTTGTACTCTGTCTGTCGTCAGGGGGCTCGTGGATCACGGCCCATTTGTGGGGATTTATCTGTTTAATAAGAGTTGACTATTGTGCGGCGCGCTGTCCTCTGGGCCACGTAACGAGCGTCTCCCGGCGTCACTAAATACTCCGATGCTGCGCCTAAATGGCCTCGCGTCCAGCCTCCATCCTGTCCCTCGCTCCCATTAGCACCGTGGCATCTTTCTCCAGCTCTCCTGAGGGTTCGACGGCGTCTCAGCACACGGTGTATAAAAGACAGCGGGGCCAGGTCGGTGCCTCTCATCCTGCACTTGCTGCTTGTAAGTCCTTCAGAGCTTCTGGGAAGTCGTCGTCTTCTTCTTCTTCTTCCTTCCTAGGCTGGCCAACATGGACTCAAGTGCAGCGGTGACCATTCTGGTGGTTTTGATGGCACTGGCGGGCGTCAGCCACGGGCTTCACGTCGGAGGTGTTCAGGAGGATCGTGACGATATGAGGGCGGGTAGCTCAGAGGACGATATGGACAACCACTTGCTGGAGATGGTGAGACAACAAATCGAACAATTTACAACATTTTCTGCATACGCACGCACGTCTCCATTGGCATCTCATCCAGCTCGTCCGGAAAGCTTTTCTGTGAAAAGTCAGATAATTGGAAACATAATTCTGTATTCATTTATTCATTTAGAAAGTAGTACATTGCAAGATTCTTTTTATTCATGTAAATAATTGACATGAAATCGATATATCCATCCATCCATCCATTTTCTTGACCGCTTATTCCTCACAAGGGTCACAAGGGGTGCTGGAGCCTATCCCAGCTGGCTATGGGCAGGAGGCGGGGTACACCCTAAACTGGTTGCCAGCCAATCGCGAGAAATTGATCTCTCTATTTATTTAATTTGATTTAATTTATTGCAGTTAGAATAAGAGGAATTAATTAGATTTGTTAAAAAAAATACTATTTTAAATACAGAAAAAAATTAAATACAGTAAAAAAACAAAAAACAAAAAAAAACAAAATTGTTCAAATCCAAAATATTTTAAATATAGCTTTATAAATAACAACAAAAATAATTTAAACCAACACAATATATTCACCGGTAATTGTTAAAATAATGTCCTAAAAAACGAGAACATGTTTTATTTTTTTATTCACCCCAGGCTTAAGTAAAAAAACAGAATTAATTTTCATATAAAGGCCTACTTATTATATAATTTCAACTCTGTAAAATTACGAATAAAATGAAATAATGCATATGAAATATTTTTATTTTGTTTGAAAAATAAAGATGGCAGGTACTCATGGCAGGTTAGCAGTATCGGCTACCATCTTGTGGCCGATTTACAATCAGGAACTGGAAATGACAAATTAGAAGAATAGAAAATTGCCATTATTTTCATGCAATTTTAATGAGAAAAGCTTCATTGGGATATATAGGTCTTTAAAATTATTTGGTATTGTTTTCTTGGAGAAATGTTATGTATTAAAAGTGCTTGTGCTATCTGTAATTGTTTGGCATTGGTATACTCATATGACATACAAATCGGTCTAAAAAAAAGTGGTATGGAGCGTCCCCAACAAAGTTACTAAATATGCTTTCTTGTCAGATGAAACGGTTAAAAGTGGAGCATCACGTTCCATAAGGCGTGATGTTAAAAATCTATGAAATATTCTGCAGTTAAGCGAGTCCACATGCAACACTGAGTAAGAGTGTGCAAGTCTTTGCAATATCCAACGCATACATTAAAGAGATTTACACAGTTGGCTTGTTGCTTCTCCAACGCATCTCCTCAGAAAGTGTGTTTTCCTGACATCTGCTATTCCTAATAACATGCTCTGCATGTCTTCTTATTTTTTTTATTTATTTTTTTTCTGTCCACCAGGAGAGCGTCAAAGCGGACAGCAGCGTGGACGATCGTCTGCTGACGGCGCTGCTCAGAGCTCTGCTGCAGGGATCGCGCAGAGAAGCCCGGAACTCGGTGCTCCATCAGCCGCAGAGGTTGGTGCATGTTACTTCAGCGATATGCACTTGTTTCGCACAGCTTTACACATTATCATTTAAAAAAACAAGAGCATTCTATAATTTGCCTTCACAATTTAACTCTAAAACAGAGATAAAAATGTGCAAAATTTATTTAATTTTCAATTTTAAAAAAATGGTGGGAGTGGGTGTTTGAACTTAATTATCTTTATTTATTTTATTTAATGATTCTTAAAAAACAAAATAAGCTAATATTCGCTGATCAAATTTGCCGGCCGATTAGTTGGTCAGGCTTTTATACTTACTAGAAGCCTGACTCAAAGGCACACAAAATTGAAATCTATCTACATTGCTACTAGCCTCAACCTAGTTATTGCTAAGCTATCGCTAAGTTAGTCCGTCTCTCAGATCGGGCGTCCAAATTTTGTGGCAAGCTCGCTGGCCAAATATTCCTGTTGCTAGTATGGTGTGAGCCAGCCAATAGCAAGGCGTTAAGCGGCCACTTTATTCTCATAACTCATATTATTATATATTATATAATATATTATTATTAGGGGTGGAAATCTCGATTTTCGATTCAAAATGATTTGTTTGACAATGATTTCCGCTTCATTTTATAGATGAGCAAATAATTGTCATGATCTACTCCAGCCTGACTCGCTAATGCTAATTAGCGCGCTACTTTTATCCCTCAAAAGAACGGCTATTCATATAAAATGCTTCAGGAATGTATACAGAGAAGCATCTTTACAGTACTCACTGGCATATGCTCTTCCTACACGCCAAAAAAAAAACAAAAAAAAAAAAACTTTTATTGGCATAACTTGATCTTGACTTTTTCCTTCTACTCTCTAATGTGTATCACAACGCACGGAACCACACTGCCCCTAAGTGGCCAAATCGGGTACATGAGCAGCGTTCCCAGTACAGTACACAAACAAGGGCAAGACAGTATACAATCATTTAAATAAAATCAATTTTAAGACATTTAAAATTGATTCTGAATTGTACTTTATGAGAATCTATTTTATTTATATTTATATATATATTTTTTATATTTAGATTTAAAAATCTGAACGTACATGAAAGGTTCTAGTGTAAATATATACTTATTGAAAAAGGACCTGCAGGACTTATAATTATCCCTCATCAAAACATGTTTTTTTTTTTAATTTACATTTGTCACCATCCATAAAGAGATGAAAGCATCCTTTCATAGAAATATTCTTATCGTATCGTCAGTCAATTCCCGTATGTCTCCAAATCCTCCTCCCAACTCCACCCCGGCAGGTTCGGCCGCTCGTCCCGAGGGCCGCTCGTTTTTGAGGATCACATCAACTCGCCCGGCTGGGAGGAGGCCCCCGGCCAGATCTGGAGCATGGCCGTGCCACAGAGGTTTGGCAAGAAATAATAACCTGCTGCAAAGAAGTCGCACGTATGGCACCAAGATGATCAGCACCTGTTTGTCCTTCAAACCACACATGTATTGAGTTTTTTTTTTCTTTTTTCTTTTTTTTAAATCTTTATTGTCACCAACATGATACTGAATGGACTTAATGTCCCGTGACTAATGGCCAAAAATGATGAACTTTTTATTCAATAAAACTTTCAAATAATAATAAAGGCTTTTAATCTGGAGGACTACATTTCATACATGTGCTCATTTCATTGGCGCATAACCCCCTCCATGCTCTATCCATATCAAAATTTGGATAAAAAGTAAATAAAAAAAAAAAAGTGTATATGCAGTATATCAAGTTTTTCACAATACAGTATACTTTGTTTTTCTCAAAAATATAATTGCCCTCTTTACAATATATATTTTTTACAACTTTTTTGTTGTTGTAGTTGTTGTTGTTGTAAATGTGATTCTCCCCTAAAATTATATCTAAACTTATTCTTTTTTATGTCTGAAAAGAAAAAACAACATTTTTTTAACAACCCCCCCAAAAAAATGTCTGACTTTGGTTTTTGAAGATGAGCAATTCGGACAATGGATGGTGTCTTTTCTCAATAATGTACACCCACCCTTCTTTAAAACATCAGTTTAATGCCGTTCCTAGTTGAAGTTTACGGTCACAGTAAATATAAAAAGAAGACACCTTGTGTATTTAAAACAGCCAAAACGCTAAATAGCACCAGCGTTGCAGTGCTTTAACCAATTTTACGTAACAGATTGAACCCAAACCATTCAGCAACAACATGTAGACAGATAATCCAACAATATGATAAATTCTTTATCCTCTGCGTAGAAAAACTATTATTATGGCCGTACTGATGAGCTAAGAGAGGAGTTGAGATGTATGATCATATGGATAAGCTGGACACGCCTTGCTGCAATGTGATTGGCTGCAAAAAAAACCCTTTTTTTTTCTGTTCTTCTGTTGTACAATTAAACGTTACCACAACATTCTTTTATGCAGTTTGTATGTATTAGAGGTGCATTTACTGTACTTAGCTAGTCAGGGTGGGATGATGAGGACGATGCCTCTCTCCTACACATTCAAGAGAGAGCGAATCTTTTTTTTGTCATGCTCGCTCTCCCTGCCGCAGAGCTCCGAGCGCGCCAATACACATGGTGGGAGGTGTAGAAAAAGGGCGGGCCTTCCCGCCAGCTCAGCCAATGCGAGCGAAGGAGAGGCACTTGCAGCCCGGAGTGCCCTTGTCGTCTCAGCATTGGGACCCAGGGAGGAGGCAAGGCAGGACGGGCAGGTGCTTCCAAGTAGGTCACGTTGGGAATATTCAAAAGGATTCCGGCAAGCGAGTGAATGACGTAAAAGTGCACTTTTAGCGGATACGTCAAGAAACCGTCACGCCAGTATTGGGGTTTTCTATTTTTTTCCTCCATTTTTTTTCTTCTCTCTCTTCACTTTGTTTGTCAGCATCCTCACTCAGTGGACGTCCTTCTTCTTCCCCCCCTTGCGCTCTTCAAGGACTGCTGACACTCACGCACACACGCATCTAACTCCAGCACAGGCGCCATGGAAACCGGCAGCCCCAGGAAGATACAGTTCACCGTTCCGCTACTGGACACTCACCTGGACCCGGAGGCAGCTGAACAGGTAACACCACAGCGATGAAAGTGGTTCTGTATGTTTTCAAGGGAAAACTTGGAAAAGGAAAATGTATACTTTCTAAAAATGAAGAAAACAAAAGGATAAATAGATAAAAATACATTCAAATAGTTGTGAGAAAAAATGTTTTGTATTTTTTGTATAGTTTTTAGAAAAAGTTTTTACCCTCTCAAAAAAGAACATTTTTCTGTAAAAGTTCCATAATTTCTTGAAAAAAATATCAAAAATAAGTTTTGTTTTGAGAGATTTTTTAAAAATATATTTCTTCTTGGAAAAAAACCCATATATAGTTTAGAGAAAATAAGTTTTATACTTTCTTAAAAAAGTTGAATATCATCTTCAAAAACATTGTCAAAATTGTCTAATATACCTTTAAAGAAAAAAAGACTAAATCATATAACATAAAAGCATAAAACATGTTATGAGGTGTAAATGTAATTTTCTAGAAAAATTTAGTTTGTATTTTAATAATAATTAAAAAAAAATGCGTAATTTCCAGAAAAAAAGTTTTGTTTTGTATAGAACAGTAGTGTATATAAATATATTTTAGGAAAAAAAGTAGGATATCTTCTGTGAAAAGTATATTCTCTTTAGAAGGTCACATATTTTCTTGAAAATGTCATGTTTTTTAAATATGTTTCCTGAGGGTTGGGAAGGTATTGTATAGTTTTGACAATAACAATTCTATATCATCTAATAAGAAGTTGAATATTTTTGCAGAAAATTCATATTTTAGAAACGTTTTTTTTTTTTTTTTTTTAAATAATCTTGCTTTACCCCACCCCAACAAAAAAGTTGTATATTTTCAAGGATAAAAGTCTCATTTATATATTCTCGACAAAAAAAAAAAAAAAAAAAAGCTAAAAAAATTATCAAAAAATGTGTATTAGTTTCTAGATAAAGGCATAAATTTTTGATGGGAAAAAAAAAAGTCATTTTCTGCCAAAAAATAAATAAAATAATGTCTTGAGAATCAAATTGTAGATTTTTTGGAAAAAAAAGCTTTCTTAAAAATGTTACTTATTTTTTAGAAATCTTATAAGGAGAAAGACTTATTGAAAAAGGACCTGCAGGACTTATAATTATCCCTCATCAAAACATGTTTTTTTTTTTAATTTACATTTGTCACCATCCATAAAGAGATGAAAGCATCCTTTCATAGAAATATTCTTATCGTATCGTCAGTCAATTCCCGTATGTCTCCAAATCCTCCTCCCAACTCCACCCCGGCAGGTTCGGCCGCTCGTCCCGAGGGCCGCTCGTTTTTGAGGATCACATCAACTCGCCCGGCTGGGAGGAGGCCCCCGGCCAGATCTGGAGCATGGCCGTGCCACAGAGGTTTGGCAAGAAATAATAACCTGCTGCAAAGAAGTCGCACGTATGGCACCAAGATGATCAGCACCTGTTTGTCCTTCAAACCACACATGTATTGAGTTTTTTTTTTCTTTTTTCTTTTTTTTAAATCTTTATTGTCACCAACATGATACTGAATGGACTTAATGTCCCGTGACTAATGGCCAAAAATGATGAACTTTTTATTCAATAAAACTTTCAAATAATAATAAAGGCTTTTAATCTGGAGGACTACATTTCATACATGTGCTCATTTCATTGGCGCATAACCCCCTCCATGCTCTATCCATATCAAAATTTGGATAAAAAGTAAATAAAAAAAAAAAAGTGTATATGCAGTATATCAAGTTTTTCACAATACAGTATACTTTGTTTTTCTCAAAAATATAATTGCCCTCTTTACAATATATATTTTTTACAACTTTTTTGTTGTTGTAGTTGTTGTTGTTGTAAATGTGATTCTCCCCTAAAATTATATCTAAACTTATTCTTTTTTATGTCTGAAAAGAAAAAACAACATTTTTTTAACAACCCCCCCAAAAAAATGTCTGACTTTGGTTTTTGAAGATGAGCAATTCGGACAATGGATGGTGTCTTTTCTCAATAATGTACACCCACCCTTCTTTAAAACATCAGTTTAATGCCGTTCCTAGTTGAAGTTTACGGTCACAGTAAATATAAAAAGAAGACACCTTGTGTATTTAAAACAGCCAAAACGCTAAATAGCACCAGCGTTGCAGTGCTTTAACCAATTTTACGTAACAGATTGAACCCAAACCATTCAGCAACAACATGTAGACAGATAATCCAACAATATGATAAATTCTTTATCCTCTGCGTAGAAAAACTATTATTATGGCCGTACTGATGAGCTAAGAGAGGAGTTGAGATGTATGATCATATGGATAAGCTGGACACGCCTTGCTGCAATGTGATTGGCTGCAAAAAAAACCCTTTTTTTTTCTGTTCTTCTGTTGTACAATTAAACGTTACCACAACATTCTTTTATGCAGTTTGTATGTATTAGAGGTGCATTTACTGTACTTAGCTAGTCAGGGTGGGATGATGAGGACGATGCCTCTCTCCTACACATTCAAGAGAGAGCGAATCTTTTTTTTGTCATGCTCGCTCTCCCTGCCGCAGAGCTCCGAGCGCGCCAATACACATGGTGGGAGGTGTAGAAAAAGGGCGGGCCTTCCCGCCAGCTCAGCCAATGCGAGCGAAGGAGAGGCACTTGCAGCCCGGAGTGCCCTTGTCGTCTCAGCATTGGGACCCAGGGAGGAGGCAAGGCAGGACGGGCAGGTGCTTCCAAGTAGGTCACGTTGGGAATATTCAAAAGGATTCCGGCAAGCGAGTGAATGACGTAAAAGTGCACTTTTAGCGGATACGTCAAGAAACCGTCACGCCAGTATTGGGGTTTTCTATTTTTTTCCTCCATTTTTTTTCTTCTCTCTCTTCACTTTGTTTGTCAGCATCCTCACTCAGTGGACGTCCTTCTTCTTCCCCCCCTTGCGCTCTTCAAGGACTGCTGACACTCACGCACACACGCATCTAACTCCAGCACAGGCGCCATGGAAACCGGCAGCCCCAGGAAGATACAGTTCACCGTTCCGCTACTGGACACTCACCTGGACCCGGAGGCAGCTGAACAGGTAACACCACAGCGATGAAAGTGGTTCTGTATGTTTTCAAGGGAAAACTTGGAAAAGGAAAATGTATACTTTCTAAAAATGAAGAAAACAAAAGGATAAATAGATAAAAATACATTCAAATAGTTGTGAGAAAAAATGTTTTGTATTTTTTGTATAGTTTTTAGAAAAAGTTTTTACCCTCTCAAAAAAGAACATTTTTCTGTAAAAGTTCCATAATTTCTTGAAAAAAATATCAAAAATAAGTTTTGTTTTGAGAGATTTTTTAAAAATATATTTCTTCTTGGAAAAAAACCCATATATAGTTTAGAGAAAATAAGTTTTATACTTTCTTAAAAAAGTTGAATATCATCTTCAAAAACATTGTCAAAATTGTCTAATATACCTTTAAAGAAAAAAAGACTAAATCATATAACATAAAAGCATAAAACATGTTATGAGGTGTAAATGTAATTTTCTAGAAAAATTTAGTTTGTATTTTAATAATAATTAAAAAAAAATGCGTAATTTCCAGAAAAAAAGTTTTGTTTTGTATAGAACAGTAGTGTATATAAATATATTTTAGGAAAAAAAGTAGGATATCTTCTGTGAAAAGTATATTCTCTTTAGAAGGTCACATATTTTCTTGAAAATGTCATGTTTTTTAAATATGTTTCCTGAGGGTTGGGAAGGTATTGTATAGTTTTGACAATAACAATTCTATATCATCTAATAAGAAGTTGAATATTTTTGCAGAAAATTCATATTTTAGAAACGTTTTTTTTTTTTTTTTTTTAAATAATCTTGCTTTACCCCACCCCAACAAAAAAGTTGTATATTTTCAAGGATAAAAGTCTCATTTATATATTCTCGACAAAAAAAAAAAAAAAAAAAAGCTAAAAAAATTATCAAAAAATGTGTATTAGTTTCTAGATAAAGGCATAAATTTTTGATGGGAAAAAAAAAAGTCATTTTCTGCCAAAAAATAAATAAAATAATGTCTTGAGAATCAAATTGTAGATTTTTTGGAAAAAAAAGCTTTCTTAAAAATGTTACTTATTTTTTAGAAATCTTATAAGGAGAAAGTGTTGTATTTTGAACAGAAAAGTCGAACAAAAATGGGGTTGCAGAATACTCGTAACATTCACATGAGCCATGAATGAAACTTTTGGCATACCAGGAAAACAAACAAGGTGGTTAAGCTCACTTTTTTTTCCCCCTGACACATACTTCTATATTATTTTTATATATTCCAGTGCCCAATGTGAGCCAAAAAAAAAAAAACACACAATGCTGCTTTTTTACGACCCCGGTGCAGCCAATTAACTGTCTCCACATCCACCATCAGTGTGAGCAGAATGAAGTGTCTTCCACCTACACGCACACGCACATGCAGGCCTATAATGAGACACCTCAGCATCCAGGAATGTCCGAAAGTTGCTTGTGCATAATGTGCAGTATTTCAAGACGTAGTTACTATGCAAGTAAAGGACGGCTCACAATGGGTGCATGTTAAGAGCCGCTCGTGAGCACAGTCCCGTCTCCTCATTTGATGAATCTTCCATGAACAAGACGGACCATTTATATTGAATGAACCTTGTGTATAAATAGCAGAGATTTATCACCGTGTGTCTCTCATTCGCTGCTTCTGACGTGCATCCGCTCTTTTCCCTATGACTCAGTTTCTCACAAATACAATACATTATGGGAGACATTTTAAGGGTTTACACATTAGCGGGAAAGGAGTATGAAGGCCACACTGCAAAGGAAAAAAAAATACTATGAGAAGTCATACTGTTATTAATGGAAAAAGTTAATCTTATTTAATAAAAAAAAGAAAAAAAAAGTTGAAATTTTATGGGATGAATGTGGTATAAAATTGAGGAAATATGAAATGTATTCCCTGAAAAAGAGTTTATTAATAATTTCAACAATAAAGTAATGTTTTGGAGAAAACGAAAAAAATCTTATTTAAGTGAATAATGCTAGGTAGTTTTCAAGAATATATATATTTTTTATTTAAAATAAAATCAGATATTTTAAGATAAATTGGACAATGTATTACATTATTATTATTATTATTATTATTATTATTATTATTATAATGTAAGATTATTAATATTGTTTAGAAAATATTTTCTTTGAAAAATTGTATTTTGAGAAAAACAAAGTTTACAAGTAAAAGAGTTTTAGTTTTATTTTTGGACTAGTGTAAAGTCGTATTGTTTTAAGAATTTTTTATTTTTTTTTCAAGGAAAATTTTGCATTTTTGTGAACAAATGTTGTATATTTTCTATTAAAAAGTCCTATTCTTACCAGAATATATTTTCATTATTTTGAGCAAGAGTCAAATTGGACATTGTAGTCATATTCATAGTCATATTAGGTTGGGAAACTCTTCTTTATGTTTTATGCACATCTGTATAATACTGACCCCAAGTGGCCACACACAAGTAGGAGAACGACACCCATACGGAATGACCCATAAAATCATGATGCACACATTTTTTGAATTTTTATGCTTTAATTTTTATGCTTTTAAGCATTGCAGCTGTAGAGTGCGGCCATCAGATTGCATTGCACCATATGCTGCTGTGTGTGTTAGATGGAGAGATGAATTCATACAGACACAATAAAAGGGTGTGTGTGTGATTGTGTGTGTGCGTTCCACGGTTCACTGCCCTGCTGCAAGCTGACACCTCGCAGCTGGTGAATCAGCTTATGTGGAGAGGCGCATGTCAATGAAAGCAGCCTCCCTGAGGTGTGCGACACTCGCCATAACAACACCATCCTGATTATACGCACACAAACACACACACAGTATTCCGCATTTATCACAACCTTACGTTTGAGGCCTGGATAACACCTTTAATGATTTGGACAAGTTATGGAACGAATATGCAAATGAAATATGTGAAATGGAAAATCGGAATCACTTGTGGGATTCATTTTCTGTAGTTCAGAATCTTGCTTTTCTTTTTGATTTTTCCTCCTATCAATGCAATTGAAGTACACCATATATACACACACACATATATATATATATATATATATATATATATATATATATATATATATATATATACACACACACACACACACTAAATAAAGCAATAGCCTACTGTACGTTACAGTTTAGAAGTCTTGTTGGACTTGTTTACAGTCCCAATTGATATAGCTTCATCACATCTGTAAGCTCATTATCATTTAGATGAGGGACACTTAATTAGCAAAGCCAGCACAGACGGAAATGGCATGTTTCCATGTGTTATTTTATTACAGACCTCCCAAGATAGAGAGTGTGCTCCCCCCTCTCCCATTTCACATTCTATCATCTTTGTCCTTGAGCGGAATAATATAATGCAGATATATTCCCTCAAGGAAGCGTATTTTCCAAGAACATTTGAATACATGAAATGACTGCTCTTGTGACTCTATTCATCCATTTCCTTTTTTGCTTATGTGAGTCCATTCCTGCTGCTTTGTGGGCTATTTCCTGTATTACCTGTGCATGTGGATGAGTCAGTCACTCACTGTGTGGGCTGCAGTGTTTAATGCAAGGTCACGGTTTATGCAATGCATATCGTGACTACGGGCAGAAACCTCCAATGGCCACATTTAGTCAATTTCATTTAAAAAAAAATAATAATAAAAAATCTAATGTATACTATTAGTCAGCAAACCAGTGTAAAAAAAAAATCTATCTATCTATCTATCTATCTATCTATCTATCTATCTATCTATCTATCTATCTATCTATCTATCTATCTATCTATCTATCTATCTATCCATCCATCCATCCATCCATCCATCCATCCATCCATCTTGTCGAACTCGCTAGCTAGCAAGCTTGCTAGCTATCGAGCTAGCTAGCAAGCTTGATAGCTATCGAGTTAGCTAGCAAGCCTGCTAGCTATCGAGCTAGCTAGCAAGCTTGATAACTATCTAAAAAAAAAAGTTGGCTATCATTAAAAAAAAAAAAGCTTGCTAGCTATCGAGCTAGCTATCAAATCTCTCTATATAGCTAGCTAGCGATTAAAATGTATATAAATCTAGCTAGCTACTTTATTAAATCCATCTATCTTATGTATCTACGTATTTTATCTTTTTATGTGCTCTTTCTGTCGTACTTGAACTATAAAATGTGTGCCAATTGTCAAACCAGCAGCCAAATTTTATAAAACCAAAATGACAATTTCCATCTAATCATAGATAGGCTTGGACTACTTTAAAGAGAAGACACAATCGTGTGCTCCAGGCCAAAAACGTCCCTCTGTCAAACAATGGAAAGCTCCGCAGGCAGGAAGCAGCCCCTTCAGTTTGAGCTGTCCATCAGTGAAATTGAAATCACACTAGATGCCGAAGGGTGCAGTATTTTCCCCACTGAATGTCAGGCTCACTTTGAGCCACTAATAGTGACTTCGCCTGTCAGCAAAATGATGTGTGCCATTTCTGCTGTTTTATGATGGCACTAAACCTTCGACTGAGCACATAATAAGTCTTTGACATGTCCACCCTGAGCTATAATTTACCGCAACAACCAGCAAGCTTGAATCATTCAATCACTTCTGTGATCTGTTTTAAATTGTGCAAGAATAATAGGTAGTTGTTTGTAGTATCCACCACACTTTGTTTGTAACCATGACAAGATTCTTGGGGCCTCATTTTGTTTTTGGCATTTCAAAAATGTTTACATAGGCTTCTCATTTTGCCTGAGCTACACATGCTGTCTGTCTTATACTGCCCCTAGGTGGCCATTAAATTCAAAATTCCCTATTTCAAATATACTTTTGAGTATATACACCTGTGTCTCTCTTTTTTTTTTTGGGGCCTTTTTAGACTACACTGCTTTAGTCGGTCATTACGGTAGTACTAGGTGAGCTAAGTATTTTGTTGGTAGTACTTGATTTAAAAAGTTCAAGAAACACTGGCCTCAACCTTAAAGAAAGTTTTATTTAAAAGGCAGCTTTTAGGCTACGGGAGGATTTTTTTATATATTTTTTTTTTGCTTTCCTGCAAAAACAACTCCTGTTAATGTGAGGGTTTTGTTTTTTTTGGTCTTCATGAATAAAAATAGAACCTTGTGAGAGCAAAGAGCTGAATGGGTCAATATGCAATCAGGATGTGAGGTTGGCAGCAGGAGCAGCCGCATCTCTGAATACAGAAGAGGCACAGAGCACACACTCGTATTCACGCGACCTTCCTGTACTGCACTGATACGGCTCCAATGCTAATGAAGCCTCTTCAGCTCCCATTTGCACCGTGCCACCGTCGTGGTACACTTTTCGCTGCATTTATGCACATTATGCTCCACGCCGATGCCATATGTGAAGCATGCTAATTTAGGGTTCCCATTTATGGCTTTTGGGAGCAATCATTAAGTATGTAAATGCCATCGTGTCAGCCAGTTAACAACTTGGAATTAAATGTGAAGGTTTTCTGGAAGCACGATGGTGGAAGCTCGACTGATGTCACGGCTGATTTGACGGTGCGACTCAGGCATCTTCAAAGTGGGTCACATGGTCCGTGGTGGCTCCGAGATGATGCAAGAGCTAGGAAGAATAGTTTTTAACTACAGTAATCCTCCATCCATCACGTCCCACACCACACAAGATAGAAATACCCGTATGAAATACACTCTGGGCATTAAAAAAAAAAAAGCATTTATGGTAATTACATTTTAGCTCATTCACTCCTAGCCATTTTCACAGAAACAATCCCGTTCACTCCCGGCTGTTTTACTGGATTTTGACTGATTTTGCAAGGCCTACAGAATATTGTGTTCCATTGCTATAAAAACATGGAATCTATCAAAAGAAAGATTAAAGTCTCTTCTTTCATCAGGAAAAAAAAAAAAGATGTTTCTATCTGTTTCCGTTTTGCAGAAATTAGCATTAGAAGAGAGCTAAGTTTCATTAGTTTTCACAAATCTTTTTAAAATTGTAAGTAATTGAGCTTTTTTTCTACATGGCCCTGGTTGATCTCCTTTGCTCTGCTGCCACCTGCTGGCCGTTTATGTAATAACTACCATTTCTGCAACCGTTCTTTGCAGTTGAGAGGCTGCATCAAAGCCTTCTGTATGCTCTAGCATAAAAAACAAAAACAAAAAAACGTATAAATACATCTTTAGGACATTACAAAAAAACGTATTTACACGTTATTGGGAGCAAATGAGTTAAAGATCTTTAAACACACTTTAGAGATGCGGTAAACTTTGCAAAGTAATCTGTAATCCATTTAATATTAGGTTAATATTGTACGATGCGATTGAAGTGCCCCAATATTATTCAATTACTCACTTTTCTTTTGCGCTATTGGTGATACCCACGCTCATTAACTGCACATCTGACGCACTTCTTCTCTTTCAGATCAGGAGACGTCGACCAACACCTGCAACCTTAGTGGCATCCAGCGACCAATCATCACCAGGTAATAAAACTACACAACACTACACTCGATTTCTCAAACTAATTATGCACCAATAGATATTTTGAAATACAGTGCCGGTACTATAAATGTGAATCTTGCGATGATAATAAAGTCAGTCCGGGTGCACGTTTTGTTCAACTTCACACACACAATTCAACATCTTATTTTGTCTCGGATCTCTTTGCCGCCGCTTCAGAGCAACAAAAATCATCCTGGCGTTCTCTCGTGGGAATACGCACATCAAACACAACAGCGCTCCTCTGGAGAGTTCCCTCGTCGTACACGAGTCAGCCCTGACCTGCTCGTTGCTGCTTCTGTAGTTGTACCACCCTGTGTGTGTATTTGTAACATGGCCCTGTAATCAAAACAAGTGGTAGAGTGAGGCGGGGATGTTCGTTTTGGTGAAAATAGACGTTTTGAATGAATGAATATAAATGGAATTGAGGGTGGAACAAGATTAGGCCATATTACACTAACTTTCATTGACTTCTCAGCTAATAAAAATGCTGTTTTCCACTAACAACAGTGCAATACTGTTCTAAATTCTTGTGAGAACAACCTTATGGTCTATTTGTTTTTCTCAAATGGCTAAATGCAAAATTTAACCTCAGTAAAAAGATCAGATCAAAGGATGTCTTCTTCAGAAATAATAGCCTAGGCTTTCATTTGCAGGTGTCGTAGTTTAAAGCGCATCTCCGTTTACATGCACGACTTACACTTACAACATGGCTACGAACACAGAGTTAATGTTAGCAACTTAGTGACTACATTTAACGACTTTTCCAGGAACCGTTGCAACTATTTTAAAAAAAAGGCAACTTTAATTCCTGCTTAAAACAAACAAACAAACAAACAAACAAACAAACAACATGAGTGGTATCAGCTTCCAAATTGCAAATATTTTACCTCACCTGTACAACTCTACATGAACGTTTAAAATGTAAATTTACAATTACATAAAAAAAAAAACTATGGGTACTTTTTATTTTTTATTATTATTATTATTATTATTATTATTATTATATTTATATTTATTAATTTATAATCACATAAAAACTTTTTCACATTATATGTAAAGAAAAATATTTCTGTTAATTAACATTAAAAAAAATACGGGTACTTTTTTTTTTTTTTTTTTTTTTTTTTTTACGGGTACTTTTTTATTTATTTATTTATTTATTTATTTACTCATTATTATTATTATTATTATTATTATTATTATTATTACTATTATTTATTAATTTATAATCAGGTAAAAAATCAATTACTTTTTTCACATTATATGTAAAGAAAAATATTTCTATTAATTTTGTGGAAATTTTTATTTGAAGACAATATCACTCCGTCCTTATTTCACTTGAGGTGAAATGTGAAATGACAAACACAGAAGAATATCAAATCACTCTGTGATGATATTAGATCTGTCTTTAAGTTACATACTGGTATATGTACAAGAATTTTATTGTTATTGTGCATTCTTTAAATCGCTTAGTTGTCATTTAAGTGGGATTTTTTTGTGTTAAACTGTTAACAAGTTTTGAACAAAGCCCCACTTCGCTAATCTCCCCAATACATGTAAATGTACAAACCTGAACAGCTTATACGCATAATATTGTGTTATTTGGCATAAAAACAAAAAAACAAATCACTGCACAACTTGTTCTTTTTTTTTTAGTAACCTTCTCCAAATGAAACTAGCAGCCCCAGACAGCAGATTGAAATACGTGAAACATTGGTCACAGGCTGGAACAGATGCATTGATCCAGACTGGGGCTGGCAGAGGATGCTCATGGGGGAGATGGGGGAGGAACTGATACCACGATGAGGGGGAGACGAGCTGTTCTGGCGTGCCCCAAATCACACAGAAACCCTGCATTATTTATTAGGCCTGCTGCCTCGTGCACGCCCCATGAAACCCCCCCTCCCCCGGCTCGCCCCCCAAAAACACCCATCAGAGGCTGTAGATGTACACACAAGTGGCATTTAACCCAACGAGAATGCTGAACATGTGTCAGGATGGCACTCGATTTTTATCCCCATGGCAATGACACATTGGTGTGATAAATGATGCAACATAAAACCTGAGGCTTGAAAGAAAAAAAAAATCCTGCTGAAATGCTTTCTTCTCTTACTCGTGTTCAATGTTTCAAATTGATTTTCAAAACTGACCCCACATGAGGGACAGAAGTAGTTTTCTTAACTGTAAAAAATCTTACATTACATCCAACATCCAATTGTATGTTGAAATGTTTGTTTGTCACAATGCTGTCCGAAAGGAAAAATGAACAAATAAATCAAATCAAATCAAATCAAACATATTAGTGGACGTTCAATATGGCACCTCATGGCATAAATGCCCCTTAGGACGTATACAGTATGTGATGATATATCACACTTTTTTAAAGAATTAATTTGACATAGTTTTTTGGTTTTGCAGTTTAGGCAGTGCTGAAAAATAATGGTGGGTCACAAAATGCTAAATACAAAATGGGGCACAGTTTGGGTGATTTCTCATGCGGGTCTACTCACTTTTGTTCGGTGTTTAGATAATAATGTTAAGACATTAAAGGGGAAGTAAAAAACAAAACAAAAACAAAAAAACAAAACAGTCCCACTAGTCTAAATACAGTATTCTGGTTAATTTTGCGTTAGTGGAATATGAGTTAACCCCTTATTATCAACATCAGAAGGCGGCCATTTTGCCACTTGCTGTCGAGTGAAAATGACATCACAGTTACTCAGGTCTCAGGCAACAACCAATCACAGCTCAGCTTCAGAAGACAGGTGAGCTGTGATTGGTCATTGCCTGAGACCTGAGCAACTGTGACGTCATCTTCAGTCGACAGCATGTGGCAATATGGCCGCACCCTGAGAAGGATAAAAATGGCTAGAATTTGCAGCGTAACTCATATTCCACAAATGTAATATTAATCAGAATGTCATGGTTCGACTATTGAGGTCACACATAACATATTATTGTCAAGAAATGTTTAAGGTTGACTTTCCTTTTAATGGCTGTGCATTGATTTATTTTGAGGGCACAATAAATGTATACTGTTACCCATGTTCTACAATTATGGATAAAAAATGTACCGATCCAATTTATGGATCAATTTGACCGAACTTTTTGGGTTGTTTTGTACAAAACGATCCACTTCTTGACTCAAAGTTGGGTTATTTTTGACCTAACTGTTTTTGGAGTGCTGCGATTGGCTGGCAACCAGTTCAGGGTGTGCCCCGTCTATTGCCCGAAGCCAGCTGGGATAGGCTCCAGCACCCCCCGCGGTTCAGAAAATGGATGGATGGATGGATATTTTTGGAGTGTGCACTGACTATTTTACATTGTGGCAAAGTGTAACTTCTACAGTGTAGTCCCATTGAGCGATATAATAAAATATTTACAAAAAAATGTTTTTGTGAGATCCTGTATTTCAACAACTAGTGAAAAATAGTACTGGAAAAATGACTACTAGAACGAATAGTAGAAAATGAAGCACTTCTCCATTTGTGCTCTGATTAGCCATTGCCTTTGCTTATCCAACTCAGGAAAGAAAAAGTAACTTGAGCTGGAGCACCACTCGGCTGCTAAGTAGAGCATCCATGTTGAATAAAGAGGACAACCCAAGCTTGTGTGTGCTCTCATCTGGCTTTGTGTCCACCAGCCAAGTCTGCTGGGAGTCTCCAGTCAGCTCGTAAAGGCTTTCATTACTGGCGTTATCTCCACTTCTTGGGGGCGCAGATGGAGAAGGCAATTAAGAATCAACACCAAAGCCATATTTCATGTTTCTTAACCCAACTGCCGTAGTAATTTGCACATCTCTTATTACTGCTCACTCTTCCCGGAGATGACACGCGATGCTTTGAGGGCTCAGATTACGAACAATCATGGTGAACATCGTCTCATTTTTCTCTCTGTGATGACTTTTTTTTCCCACTTAAAAATAATATCTTGGTAAATTTGAATCTTAAATTGGATTTTTTCAAACATGCATTTGAGGAATGAGGTAGATGCAGTTTCAAGTGCTGCCTAAAGACCATTCAATTCATCTCTTGTTATAATTTTAAAACTCACTAACTGATGGAAACAGATGAATTGAATTTGAAACCATTCGAGTGATAAGATCCCCAAACCTCTTTGTAACATAAATCTTTATTTGACTTAATGACCATTCCATTTACCGCCATTGATTTGTCACTATATCTATAATTGCACTATAAAGCTTCCCAAAGTCGCCGGATGCGCTCAAAATAAATTCAAACTGAAATTGTGAGTCGTAAAGTAACGCTTTCATCCGTGACGATCCGAGCGTACGTTCGCCGCATCAAACAAGTGACGAATTAAGAAACCCACCAGCGCACGCTTTTAAGTCGGAGCAATATATGCGCACTGGCGCGCTGCCTCCGGGATGTATAGGTTGCCGAGCAACAGGGTGGTGTCCTAGAAAAAGTTCCATCATGAGTGCGTTTAACTGCTCACAGTCAACAGATACTTCTTCTTCCATTTGTTACAGTCATGTGACCGACACATATAACTGACGCTCCTTTTTCCCTCTTATGGTTCTCCACTTGCTTCACATGGTCATGATTTGGTTTGGGTTTTGGTTAGTTTTTTTGTTTTACTTTTGTCATGCTTTAGGTTTAGTTTGGGTTTTGTCTTTATCCTCATCTTTCTTTAAGTTTCATCCATGATCTGTATTTTGTTTTGTTGGTCTTGTGTGCCTCCCTAGTCTTGTCAAGCATTATGTCCACCTGTGTTTTGGCCTGCCCTTCCTAATGTGTCAACCAATCAGCACCACTTGTGCCTTGCCCAGCTGTGTCTCGTTGTGTCAATTAGTGTGTGTGTATTTAGTCTCTTGACTCCCCTCTGTCTGTGTCGATTCATTGTTGTTTTTTTCCCTCCTGTCATGCTGCCGGTTTTCTGACTTGATCAGAGGGGGAAAAAAATTGACTTTTTATTTTTTTTTATATACTGACCTCTAAAATGGAATTGGTATGGGAGTGGGAGTCATTTGTAACCGGAGCAAGAAGGGACAGGATTTGTTTTTTTTTCTTCCCCACTATGGTCTGGGACTGGGACAGGATGGGAAATGTCACCCTCTACTCTAGGCCTCAGTCAAGGTGGAAGGAATTAGAAACAGTCTCAAAGCAAAGCAAAACGTCAGGAAAGCTCATAAAAGCTGAACTTTACTTGGGGTTGATTAAAGACACTTTAAATCAGAGATGAGGAACCCTGGTCCTCGAGAGACACTGCCCTGTCTGTTTTCCATGTCTCCCTCCTCCAACACAGCTGACTCAAATGATCAGCTAATCGGCAAAGTCTAAGCCCGATGGCTATATTGTTTGTGAATCAGGTGTGTTGGTGGAGGGAGACGTGGAAAACAGGCAGGGCAGTGGTTCTCGAGAACCAGGGTTCCCTCCCACTGCTTTAAATGGTGGCGGATGTTAACATGTATTGAACACATTTGAATTTGATTGGTTCGTTCCCAATTATTCCCAGTTGTGTGTGTGCGTGGGTGTGTACACTTCTGCAACCACATTATTTCCGTTGTTTATTTTTACTTCCCCTCTCAAAAAGGATTGAGGTTGTATTAATGGTGCAAAAATTTCTAAGATCTTCTATCATGGTCTGGCCTGTTTCATAGTGCAAAAACCTGACATTTGAACAGGGGTGTGTAGACTTTTTATGCCCATAAACATGTTTGAATGCCTCCTGTTTCCTAATTGATTATGTTTGGTTCCCTCTCATAGAAATAGATGAAGACCGTCTACCCAACCAGCTGTACAAGGTGCTGTACTTTCCATCATGCTATCCATCACATCATTTTTATTGATTTTAAAAAAAAAAATATATTTTTAATTTTCAAGGCTGCCTTGCTGAACTCCCCTCGACAACGGCGAAAAGGACAAAAAGGAACGCCTACGATGAAAGGTGAGTGATTTCAGTGAAGTTTATTGTGCGCTTGCGTGCGTGCGGTATCCATGGTGATACATCTCACTCGCTTTCCGCACAGTTCCTCCGCAGGTGAGAATTATTGACAGGAATCTCCGCTGAGCAATTAAAAAGATATTAAATGGAATATTACAGGAATGGGCCGCTTCGTGCGTTTATTTAGACGTTCGGGTCAACGTGATCATGAAAGTTTTTGCAGTTGTTCATATTAGTCATTAGTGGGTAGTTTTATAACTATCAAAATAGCAGGCGGTTGCGTTGCTTTGGGCAAATACTGAGACGGTATTAAAAAGATATTCAAAGGTATTAGAGTTAACTTGAGGATTTCTGTAATAACCTTATTACACAGAGTCTAATTAAGTAGAAAATTAACGATGGTGGGATGTTTTTCTTTCTTTAGCTTCCTCGCTAGGCAGCCTTTAGCGGAATGAGTCAGCCTGCTTTAGTTCCCACTTCCATGTGATTAAGAGGAATAGTATCAAGTTTCAAGCATCATAATCATGACTGGCTGTTAATGTTTTTAAAAACTCATTTAAATAGCTTATAATATTATTTTTTTTGACGTGTCGGATGACTCATCCCCTCTCCGTCTCCCACTACCCGTGTTAATCCTCTCCTCTTCCTCACTGGTTGCCTTCATCTCGCCACCGCCCCTTTTAACATTCTGCGAACATTCACTCAGCATCCTTTTCCCCGCTGTGTTCTCCTTGATCCTTATCCTTTGCCTGATCCCAGAGCTGCAGTTTCTGGTGGAGCATCACCTATACAGGCAGCAGCAAGGAGGCGGCGACGAGTGCTCCTCCGAGAGTTGCCTGTCGGACCGGCCCAGCCCCGACTCGGTGGCCCCGGGGGACGAGCTCCCGCGGGACGACGAGACCACCGCCGAGGCTTTTGAGAAGCTGCGCTGTCAAATGGAGGGTGCGTCCACAGTCAGTTGAGATATACATTTAGGTGTTTATTCAAAAATTGGTCAAAGCGCAGAAAGCCGCGTAGGAATAAAATGGCATCAAAGTGTAATGTTACAGTGACACATGGCATAGCAATGAAAGAACAAAGGTGTGCATAAATTATGACAAATTGTAACAGTAATCTGAAATGATTCACAACTTAAAATGTAATGTGAAAAACAATGAAAATAAATCACAAACAAATGACTAAACGGGGGGGTGTAGGCAAAAATACCTTTAAAGGGATACTTGACTCATTGAGCCAAGTTATTTTTCTACTTACTGTCGACTAATGATGACATCACCTGTGCTGAGGAAGTAGGTAACGACCAATCATGGCTCAGTTTGCTGACCAAACCCAGAAACCAGGTGAGCCATGATTGGTCGTTACCTATTTCCTCAGCACAAGTGATGTCATCATCAGTCGACAGCAACTAGAAAAAATACTTTTTAACACATTCATTGCCAGCCCAGCAAAAAGTGCATCATTTGACGTCTTTTTACGTCAATGGCAGTGAATGAGTTAAAAGGTACTAATTGTACATGAAAAATAATGAAGTTATCAAATTAATTCCTGACAAAATATTCACTTTTCACTGCTGAAAATGGTTCAATCAGTCAAGTATCCCTAGTTTAAGACAACACACCTCAAATATAAAACACCTGCTCCCCATGTACACCTGTGACTGGTTTACATTAATGAGTCACATGACACCACAGAGGGAAAATGGTGACTTTGGGCCCGTTTGCTTATTTTCACTTAGGAGTGTACTCACAGAAAATAATGAAATGTGCCAATAATGCGTTACATTATGTTATGTTACAGTATAACAACCAGTGAAAAATTAACCTATAGTAAATAGGAAAAATGAAAAAAAATTAAATAAAAAAATAAGACTCATTCAAAAAAATCCATTAAAAAATCTATTAGACCTACATATAATTCAAGAATTATAATGTTAAGATTAAAAAAAAGTAAAATATATGTAAAAAAAAAAAGAAAAAAAAAAGTTTATTTATTTATTTGGGGCAGTTAATAAATGATTTTCTTTCTATTTTCTGACGGTGTCAACTTGACAAATTCCTTTTGCCGAATGGACCGTGCAAATGCATGACGATGAGCTTTACTCGTTTTGTGCCGGTATCTCCGGCTTGCGATACAGATGCGATGTGTGTCCTTGCTTTCCTGACAAAGAGCGCACGTTGGCGTTCCATCTCAGGCCCACTAATTCACTTTAATAGCAGGTCACCAGATGGTCACAGAGTGCAGCACATACCCCGCACATGCACCCAGTAATTGGCCTGGCTTAATGCATCACAAAGGCTGTCTCTCTGAAGCTAATATATACTGTGTGCGTTTGTTTTTAGTACTGCCCTGTGTCATGGTACTATTACTACCTACTGTATTATTCTTGGATACTTATATAGTGTTTGGTTTTGTAACATGAACCCTGAATGGTGATAATGTGGTATGGGCAAAATACTGTGCTAATATTATATTGTGAGTACTCTATCAAAATGTCATTGGTACATTAAGACACTGTTAGTACCTACTATATTCCTGGGATGCCATGTTGAGATGGCCATGTGTCCTCATTAAAAAGATGGGCCTTGTGAATCAGACTCAGCATGAGTAAATACAGTAACACGTAAATGTCAGGAGGCATTGATCGAGCTCATAATGTGCATCTAATGAGCGCAACCTCATCGGTCAATTATCTTGACTGCCATTATTTTTTGCGTTTGCAGCCGAGTTCTCCAGGGAGAGTCTGTCAGAGGCGGCCGTCGGCGAATTGGAGTGCCCGCTCTCTAAGGGAGAAGGCGACTGTCCCAGGGTCGCGTCGTCAGATCCTTCAATGCAGGACGACAGCGCACAAGCAGGTAAATAAGAGGGGAAAATATCAACATATTACGCAGTCAGGGAGATTTTCCCAGGGGGCGCTCTTTTATAGCATCAATATGGAAAGTGGGTTTAGCGTGAATTATTTTCAAAGCTCGGCTGTGGCTCCAATGCCCACAGGAATAAGTACAGTAGGCCTTTCTTCTTTATGTTTTTCTTTTTTTCTTTACTACAAATATCATTCAAGACTGGTTTGGTGTAACGTGAGGTAGTTTGGAAACTTCACTCACGCTGCACTTTAGCTGTCAGTCGCACATTTTCCATTGATGTGCATCAATTTAATTAAAGCAATTACTGTTCATTTGTATATTTAGAAAAGCAGTACAACAAATTGTTAATTAGTAGCATATTTCAGTTTTATTATATGCCGTGGGCCGCTTAAAAAAAATGATGATGAGCCACAAATGGCCCTCAGGCCATTGTTTGGACACCGATGACTACACACTTACAAAGTCTGAGATTTAATACAATTTTCCTTATTTAAAAAAAAAAGTATATTGCAGACGAGGAAAAAAGGGTCTAGTTCCTCCATATTTCACACAATAAAGTATGTCTTACTCTGGAATTACTGAAAGCCAATTCAAGGCTAAATAAAGAATAAACAAAATTAACAAACAAAAATTCCATCCACTAAACTATTTGTTTCCTGACCTACAGTACAACATTACACTTGTCAATCCTGTTCTCTGTAGACAAACCTCTTTGAAAGTTTTGTAGCATAGGTTTTAAAGTGCATGACATCACCATGGCAACAATACCAATGGAAACTTGATTAACATTCACTGTCACACATACATTGGCCCCTTGTCGTCATGGTGGGAAAATGTACTCTGAATGCAAAAGGTACTCTCAATACATGACTGTGTGGTCATTTGGGCATTGCCAACTTGTGAGCGTTTAACTTTTTGTACAGAGCTAATCGCTAACTTGTTTGTCAACTCTGATCGAGAGTAGCGACATTTTCTTTTCTAGAATTATAACAGCATTTGTTCAAATGTAACACAATATTTGAAAATACCAAAAAGGGGGACATGGGGGGAAAAAAAAATATCTGAAAACCGTGATCAATTGTCACCAAGACTCAAAATATTGCAATAAAATCAGATTAATGTAAATCCTGTATCGTGATACTGTCTCTTTTGTTGGCAAGATATTGTGATATCAATTTGTGAGTACCATAGCATGATACTGTCTATCAGAAAAAACATTGCTTTATTATCCATACTGTCTCAATATACATTTTGGCAAAATATTGTAATATCATATTGTGAGCACTGTATCATGATATTACCACTTTTGATTGTATCAATTGTAGGGATGGGCGAGTACCGATACCAGCCTTTTTTCAAGTACTCGCAGCAGTTTTTCACCAAAACTTCACCGGTTTGGAAATACTTCAAAATTGTGAATCTTAAACTAAAAGAGTATTTTTGTGTTTTATTTTGAGCGTTAAGACTATTGAAGAGTGACTGTGCTGTTTTTTTTTTTTTTTTTTTTTTTTGTCAAAATTAAAGGAAATATATTTGTTTAAAAATATCTTTTCGTGATTTTTTTTTAATTCGTCAAAATGTACTACTGGTATCGGCATCGGTGAGTACTGAGGGTCTGAGTACCGGTATCGGTCTGAAAAAAAGTGGTATCGAACATCCCTAATCAATTGTATCGATACAGCCATACAGTTTGTACTTTGGGGGAAAATAATGTGACATCATATTCTGACTTCTTGTATCGTGACATATTTGATTGTTGGCAACATATAGCGATAATACCACAATGTTAGTAACTTTGTAATTCCCACCAATAATTTTAACGATTAGCAGGGATCAAGCCAAAAACAATTATATACAGTGAACAACTTAACTGTCTTGTAGCTTAAACAAGACAGACGAGTTCCTGTGTGAGTGACAGTCATGCCTGTCTGTATTTTGCAGACACAAAAGCGGCGACGTGCGGCGCCAGTCAGCCAGCTGACGAGAAGACAAAGAAGCTCAGCCCAGGGACAGAAAAATAAATGTTGAAAAAGAAAAGGATGAAAAGAGTGAATTAAAGCGCTCGTGTGTACATCCCAAATGCTGCTCCTTCTACTCAGCCAGCGCCACACAATGACAGACGATTGTGTGTGTGCACACTCCCTTTCTAACCACATCAGGACAGTCCTTTAGGGCTCTCAGTGACCAGCCACAAAACAACATTCATACACAGACATCCACTTCCAAAGGGATCCTTACGTTTTCAATGTTCCCCTTTTTAAAACGCTCATTTCAGTATTGCACTCGCAAGTTACTCGTTTTCCGTCACGTCAGGATTGAATTGAATCACACACGATATCATCATATGTGTACGCCGCCGTATTAGGGCCATGCATAAATATAAATATATTTTGGGGGTAATATTCCAAGAAAAAAACTTGCAAATTTTGTGACAATTTTTTGTGAAAAAAATTTTGCAAATATTTGAGTTTTGCCTCGTAAATTTGTGAGGTTTTTCTTGCAAATTTGCCACTTTATAATGTCACAAACCCGTGAGTTTATTTCTCGTAAATTTGTCAGATTTTTCTCGTAAATTTGCCACTTTTTATTGTCGCAAATATTCAATTTTATTTCTCGTAAATTTGTGAGATTTTCCTTGCAAATTTTCCACTTTGTAATGTCACAAACCCGTGAGTTTATCTCAAATAAATTTGTGAGATTTTTTTCTTGCAAATGTTCCACTTTATATAGTCACAAATATTCAAGTTTTTTTCTCGTAAATTTGTGAGATTTTCCTTGCAAATTTTCCACTTTATAATGTCATAAACCTGTGAGTTTACTTCTCGTAAATTTGTGAGATTTTCCTCGCAAATTTTCCACTTTATAATGTCACAAACCTGTGAATTTATTTCTCATAAATTTGTGAGCTTTTTCTCACAAATTTGCCACATTTATAATGTTACAAATATTCGATTTTTTTCTGGTAAATTTGTACGATTTTTCTTGCCAATTTGCAACTTTATAAGGTCGCAAGTATTCGAGTTTTTTCTTGTTCATTTGTTAGGTTTTTTTTTCCCTCATAAATTTGACACTTTATAATGTCGCAAATATTCAAGTTTTTTTTTCTTGTACATGTGTGAGGTTTTTTTTGTTTTTTTTTCCCACAAATTCTCCACTTTATAATGTCACAAACGTGTGAGTTTATTTCTCGTAAATCTTTTTCCTGGAATATTACCCCCCTCTGTAAAAAATAAATAAATATATATATATATATATATGTGGCCCTAATACGCTTTCGTATATGTGCCATAACAACTGCGGTTGTTCCATTAAAGCAATAACACCGCATTTGTACCTCATGAAACGTATCATAAAACACAGCAATAGTACAAGTTTCGTTTTAACATCCCTAACTGGCACACACGTATCAAGAAAAATATAGAAAAATTCAGAAAAAGGTCAAACTATCCACACTTTGATGACACCTGATAGACATTTACCTGAGTTTCTGTTAATAGATACAGTGGTACTTTTTCTATTTTTCTCTCTTAGATGCCACAAAATGGCCTCTAAAGCCTTGTCTGAAAAGGAATTGGCCTCAAGGAAGTAAGGTGATACATCTGAACTGAAAGATGAATGCTTTTATGGAAAACCATTTGAGCATTTTTCCCGATATCCAACTTAGGGTACATGTGCAAGCATGTTGTTTGCTTTCATTAGCAAAACAAGTCAGTGCACTAGTAGAACTCATGTTTCTAACTATTAACATTTTTTGCCACTTCTAGTGCCTACTAGTGTGAGCTTAACACCTTTCCATGAATCCTTCTGAGCATATTTCATGTCATGAGTACATTTTCAAATGGCTGGAATATCCTTGATATCCATCTTAAGGGTATGGAATATGTGGAATTCTAGTGCTTTATTCCGGGTATCACAATACTGATTTAATGCTCTCATGTCTTTCCATAAGTTTTATGTGTTGGTGAGGAGCTTTAGTTTGTTTAGCATAGTAGAAGTTAGGAGAATCTTCGCCAAATGTGCAGTTACATGCGCACTTCAGATGCACTTGTTTCTAAATGTAAATCATCTGTTAGCAGTTTATTTTTAAGAGTTTGAAATGATATTTCACTTTTTGATGGATCTAGGCAATTGTAAACATTTGTACTTCCCATTTAAGATAGAAGCCAGGCTCACATTCCACACGATCAATTTTCTTTAGCGAGTTTAATTTTTATTTTTATTTTTAGAATGTAAATCCATCTCATAAACACCTTTTTGCATGGTACCAATAGATTCGATTGTGCTTCGTTTTGTATGGCACAAACCCATGATATTGATATTCCTTTGTCAAAGCGACCAGAACATTTTAAATTGAAGTTGTATTAATTTGGAGATTGTGACAATCCTTCCTTAATGCTTCACATTTACGGTACATCACGGATCAGCTTCAGAATTCCAAAAAAAAAGAAGTATAACTGAGCTAGCTCTTTTTCTGCAGTGTATTTATCGATTCTATAGTATGTGTCTTGTTTAAAATGATTATTTAACTCAGTCCATTTGTTCCAAGCTTACTTGAATTGATGAGTTATCAAAATGTGTTTGATACAATAAAATGTGTAAATTGGTGATGTGGGATGATTTTTTTTTACAAGAAAGAAGAGAAAGTTGAAGTTTTCGCAAGCACGCGCCAGTGGCCATGCGGTTCATTGAGGGTGACTCCCCTAAAAATAGGCCCCGAGTATTAATAATTCATTGAACTATGAGCCGGAAGCACGAAAAGCATACATTTTTCATAAACATGCGTACATTGAGGGGCATTGCAGCAACTTAAGTCTACATGCAGACATTTCCGGGTAACCCTGAAAAGCAGGAATCAGTTGAGGCATTTTGCAAACCCGTCAGCCACAATATTAGGCACCACTCCATAATATGATAGCCCATGCAAAATGTATTAACGATTGAAGTTGCATTAACAATCATTTACTCGAGTTCGACACGTTAGACCATTAAGAGGTTGGCTGGGACGAGATCTCCTGGAACATTTCAAACTCTAAAAAAGTGGCATTATTATCTAGAATTATTTTACAATATTTGTATCTTAAATTACATTAATAATGGCAACAATGCCAAATATTAACAGTAATAATCTGGTATTGTAAATGTCCAGGTCATGTTTGTAAATTAGAATTAGTTCTCAAACATTTTTACCTGGTTAAGTAAAGGTTAAATTAAAACAAATAAAATAAGATAAATGGAAAAGGATGATGAGTCAAATAATAAACATAACAGTAATAATAATAATAAGGTTAAATTTCACTTATTTAGCCCATTATAGCAATAAAAAGTTAATATTTTGTCTATAATTAATTTGATACTTTTATTATTTTTCACGTACAAATAGTACCTTGAAAAAAACATTTTGCAACTTGGTGTCGACTGAAAATGACATCACAAGGGCTCAGGTAACCAATCACAGCTCACCTGTTTTCTAGGTTTGGTCATGTGACGTTCACAAGCTGAGCTGTGATTGGTTACTTGAGCCCTTGTGATGTCATTTTCAATCGACAGCAAGTTGCTAAATGTGTTTTTAAAGGTAGTAAGTGTACATGAAAAATAATGAAAATATCAAATTTATTAGAGGCAAAATATTAACGTTTGACTGCCAAAAAATATCTAAATAAGTAAAGTATCTCTTTAAAGTGGGATTATAATGTAAATGTGTCTATTTTGTTGCCTTAAAGAATAAAAACAATAATAATAATAATAATAATAATAATAATAATAATGATAGTAATAATAATGTGGAAAAATAACACTTGCAACAAGCATGTTTGGTAAATTAATTTAATAAGATGGTCTACTTACAGCACAACATGGCCAGCATGTTACACAATTGCACAATTAAATTATGTTCTTAAAAATGAGACCGTATAACAGCATTGTGGTTTTGCTTCAAACAGTGACGTTCAGTTCAACAAATAGTGTTAAAAAAACAAAAAAAAAACAAAGAAGAAGAAAAAAGGAGTCAGGTTATTGTTTTGTGAGTTTGGTGGCATCCTGTTGGGATTTGTGCGACTGCTCCTCTGGTGATCCTCTTTGCTCTTTTGTCACGTTGGCTTCTGAGAATCCTGCAGGGTTAAAAAAAAAAACAACAACAACACACATTGGAAAAATTTGCTTAATGAGCACTCATCCCAGTATTCTAAAGCAGATTGGTGAGGAAAAGAACACATTATGAGCATCAGGCTTTTGCTTCATTTGTTCGCAAGAGCAGAAAAACGCTCCAATTCGACCCGATTATCGCTGTGCGAATAGTGCGCCACCCTGTCGATGTAGATTGGTGGTGAAATAAATACCGTTGGGCCCTCCGTCTTTCCACTTGAGCTTGTTGTCGTCGGTGTGACGCGTCCACGTCGAACGGAAGCTCACCAGCTCGGCTGTGATGTGAGCCAGACTCCACTGCAGTCCTCTGGAGCTCTCCTTCCACACGTTGCTGGTAGGCCGACAATACGTGGCACAAAGACAACACACCAGGCAGTCACCAGGCAACCGGGAGAAAGTGCAATCGATCGAGTCCAAGTGTGATTTTTTTCATAATAGCTCTACCTAAGTGTCTCAAACGAAAGAGACACAGAAGTTTAAATCTGAAGAATTATCAGAAGTGGTTATATTTACCACCTGGCTGATAAACCGGTTGGATGTTAGATGAGGTTCTGGGTCATTTAAAACTGATTAAAATATTTCTTTGCTTCAATTTTCATTCACAGTGAAGAAGATTAAAAAGAACGAAACAGGGCCACTGAAGTCATGCAAAAACCTTCATGAATTGGAACCAATCAAAGGATTACTAACACATGTTTTGTCTTTTTTTTTTGGCCTGTTTTTTTGGCGACACTTATTTCAGAAGGACTGACCTGGAGGGTGGTAACAAAAGAATAAGAATGCTCATTTGAAGGTAAACTGTCTCCTAATGTATTTGTCTATATCGTATATGTATTGTATGTTGTATTGCATATTTGTTGTGTTGGGATGTTTTCTACTTTTTATATTGGTTATCACACAGAATTCCGAATGGTGAAATACATTTAAATATCAGGGTACCATATTATAATATATATTTTTTGTTTTTATGTGCTAATATTAACTTTTAACTTTTTACACTACGTTGATACCCCAGCTCCCCCATTATACTCGTTACTTGTTATTTGAAAAAAAAAATATCACAATGGCTGCGATTGGCTGGCAACCAGTCCAGGGTGTCCCCCGCCTACTGCCCAAAGCCAGTTGAGATAGGCTCCAGCATCCCCCCCGCCCAACCCCACCCCCAGCAACCCTTGTGAGGAGTAAGCGGTCAAGAAAATGGATGGATGGGATCACAGTGCTTGTACCCTTTCAAATGGTTTTAAAATTGATGCAGTTTGAGACGATACGACGTGGAATGGATTAAACAATGGAGAGAGAGAGAGAGAGAGAGAGAGAGAGAGAGAGAGAGAGAGAGAGAGACAGAGACAGAGGATGTAATTCCACTCTCGACCACGAGATGGTGTCACACTATTTTGCATGACATGGCGTAAATTTGAAAGAAGAAGAATGAAAACAGGAAGTATTTCAGCTCAGCCTAATTTAAATTTTGCTGAAGATTCTTGAATGAGAAGTCCTCTTCAGTCCTGCTCTGTACACCTACAGAAAGCGATGGCTGCAGGTTCATTTTATAATGTACATCTTTGGGCATGATTATTGATGTATATTGTGAGATGATAATTTTGTAAAAAAAAAAAAAAAAAAAATCATGCTCTTGCTCAATATATTATGTTTTTAAATGTGTTTGTAAGACGCTTATATTCATCTTGTGTTACATGTCTTTAAAAATCCTGGCAATGTTGTACCTGTGTCTGTTACAGGGGTCTGGTGGACCCGGGTTCTCCTCCACCAGAGGAACCACGATCTTCTCCGCCATGTCTGTCAGCAGGCAGAACGTTGGGTACACGATAAAGTCGATAAAACCTACGGGAAAGAAACACAACCATACAAGCGATGTTATCCATTTGAAATGAAGTGTTGTGCTTTTTGTGCGTGCGTTTGTTGGACATACCAATCTGGGACTCGGCCACCAGGGTGCTTTTTCGATCACACAGCGGCGAGAAGGGCAGACCGAGCTCCGCTTCTCTATCACCCTCCCCATGGTAGAAAGAGACAACCAGCAGATATCTTAAAAGGCATCCCACTCCAACCCTCAAAATAACTACGCCAAGCTTATGTGATACATCTAAAGTGCTTTTTCTTCTTTCTTTTTTTTCCACAGTAGAAAAAAAAAAAACACTGAACAGGCTTTTTCTTGTATACTTCCGGAAGAGAAACAGCGAGGCTGCACAGTACGCCTCCTCTTTTCTATTTTGGAAAAAAAAAAGCAGCACAAAAGCGGCCAATGTTGGGAACAGACTCATGATGGAAGACACAGTTGATGATGTCTTTCTGTGAATGGCACTTGAGAGTGAGGCCACACCGATATTAAAGAATAATTTCGAGGACAAGTCATACAAGATTAAAAGTCATAATGTTAGGAGAAAACAGTTGTACACAATTCATGCAAGAATGAAATTTTAATATTTTACATATAAACTCAAAAGATTTCAAGAAAAAAAAACATGATCTTTCAAGTATAAAATCATAACATTCAATTACGAATATTGTTAAATATGATTTTGAATCATATACAGTAAGTAATTAAATATATAAAGCTGAGATAACCTTAAAAGGCTTAATTTTATGCCAGTGATGTCATTCTGTTGTGTTGTCAGACATGTTCGTATGTGACTAAAAACATACATGGTCACCTGTTTGGCCCATGACATATTAGCCCCGCCTCCTGCACAGTGATTGGCTATTCCCTCACCCTCCCAGGAGAACTTGCATAGAATTCGCGTAGTGTAGAATATGACGGATGGAATGATTGCCTTTGGTATAAGTCCTTCACAAACTACTATATAAAAAAAAACTTTTGCCATGTTCCTACCTGCCTGAAGAATTCCTCCATTAGTGCCTTGGTCCATTTGGAGTGCAGAGACCAAGGTTTAGACGGATGGCTGATGTCGGCCGTGTGGAGCAGTAGTGATAAAGCTTTGGATTTCTCGATGCTGAGACAAAAAAAAAAATAAAATAAAATAAAATAAAATAAAATAAAAAAATGTTTGTGTACTCCCGAAACAGTTCTGGAAGGTGTGTGGTGTTACCGTTCTTGTTGCTGAAGACAGGATTTCATGGCTTTTACTTGGAGGAGATGAGAGGACATGTCTGTGGATAGCACCATCTCGATGACAAGCGAACGCAACTCCCTGTGGGCGCATGCAATGATTACTAGATTTAGGTTTTGAAATAACAATTTTGCATAAAAATTTGTGTTTCCTGTGTTTTCCTCACGTTTTAAATGCTTGTGAAGTACTGCAGAAACTAGCCAGCCTCACAAAAAGCAAAATAGGATGGTCCAACATCACCATCTATTGGTGACAAGCCAGGCTAATGTATTTCATATTTATGTCACATTTTTAGTTTTGCTGATCACTTAAAAGCGCAAATAAAGAATAAAGCACAACATGACAGATTGAACAGCCGGTTCTATTTCGTCCCTCGGTCGTTCGGGACTCATAGAACCGTAGTTACATTCGTAACTTTCGTTTTTATTGACCGGGACTGCGACATCCACACTGAAGGGGGCGTGCGAGAACACATTGATTCATGTTGGTGCACTTTCTCTTTTTCTACGCAGACTACTTGCTCTAGCTAGGTGCTGCTGCTAATGACTTTTATTTCGACGGTGATAAATGTATTCCTGCCTCTTGTCACTGGCACAGGCTAGCTAGCAGCGCCAACAGTGCCTATGATAAGATAATTGCCTCTTTAAAAAAAGACCCCAAACATTTATTTGAAAATCAGAATAAGACTGATGAATAAAGATGGTCTTTACTGGCAATAATCTCTGTTTAGATGGAGAGCCTTTTGAAGCTCAAAAAACAAAATGAGCTTAGTAACAGACTTCATCTACAAGTAAAGGTAAGGCAATGAAACGTTTTAAAATCGACTTATATTGAGATTAGACTGATACTGTACAACTACTGTAATTCAAAAATCTACTAAAACTTTTTAAACTTAAAAAAGAAAAGAAAAAGGTATTCCCCTTTGTTCAACTTTTTTTAATATATATATATATTTGTCATGATAATAAAATGTTTCAGATATTAGTGTAATATTTTGGTGTATGATTAAATTGAAAATGATTTGTTATGCATGACTTAAAAACTAAATAAGTAGCCTTTTAAATGGATAAGAAATAGCCATTTGCTAATGCGTTCAGTTTAACCCGCCAGTTCTCTCTGGCCAAGTAGTAGGCCAACATGTATGATTTATTTAATCTTTTTTTTTTTTTTTTTTTTTTTTTTTTTTTTTTTTTTTTTTTTTTTTTTTTTAAATTAAAACATATTTTTAATGTTAGGATGCTAAATTAATGGCAAAATTTCCCCTACAGTCAACCAAAGAAACAGAGTGACTCTTTCACATCCATCCACATGCTGTTGAATGGGCAGCAAAAACCTTTTGAAAAGTAGGGAATATCTTACATCCACTCCTCCCGAGTCAAATGAATGAAGATATTCATTTGGTCATCCTGCAGGAGGCGGAACGCTGCGCTCAGGTGATGACTTTCCTGCACCGACCGGTCGTTGTAGATCAGTGCAAACTCAGACCTGGTGAGACAAAAAGAAAGAAAAACTACATCAATAAAAGGTAGGTGCACTCATCCACACTATTTGAATAGGTTTGACATTTTCCCTATAGGAAATACAATGCTTGCTCAATATAGGAGTGACCCAAGTTTTTTGAGATACGAGTCATCTTTTGGCTGACAATTTTGCGAGCAAATATTTGAGATACAAGTTCTGTAGGGTGGCAGTGAATTCAACTCACTGGACAACAAACAACAGTTTGGCAAATATTGAGCAATTTTTAAAAAATTTATTTAATGTGTAAAAAATAGGTACGTTTTCACCATGTTCAATATGTGCTGCCTGTCATTAGCCATTAGGCTTTTGGTTTAACAATTAATTGTATACTGCGAAACCAGAAACCCTACTTCATTGTCATATTTCATTTCTTGTGCTATGGTAAAGCAGTATCGCACTTATTGTTTATTTGTTTTGTTGTGAGCTTTTGAAGCACAATTTTGCAGGTCATTTTGGCTGGACACAGACTGTTGCACTTTTGTAGGTATGCCGTTTGGTCGATTCAGCTGTATTTCATTGGACATATAAACAGTGAGCCACAAATAATCCAAGAGTCTCTCTTGCAAGGATAGATATATAGGATCTAAAAATACTGATCTCCCGCTCAAGATGTGTTTTGATTGCAGTTTAGCCCTATATAAATCGTGTTTCATATTCCCTGATTGCTTAAAATCGAAATAGGATGCTACGCAAATAGCCGCTTTTGTTTGAATTGGGCTGAGGGAGGAGTAAATGTTCCAGGAAAAAGAGCTTACTTTGTGTGGATGTGAAAGTTGTTGGTGGTCCCCGTATGCTCGTAGTCATGAATGGCTGCGGCGAACAATGATGCCATCACCTCCAGCTCGGTTAGCCAATGCTGATTCGTGCATGCAGGAAACACAACAATCTATCAATCATCTAACCATCTTTTATAGTAATAGTCTTCATCCTCAATCTTCAAATTCTTGGTCTTCACTTGTCCAAGAGTCTTGGTCTTGACTTGGTCTTAACTTTTGGAAGTCCTATGTCTTGACACGTTCGTAACATCTCAGAGTCTAAAGTCTTGAGTCTTGACTTGGTCTGGACTCCTCAAAGTGTCAATCTTGACGTGGTTGTAAGTCATTGAAGTCACAAGTCTTGCCTTTTCTTCTGATAGTCTCACTCTTTAAGTCACTCCTCAGAGTCTTGGTCTTAAATTGGTTACAGCTCATCAAAGTTTTGGTCTTGACTCAGTCTCAAATCCTTAGTCTTCTTAAAATCTTGAATTACTCCTTACTTCTCAAATTTTTGATCGTTTCTTGATGTTAATGAAGTCCTCCAGGCTCCTCTTTGTCTTGACTTGACTCTTAGAGTCTTGGTCTGACTTAACTCCTCACCATCTGAATTCTTGACGTGGTCTTGATTTGTTGATGTCTTAAGTCTTGACATGGTTCTCCTCAAAGTCTTAACTGTTATGTATTCATAAGTGTTCAGTCTAAATCTTGACTCTGTTTCAACTCATCAACATTTGAATTGTACCACTAGACCGGATCGCAGCAGCAGGCAGTGCATGGTCTGGGTGACATCTGCGGCGTGCACATGGCTGTGGTATGGGTTGTTGTGTTTACAGTATCCTCTCTCCACGGCAGACAGGAATAGCGTCAGGCTGGAGATGGGAATCTAAAACAAATCAATCAGTTGCATGACCCTCTTTTCAACCCCTTACAAATGGCCTCTGTTGTAATCAAATTAAGCCTGGTATTGCGCAATTTGGATGCTTCAATAAGCATCCCATAGAAATCTAATACAATCCATGTTTCTGATACTGCAAATAACAAACCCCACAGAAAAACAGTGGTAGCTAATTCAGCCATCACCATCCTCCCTATACCTGCAAGCCAAATCATTGTTTACTTTTCCTAACGTAACAGTACTGCTTGGTCGAAAAGTGTATAAGATGAAGATGACTGCAAAAAGGACCTTGAAGCGGCTGTTGAGTTCGTATCTGGTGACGAGCTCCAAGAAGAGAGTTTGCAGTGCGTGATCAGAGCTGGCTGCATTCAAGGCGAACACGTCAAAACTCCAGCGGTCAACGTCCTTTGGAAAGAGAGTAAGACGGGCAAGTTAGCATGACAAGAATTATTGATGCACTTGGACAAGCCGCACAAACACATGACACAGAGCGAGATGCTTCGGGGGCTTACCCTCAGACATTTAACGACTGCAGCAGGTTGGTCTGGCATGGCGGCCGTGTAGGCCCTCTTGAACATCCTGGAATAATGCAAAGTTTATTTTGAGTTCACTTGAAGTTCACATGCTGAGACTGTGCAGCAAACTCGTCTCAGCAGGTGTTTATATAAATCCTCCAAGTCCCCATGCACTTTGGTGAGGATGATTTCAAAGAGAAAAGGGGGACAATGTTTCACTGTCCTATGTGGCTGACTGTGTGTAGTGGGGTTGTTGAGGTTGTGGTCAAGTGAAAACACCATCACCACATCATGCTAAATTCACAGGCATTTTGTGATTGACTGGTGACTCGTTCAACATGCAATTCACTTAAATCAATTGGGATGACCTACATTTTCAGAGACCAATCCTTAGCGTAGGGTTTCATATAGCTGACTTTTCTGTAGTCAATTGGGACAGATTCCTGCTTTGTGATTGGTCGATATGAATGTGAATGCTTGTCTGTGTTTGCCCTGCGATTGACTGGACCGATTGGTATTAGAATAGAATAATTGTAATAATTGGAAACAATAAACAAACTTAAAAAAAAGTCCTACCTCTCCACAAATATCCCAGCCTGTACCGCATGCACGATGCTACGAAACTTGGGCTTCTCGTCTGACCGTCGCCCCGGCTGTCGGACCTTCTGAGTGAATGTTGATGCCAGCCAATCAGTAACCTCCGCGGGAACTCCATCAGACTGAAGCTGCTGGAGGTCGTCCTCAGATTCCAAGCACTGCCTGGCACAAATACACACACACACTGAATGGAAAGTTGATTTCATGTTTTGCAGTCATCTTTTCAACCCTGTGCGACAATGCCATACATATTTTTGAATAACCTCAAATGCCATCGTTATTAGACTTACTCTACCTGCTTCCATCCAGATAAACAGCCTCCAATAGCGATGCCGTCAAATCTAGATTCTTTTTGATATCTTCAAAGTCAACGTCTTTGTCGTCCAGCTGCTTCAAGATGCTCCGGAGCCTGAAAGCAGTCAAAATGAGTTCATATTTGTGATTTGATCAAAGTCATACAGAATTATAGATGCTGGTTGTGAACATTGTTGGTTGGAGGTGGTCTATAGGTTCTAGAGCATTCTCTGTTTGGACTCTGGTACTTGGAATGCCCTACCCACAAAAATTAGAGCAGTTATCTCAGGCATAGTGTTTAATCTCGATTTAAGATTTCTCGCATTTCATTAAACCACACCTAGTAGGCAATTAGTCTCCTTTCAATACCCACTGAAGTCTAAATTTTGGCCTGTATCACTGCTGCCCCCATTTTTTTGCTTTTGTAATAGCTTCTCAAGGTTTTCTCCTTTTCCGCCCTGAATTGGGTTTTCTACACTTGAGACTTTTTTTTTTTTTGACTATGGGCTATATAAATAAACTTGACTCGACTTGACCCGAGTTAGGAGTTATTGTTTAGTTGAATAGATTTAGGGAATTATACCACTTGGAGGTCCTTCATGGTCCAGTTTTTGGGACTCGCTGGTCTAATACTTTTGCTCAAGTTTGTGTGTTTTTCAGAATTGGGTTTCAAAATCAACTGCAGCCTTCCTGTGCTTATGCATGTTTTCTTTGTGTGCACAGGATTCTTCATACCACCCCAAAACAGGAATTTTAGCTGGATGGAGTTTTGGATAACATTTCAAATACATGTACCCGGAGTGTTACCTCAAATAGGTCAGATGTTGCATGTCGCAATGCATTACCTCGCGCAAAATGAGGCCCCCATTGGAGGATGTGGCCCTACGTACAGTGTGTGATCTGTGGGTAAGGAGCGGTTGCTCTGATGTATCCAAAAAAATATTTCTAGCCTAACTACTTTGCATGCTGTCTTCCAGTTTTTTTTTGTTTTGTTTTTTAATGGGAGCAAAACAATTATTATTGTGTGACTTGAACACCAAAGTGGAAATCCAATCCAAACTGAAACGCATGTGTTTAAGTCTTGAGTGAGTGAGTTGATGTTCGCAGTGAGAAATGAGGTCTTCTCGAGAGTTCATTTGGAATCCGTTTCATGCCAAATTGTCCCAAGGAGGGGAAAAAAAATGCCTGTGGCGAAAAGGGCAATCTGCCAATCTTTCCATGAGAGTAAAACTTCCCAAGCTTTTGGGCCTTATGTAAGGCACACTTGGAGAAAGTGTTGTTTTGAGAATTGTGCGTCTGAGAGTGAATATTGTCACTCTTGTGTTTAGGACACAAATGAGGATGAAATTCAAAGAGAAACGAGGGGCATTTTATGCATTTTAGTTTTTTATTTGCAAGCCTTTTTTTGGCTATGTTGATTGCGTGGGTGCAATAGTAGAATTGTCAAACCTGTAACTTGAAACCTGTTACTTGAATTAGCTAAAATGGCAGACCAAAACAAAAAGTGTGCTTATTAAAATCTTAAGATCATTCTTTTTTTTTTCTTTCATTCTCTCCCTATCCCCCTTTTGTGTTGTTGTTTATATTAAGTTATTCACTGAGTTGTTTCAAGCCCTAATTGCAACTATTTTATTGCTAAAAATATCAATTCATTATCACTACATTTCTCTATGATGGGCAACCTTTTCACTCCTTTGGCATTTAGAGGTGTAGCACATGCTATGTACTTCCAGTGGCCGTTAGGAATCGAGAGGGGGTCCTTGGTTAAAAATTCTCCCCTTTCCTGGACCCAAAAATACCTTTTGAAGGGTTAATAAATTGCGGCATGTAGCTTGCATTCATGCAGTGAATAAATCTCCGAAGCCTCAACAGGTTTGCTCGGGTCTCCATGAGAAATCTCATCCTCTGTTTATAGAAGCGGATTTATTCTCTCATGCAGATTTATTGGACGTGACGTGAGTTTCTTTCAAATAACGGACGACTCCGCCCTCCCCCCCGCGTCCCCTCCGTGACCGTTGTTGAAGCACTGCCAGATGAGGGCCATGCGGCCTGCTAACAGGCAGGGATGCTGCCGTTGGCACTCGTAGCTTTTTAAGTGTTTATCACATTGGCACCATCATCAGAAAGCTGTTGAGCCATAAAAATAGCAAGCGCCCAAATGTCCGCGCTCATAATCTTTCCAGATAGCTCCTTCTTTTCGGTGTTAGCGGCTGGGGAGACATTTGACAGCGCTTTTTCCCCGGAAATGACTTGTCAAGGGCACTTTTGTTTATGGAGATGAATGACAAATCTTTTTTGTCTTGTACACAGCGGAGCGTCACTGATACTACTTGACTACAAGCAAACAGTGCAAAAGTACTGCACAATTCCTTAAACTAACATGTTTTAGTTCTGCAGGTTTCATTTAAGAAGCGAGGAACCATATTTGGTAAGCTGTACTACTTGAGGTCTGTTTTTTTTTCCTCCTGGTGATGAAAACTAATTTCCAAGTGTTTCAATAAGTTTTCCTTTACTTCTCTCAAGCTGCTACGCCTGTTTTGAAGTCCTTTATACCAAGAGACATATTGTCAGCACAAACAAACATCAAACAAACAAACAAAACTTTTTTCATCATATTAATTTACTTTAACTAAAAATTGTGCCATGTTATGAATTATTTTGGGTTTTGGTTTAGCACATCTACTAGATATTTATTTTCTAAAATTTTCTCAAGCTGCTGAGCCAAAACTGCTGATCTACTTTTACATTTGGGAAAGTGAATTTTTTATTTATTTTTTAAAAATTGTTATATTGTTTTCTGAAAATTTTCAAAAATGACTTTGGCAGCTATACTACCACGCAAACAAAATGTAATACTGTCTAAGTATTTAGGGTCTTTTTTTTTTTTTTTGCTGCACATTTGACCACAGTGCAAATAATTTGAAGCTTAACTGTAGCTTAAGTTGTTTTAGCGGGTTAAATATATCTTTATTTTTATGAAGGTGTCGCACCTAACCCAGATTTCAATAAAGTAAATTAGTAGTAGTATACATTTAGAACATACATTGAAAAAAAAAAAGTACGATATATTTCTTTTAATCAAAATGGTAGGTAAATGATAAAAATAGCAAATGTTTTTAATTCATATCACTTATAACTAGGGATGAGGGAGTCCCGATATCATGTTATCATATCAGTGCCGATAACAGCTCAAGGAGGCTGTTATGAGTCTGGAAAAAAGTAGTATCGGACATTTCGTCTTATAACAATATTTAATAGTCTTTGCAGCGACTTTGTCTCATCTCTTGTTCAACCAGAAAATACCCATTCAACAATAAGAGAGACAAAAATAATCATTTGAATAACTCTGTGACATAACTTTAATTACATTTAACTTAGCAGGTTATTCTTCCATACTTTTTATGTAGTTTTTCTCCTCTTTTCGATTTGGAAGAATTACCATCTTAGACAATTTCAAAGTCCTGAGAAGTACCCTAACGTGCATGTTTTTGGAACGTGTGAAGTTTAGTAGTTAGGAGTTTGTTTAGGTTAAAAGATATATTTGTTCTCTATTTTTTTTTCTTGAGGTGTTGCGCCTCCCAAGTTCTTTGGCCTCCATTGGTGATCTGGCTCACACATAAGCCACATGCATGTACCGGCAAATCTATAAATACCCCCCAAAAATTAGGTAAAAATGTTCATAAATAAGAGGTTGGAATGACGCAGTATTTATTTTCAGTGCGCTTTTGACATTTTACCATTTTGAACAAAAATGAGGCCATAACTGTTTGAGTAATGATGACTGCAAAGGCAAAAGTAGCGCCGCACACCCAACAATGTGTGGAGCTGCAGTCACCAACACACACTAAGATGTCAAAGCCATAACCAAAACAAAAGCCACATGACCCATCATCCGCACAGCTCATTTCCCCTCCCACAAAGCCATGGTGTAAGGAAGTCAAGTGTTCCTGTAACAACTGGCAAGTGTCGTGGCTGCTAAGTATAGTCAGGCTGGTGAAAACAAACCATGCGATCGGTTGTTTAGCGCAAGTGTTCAGGCTTTGGTCTAGACTAGATTAGAAATGTACACTTATGTGTGTTTGGGTTACATGCTGAACAAAACAGCAATATAAACAACAATCAATAATGTCTTGTCCGCCAAAGAAACTGACTTGTAAGTGGCTGTTTTCTTCATAAGACACCCCAAACAAGTGGGAGAGCTCCCTCAATCAGTTTAGGTGGCGTTAAAAGCTTTCTTTGAAATGACTCAACATGAGCTCTGATCTTACCTTGAGATGGGCACCTGGAGATGTTTCTTACGGATTCTCACCAGTTCAGCCATTCTGCGCTCAAGCTGTAACCTGATGGACCCCAGAGTTTCCCCCCCGAAATCAAAACAAAAGTGCAGGAAAAACAAGGATTATTCTAGAGGGCCCCCCCACAAAAAAAACTTCTCCGAAGCACTAACGTAAAAACTTGTGTGTCCTGAGACAGACTTGTTTCAGCAACTCTCCCGCCCACTTCTGGGGGGACATACTCACTCACTCTGATTGGCTGAAGGAGCCCAGACTGTGTCAATGTGTGTGCGTGAGTGTGGTACGAGCATCTTTGTCAGTTTATGTGTGCGCGTGTGTGCACAAGTGTGAGTGCGCTGACCCTCACTGATGAGGTGTTGACTGGGAGCCTTTCAAGCTGTGTGTACTTAAATCCCAAATTGAGAATTTTTCCAACGCTGCCACAAATCAGGGAGCCACAGAGACACTCTTTCACCAGAGTCGCCCCAACTCGGGCTCATAAAACAAAGCTTGTCCTCCAAAGACAGCCACAACAGAGCAGCCATTCTGGGGGCTCACGTTTTGAATCCGTTTTTTTTCCGCTTCAATCCTCGACGGTCAATTGCTCTACAATACGGCTCACTATCTCTTCAGTGTTCTCAGAACAGTGCCATGGGGTCAGTGGGTCAGGTAATGGTATACATTTCATATTGATTAAATTTATAAGATTTATAATAATCATATATAAAGATGCAATAGAAACTTAAGATCAGGGATTTCGAAATTGCTAAACTGTGGAGTACTCTAGAACACCCAACTCGTGAAACGCGTTCATTCCACCAAAACACCCCCACAAAGTGCACTTCAGCCTCCATGAAGCGCACCCGAGCCTCCGAAAATTTCGAAAAAGCGTACTCGAGCACGAAAAAAGCTTCCATGTACAGCACCTGAGTCCCCAAAAGGTGCCAGCATGGTCCTAAAAAACTGTCACAATGCATAGTTGACCATCCAAGTCCCCACAAAGTACAAGCTTTCCTTTAAGAAGCTTTCACGAAACAGAACTCCTCACAAAATGAGTCCCCATGAGATGCACTGAAAATCGTCTATGAACCTCAGTGCCCACAAAATACACCTGAGTCCATAAAAAGCCTCCATGAAGCCCCACTGAGTTCCCCACGAACCACACTTTAGCCCACATGAAGTGCAACCGAGCCGCTAAAAAGCCTGAGTAGGGCAACAGAACCCCCGCACAGCACAGCCAAGCCCCTAAAAACCCCCAGGAAGCACACCCAGGTCATAATCACTGTTATGATTGTTTGGGATCATGATGAAGGAAAACTGGTTTTATTGCAAAAATGTTGTAGAAGTGGTGGGTCATAGGCCAAAACCATTAAATTGTAGTGCTATTATGGATAAAGTTGAAGATCGTTGCCAGATGGACATTTTTAGATGAGTAGGAAGCTTAAAAAGGACATTACCACAAATCAATAAGATCAGTAAAGGTTGTTAAACGACGTGTCCTTAACTTTTTCCCTCGATGTTCCATACCCATGTGTAATCTTTTTATGGAGTTAGAGCAGCACTGTTCAGCAATGTGACTGGGGAAAGCCCCTGATTTAGTCTAACCCCCATTCCTCCCTCAATGCTGGTGCTGGTTTGGCTGCTGGGTCAGACTCATTCTCATGCTCCCATGCTCTTTGACATGGCATAACATATCGCCGAAAATGAAGAAAAGTCACACTGACATGACTGGAAGATGGTTTTGTTTTCATTAAAAGCAACCTGTGATGTCAATGTGAGGAAGAAAAACACTCAAACTGCAAGATTGCTGTGCACTTGGACAGGTTTCAAGTTGGTACAAATGTGGCAGATCAGAAAGGAGAAAGAGAGGGTTTCGATAAGTAAGTGTTTGCGATATGTGGCCACCACAAATGAGATTATGAGAGAATTACAGCAGTTCTATCATAGTTGGAGCTGTATCTAGAGCTCTCATTACCATTTCGCGCTCTACCCGAACCACAATACAAACCCTAGCCCCAACCCCCATGGAAGAATGTTATATGAACGGAACATTAAGCCTTAATATTTTATTTTAATGCTGTTCAAACATGAAACAGATTACAACCTCTATAAGACTGAAATTTCAGATAAATAATACATTTTCATATAAATCTTACACTCTACAAGCTTACTGATTAATATTTTCTAAATTTGAATGAAAAAAAATCGCAACAATCGACTTATAAATTCGTATCGGGATTAATCGGTATCGAATCGAATCGTGACCTGTGAATCGTGATACGAATCGAATCGTCAGGTACTAGGCAATTCACACCCCTAGTACATACATACACTGTCTGAATTGAAAGTTAATTCCGGGGCCACTGTGGCGGCAGACGGCATATCCAAGAAGAGAAATGATTTCAAAGTGAAAAAAGCAAGACATTTTGACAGTGTTGCAGGCTAGAGTGAATAAAAGCTTGGCAAAACTTGAAGAAGCCTTAAGTACACCTCAGCGTGGTCTTCAAATAGCTGTAGCTCACAGACAAGCCTGATCTCCCCGAGATCTCGCTGTGTCTTTATAATCAGTTCACTTCTCTTCAGCAAAAATAAAGCTAGGGCTTTTCGTAATGGTGACAAATACATATCGTAGAGCTGCAGCCTACTTCACATCCAAGTCACTGAGATCCTTTGTTTTCGGTCATTGAACAACCGTCGACAAAAATGGTAGGCTTGAGTTGGGATGCTGTCCTCTCTGTGCCATTCCCCTCTGTGAACGCCACAAAAAAAAAAAACAAGTGTGGTGTGAAAGCCCCTTAGCAATCCCCAAAACGTAACAGTATCCATATTCTAACACTACACCTCACAATTAACCTACCCCTAACCTACTAACATTAACCTTAATCCTCACAATCTTACTTTACCCATAATTCTCCTCCACCATCACTTATGTTGCCCTATAGTGTCACTGGGTGTCTGTAAAAGAGGTTGCTTGTTAAAAACTAGCACTTGTGACTTTTACTCTTTTACTTGTTACTCTAATAGATGCAGCCCATTAAAGTAGTACCTTCCTTTTTCCAAACAGCTACTATTGGCTCTGTCCCTGATGGATTGGTTAAACAAAGTGAGATTTGAAAAAAGCCATCTGGTGGTCAGGTTCTCCCCATTAATCCCCCCAAAATGCCATTTTGTGACAGATCGCAAATAGATCCTTTACAGATTTTACTGGCCTCTTATTTGGTCCAATGCTTCAAGCCTTAACCAAGTTTGGATAAAAAGTCTTTGGTTTGTGCGTAATCCTGTTTACAGACAGACGTACAAACAAACTTAGGCCTCCTCCTCCTCCTTGCTAGAAGGTTAGTTCTTAAAATGCCAGAGAACACTCGCTCCTGACATAGTTCAAATTACAGGTTGGTTGGTGACTCTCGCAGTTTTGATCTTTTTAGCGTTATAACTTTTGGTTTACTTATCGGTCTATCCCTCCCTTGAGGAGGACGAACGCACACCCTTTGATCTCTTTGCTGTCCGCTACATTTTACAGAAAGAAATGTGACTCCGTGACACCATAAATCACGTTGCAAAACATTGCAAGTCTCCTCATGGGAAATGTACTTCCAAGAGGCCTAGGGTGCTGAGGGGCATGAGGGTGGTCTTTTTTGTTTTTACAATACCGGAGTCCAAAATAGAGTTTAACTAATGTTTTTACTAGCAACGTGTCCAGTCTCGAGACTCTTTCAATGTCATTGTAGCAGTCGACATTTTCACAGAGTGCTACTTCTTGGTTACACACCACAGACGGATAAAGCTGGTTTAGATATTTGACCAAAGCACGGTACATACCGATACTTGAGCCAAATTTGAGCGTTTTCCCACCCTTCAGACCGTTTAAGACTGTTTAATAAATGTTTAAGGTTGAGTACACACATTGCTACAACTGTCAATTTTCCATACAATTAGGTTGCCTTATTAACGCATAAACAGTGAGACACATACACCCTATGTTTAGTTTAGCATATGAGTACATCCATGTTGTCATTTTAGCTGCAGTGCGATATAATCCGATAACCGTTTTGTTATTTAATTATTTATTGTTTTATCGAATCTTATTTATTTATTTATTTATTGGACATTGGACTTATATCTGATATCACTTTCGGATCTGGGCACCCCTAAATTTACACAATATAAGATAGCATATTAGCACATCCATCTTACCATTAATTTACTCACCACAGCAATATATTGTTGGTCATATTTATAGTTCTTTATACCATAGCACGACAGAGACATATGACAATTTGCTGATATTGGACTTATATCTGCTATCCCTATCGGATACGGGCAACCCTATAATTTACACAATTAGCACATCCATCTTATCTTTTATTTACTCAACACAGCAATATATTGTTGGTCACATTTATAGTTATTTATGCCATAGCACTACAGAGACACCTGACAAATATCACAGAATTTTAGTTTACAGTATTTACACTATATGCTAATTATAGTCAACACACTAGCACTTTGTTAGAAGAAAGCTACAGCCTGAAACTTGATGGATGACCTCCAACTGGATGGCTGCCAAATGATCTCATCTACACATTATATAACATAATTTCTATAATATGATATTTCAAAAGAGAGAAAGACAGAGGGACACTTAGTGAGAGCGAGAGTGGGAACAAAAAAAATCAGCATTACCGGCCCAGTGCGGTCCTCCATGTTGCAACAATCAGATGTTTATCAGGCTGTCTTCTGCACATCTTGTGAGGGTGTGTCATGACCTCTGGCATTAGATTAGTCTGTGTGCGTGTTACCAAGATCCCCCACAAAATGAACATGAGCCCCCGTACCTTACTGTAAATCCAGCGTGTGTATACATTGCCGTGGTTTATGTTAATAAGCCTGCGCTGCTCTGTGTTTACGCTCACACGTACTTCATGCCTTTTCCTCTGTGTATGCACACTGTGCATGTGTGCGTGTGTGTGAGCAAAATGTGCTCGCCTGTGGACTCCTCAGAGGTTCACAAGTCAGCAGGAGAGGCTCTGCGTCACCAACACAATCAGCAGAGAGTCTTTATCAGGACCAGAGTTTCCACCATTAACTGGCCCAAGTGTCTCGGGACAGGAACACACTGTGGAGCTGCAGTAATAGTCCAATTGCATGCAAGACACACAAGAATCCAACTTGGCATGCAATGTAAAATTATTCTAAAGTAGGAAAAGCACGTGGCAAATTGCAGCGGTGCCTTGAGATAGGAATGGCCTGAATTACGAGCATTGCAAAAATAGAGCTGTCATGTTGGACAACTTTTTGGCTCACATCACAAGCAACACTTTGTCAGATACTGTAGTATCCGTCCGTCCGTCCGTCCGTCTGTCCATCCGTCCGTCCCTCCATCCGTCCGTCCGTCCATCCATCCATCCATCCATCCATCCATCCATTTTCCGAACGACTTATTCCTCAGTTCTTCTTCTTCTTCTTCTTCTTCTTCTTCTTCTTCTTCTTCTTAAAAAAAAAAAGACTTCAAGATGGGTTTTGGCACTTAATGAATTATTGTGTTGTGTCAACTTAAACATAAAAAAAGAGAATTCCACATGTATTTTAAACAACCACATAGCATTGCCTTCATCAAGTCAGTTTGGCTTAATGTTAACAAATGCAAAACGCCATAGATGATAAACCAATAGCGTTCGTGTGGAGGTGTTGTAACCCGGTAAGCAACATGCTAAATAAAATTTATTTACAATCATAAAATTATATTATTGTCATTTTTCACCAAATATTTAAAAATAAAACTATGGTATAGTACCGGTAATAAAAACACATACATTTATTAAAAAATGCATAGAAATTAATATATATTTTTTTACATTTAACAGAATATTACTATAATAATTTAACATTTGTTCAAAAATATTACTAATATTTACTGTTTACAGTCTCTTAATGTTTTAGTCATTTTACTTTGTTAAAATTGGGTAGATGAAGTAGGCGGTAGGACGGCTGGAAACAGATGAGGAACACATGTTGACTCGGGGCCCAAGAAAAGAAAAACAAACTAAATATAATTAAGATCTTTATTCATGGAAAGTTTGAAAGAATAATACACAAGGGCATCAGCAACTTTCCAGTCTCAAAAGTGCAGCGTTTGCACTGACAGCTTGTTACAGAATACACCTGAATGACCAAGGATTTAGTATGGACATTTTACAATAAGGTGAATATAATCATAAATCTTGCCATTGAAACTCATTTACTGTAAGTGTTACAGTGAATGTCACCATGTCTTCAGCCGAGGGTGATGATAATGGACTTGTACACTTCCCTGTAGGCGTTCCGGAGCAGAACGTACGGGAAACAACTCTCCAGCATGTCTTGGCTCAAAAACGCAGACTCCTCCACAATCTAAATAATACAGTAGATGGATCACAGGTTAGGACGTCAGCTAGGATTAGCCTAATTTCCAAAACGCTGTATTGTTTGGTTCAGTTCAGTTTGCTTTTTTTTTTGTTCTCCTTTCATGCATTTTGAATGGCAAAAGCCATAGATGGAACAAATTGTACTATACTGAGAGGACATTTACACATGCTAGCACCTCATGATACAACACTGTATGATTGCAAGTTCTTTTACAGTTCGGTTGAAAGTACCTTAAAGTGATTCTTGAGTAAAAGCACTGTACAAATATCCTTACAAGAAAAAATAACTGGGAGAACTTAGTCATATTGTGGAATATTACTTGAGTAAAAGTATGAAAGGATCTGACATTAGCTGTTTTAAAGTAATTTTGGATGTTAAATGCATCGTACTTCAAGTAAAAGTATTCAACCAAAAGAGGATAGGTTCTCCCCCCCAAAAAATCAGCACATTTACAAATGCCGAACTGCAAATATATAGTGGTTCACTCCACATTTGTTTTTGTACAAAAGACTACAATATTTCAATCTTCAATTTGGTACTGGTACAGGTACTACTGTATTTTATTTATTTATTTATTTATTTATTTATTTATTTATTTATTTATATTTAAAAAAATAGGCATAGTATTGGATTATGGTACAGTATTTATTTTATTATTTATTTTTATTATTATACTATAATAGACACCACAGTCAAAATAGAATATTTTGCCATAAATATATGCTATATATTTTGCCAATTTTGAAGCATTGATGCATTTTTGGCATAAAATTAAGGGAAGAAATATTTATGGCATGTAATGTCATAAAATTATATTTGAGTCACTAAATGAAAAATACTTTCAAATGCAATATGAAAGCTGAATTTTGCTATCTTTGTTAGCAACATAATCAGAAACCTGGAGTAAAAACGTTATATTTTGCCATTAAAATGCTGTAAATTTTAAAGCAGGAAATCAATTAAATAGTCATTAATTACATATAATTTGAGCCGTTTGTGGATATTTTCTCAATCAGAGTTGAAGCCCAATCAGAAGGCGAAGTTACACTTCAATTTTCTCGCAGAATTAGTGTTCCAAACTATGCCACAAAGCATTTAGCATCGGCTTCATGAGTTTACCATGTGCAGGAGCAGGTAGATGGATTCTCTGTTTTTGCTCTCCACATTTTGTCCCAGCTGAAGCAGGGCAGAGGACGCCAACTGTATGTGTGAAGGCAAATGAAATATTCATTCAATGAAACATTCATTCAAGCAACAAAAGTTGTTAATTTGCCAATTGATTTTCAACGATTCAACTCAGTACTAATTTTTAACAAATTTTCTTCAAAGTATAAAAATGGCTAATTTTCAAGATCAAATGGTGACACTGACATGCTATTTCTCGCCTTTTGCATGGATCTGTTACTTAACAGTACCAGAGGTTATTGAAGGGCTTTTCAAAGCAAGATTACTGTTGCTTTTGAACGATAGGGTGCAAGATCACAAAACAGTTTTAAGGTCATATGGGAGCATTTTATACAATATCACCTTTCTTTTTAAATAGACTTATCAGGAGTGTTTGTAATGTTGTTGAGGCAAGAGTGTGAAGTAAGATTTAGCCCCCCCGGTCATCATTATACTGGTTGCAATTTTACTGATTTTCCACCCGGATAATTTATGATTGGTTCCAACAGCTAACTCGATTTCATGTAGAAATTAAAAAAAAGAAAAAACCTGGTCTGGACTAGTTTTCTGGAGCACTGACCAGGAGAAACTCTTTCAGATGCTGCTCGATGTTCTTGTTCTGTACTGTCAACATGGCGGCAGCCACATGGTTGATGGCCAGCGCCAAACAGTGGATGTTGTTGTTGTGGCCTGATGGAAACAAGAGTGCAATGAATAACCCTCACAAAAGTGAGTGTGTGGCAGTGTACAGTCCCCTCCAAAAGTATTGGAAAAGCAAGGTCAGTTCCTTTGTTTATGGAAGGTTTTTGGGTTTCAGATCAAAAGATGAATATGAGACAAAAGTTCAAACTGTATGAAATAAAGTGTGACTGTGAGAGTGTTTGTGTGTGTTTAAGAGCGAGTACGTGACGTACAGTAAACGGAAGCCAAAAAAGGATGTTTTTTGCGGTCCGTCAATTAGCGCTATACTCCATTAACGATCCGTTAAGTTGAAGAGGAAGCATACTGGCACATTTCCTGCCAACTTGATCACTTTTGGAACTCGCCAATGGAAAACGGAGGCAAAGTAAATAACACGGCGCACTTTGATAGCGCCATTAACGCGGGCTCTGTGGCAAATAGTTTCATCACAGTCATCACACGCCAAAAGCAGTGACTGCATCGTTGCATGTCAGTAAACAAAAAGTCTCAACACAAAACACATGTTTCTCATTAGGCACAGATATACTTGAGAGTGGAAAGTATGACACGCATGCTGTTCTCAGGGTGCGCTGCTTTGTTTACACACATACTCCAAGACACAATATTAGGTACACTGATGCGGGTGTTTTTAATATTGTGTTGGAGTCAGTGACCCAATGGAGCTAAATGTTTACTTTTTTGAAGTGCGGAGAAAGTCTTAATATTCTTTCTTATGTATCAAAATAAACTACAACGATTTTTTTTAATGAAATGTTCATTTCTAAGTTGGGATGTAACGATATTCAAACATCACGATACGATAAATATCACAATATGAACCCCGCAATACGATAATTATCACAATAGTATGGGGAGGTTGTGTGTATATATATTAGGGCTGTCAAAGTTAAAGCGTTAATGGATTAATTAATCACAGAAAATTGTCGCATTTGCGATATTGTATAAAAGCAAAAAAAAAAAAACTCACATTGGGAATTATTTATTTGTTTATGTATTTATTTATTACGAATGATTATTTTTTATATATATTGAGTCTATGGAGTTCACAATGTTGTGTTTGACTGAAGCTGGCCAAAAGTATTTTATTTATTTTTTTGGACAAATGTTGAAAGATATTTGCTGGTATGACTGATTTATAGGAGTGGTAAACCGCTGCAGTGTATGTCCAAAACATTCCTAATTGTGTGAAGGCTGGAGTTAAAATTAAACTGCACTAAAAATAAAAAAATAAAATAAAATAAAAAAATAAATAACCACCAGAGGATATGCTGCTTTAAATATTGTGACATGACGACAACGATATTGTGGCAGTAGCATTATCGCGATATCGCGACACTGCCGTTATTGTTGCATCCCTATTTCTTAGTTGAAATAAATTGTAAGTTTCCCCTTCCTATAGAGCTAAATAACAAAACTCTACCTTGGCTATCACTCTTCTACTACCTTTAACATGGTGGTTTATGTCATCAGCTATCAAGGATTTGATCCCTGACTGAACTGTGATTATGCAGGTGAACCTATGGAACGCATTTGTTCATGATGACTGATGAATGTCGGGTTGAGGGCTATGTGAGCACTTGATCTTGTCAAAGTATTGCCATTGAACGTAACAAATGCGTACCTCCATGCTCTCGGGTGTAGCAGGAGTTGGGGTCCAGGGCCAAGCCCGGCAGGGACACGGCGATGAAGACCAGCAGCAAACACGACAGCTTGTACTCCTCGTCCATGGACGTGTTATCTATATATATATTTTTTGTTTCTAAAGTTAAAACAAATTTGTGGCCTCATTACTATCACATATATTTTTTTTCAGTTACCTGTATGCATGTTTCTGATAGCGGAGACGAGTGCTGGGTCCACGTCGCAGCTCATTCCCGTAGCAGAGGCCAATTCGAACACGCTAAGTGTCACCTGGAAATACGTTAATAGAGTGAAGTGTGGTATGGGTGCAACTCGTGGTTAAAGAATAATACAGCTGACTTGTATTTGTATTTAAAGGGATTACACCAATTGTCATTGCACTTTCGCATTGCAAATTTGAAGGATAATTGATTGCTTTGAATTCATTTGGACAGAATGTATACTGATAAAGGCTACTTTTGTTACTATCCCATGGAGGTTTCAGAGAAAGTGGGCGTGCGTTTAGTCCGCAGAGATGGGTCCGCACCTTATAACGTCAAAGAGTGCCAAGAAGCTCGTTTTCTCAGGTTGGAAGGGGCTGGTGCTTGGAGAGCAGAATGACGTAGAATTTCTCATAGAGGGGCGAATGGAGGAAAACAGTACTTCGGTCATGTTTTTGGAGAGGAATTAGCATTTTAACAAGGCTAAAATCTCCTAAAAGTTGATTTTTCATGTTGCTGTCCCTTTAATTTTGTAGAATTGAACACTCTCCTCTTACTGGTGACAAAAGTGTACACGGAAAAGAAGATTTAACGTATGTTAACGAGGTTCACTATTTGCAAGTTGACAGGGTTGTTCAAAATTAAGTTGAATTTTTTTTTTTAGGAGAAAAAAAAAGTTGCCAAATTCCAAGATTAGTCAATTCGAACAGGTTACACATGATTATGGCATTTTAATTTGTCGATGTGCACATTACACATGTTCATCTCGTAATTGGAACCGGACTGAGACCACTCAATTTCTCACAAGAACCTAGACAAGGAGAAACAAACGAGTTTGATTAATGCAAACTTAGGGCTGAACATTGATGTTGCCCTCCTTGCACTGATGTGGTCTCTCTCACGGCGGGAGGAGGGTGGTGGGACGTGGCAGGGCGGGCGGGGGTCTGCTGACGTCTTTGGGGTTATCCTGGTCTGAGCTGTGGCACGGCTGTCGTGCCTCACTCAGGGGCCAGACGTAAGCAAAAAGAGGGGGCCGCCGGCCTTGGCGTGTCATGTGCACATCAGAGTGCTCCACCGGGAGATAAGGAATTTAATTTGGTCGGCGGGCACACATTTGTTGTTCCCACTCTGTAACGTCCACGCTTTCCTCTCATTTAAACACATACAGGTACACACATACTGTACTTTTTAAACCTTTATTTGAAAAATTCACCGTAGTCTCTCGTGTAAATAAAGAGCGATACATGTCAATACATCGTACATATGTTCCACTAGGAACAGTTTCCATGAGGTAACTAATATGAGAAGCAGTGTTGGTACCTTGATGTCCGTTTCAGGTGAGACGCAGTCCTTCAGGCATTCGATAGGCCCCATCAGGAAAGGGCAATGTTTCTGCATCACCTGTATTGCATTGCGTGATATATTCAGAGCCAAATGTTAGTGAAATAAAATTTCCTTTTTTTTTTGGTTGAAATAATCTAATAAATTGATGTATTTTAATATGGTATGGTAATACATATTACAATATGGTAATACAAAAATCAATAAAATAAGTTTTTGAATATTGTCAAATAGGTTAAAAAATTAAATTTCAGAAATAATAGAAATTACAGTAAAATAAATTACTTCACATTAAAGCAAGAATATAAAATACAATTACTGTAATGTATTCAATGCTAAGTAAAAATATACAATAAAATTCACAAAAAACAATTTATAGCATCACAAGCAAATGTTGGCTCTTCCTCAAGTACTGTAGATATACTATTGTATCTATCAAATAAAACAATATAATTAAATTTTGAATTTTTTAAAAGTACATACAATTGTGTTATTTTATTTAACAAATTAAACTATAAAATAAAGTACGTTTTAAAATTATATATACCGGTAATACAATAAAATTTAGTAATTTGAAAAATAATGTATACAAATGTATTAAATACCAAATACTAATACAATTTTAAAAAATCACATTTATTTTTTACAACAGCAGAAGCAAAAGTGGGGTCTTCCCCAAAATAATGTACTAGCTACTCTTCCATGAATATTATATGTACTATAAAATAAAAGAAATGATCTTATTTAACAAATATTAAATGAAATACTTTCCTCTCATAACAAAGCAACACATTTGCTTGAATATTTAGCTGTACAATATTTAGCTGTACTCCCCCTGACTGGCGATGCATTTTAAACATCTTGTGAAGCGTCGTCACCTCTTTGAGGCAGTCCTGTGCCATGGATCTGAAGGACAGGATCACCCCGACAATGGTCATCCTCTTCAGCAGATTCTCTCCCCCTGGTGGTATTGCAACACACCTTGGTAAACTTGCTTTTTGTAAAAGAATATACCATGTGATCAGATAATAATGTCTTGAGAATTTGCGAAGCAGCATGTGACTCATTTCTTAAGGTTATCCTCGTACGCTCAGTTCCAAGTAAATAACTGTACTGTATGCTTGTGGCCATGAGGTATTTAGTACATGTGCAGTACCAGTGCCGAAATTTTGGATGAGATTGTTCTGGAAGAGCCCCACAAACTAACTAAACAAACTAAACCAAAAAGGAACTATGAGCCCACTTTGAGTTGGTGTCACTATGGCATCTCCCAATGCTATTGTCACACCAAATTGCTCACCTGTCAGCCTCCTCTTGAGATTGGCCCTCTCCTCTGCCTTATCAAAGTTGTTCCTCATCTGCACCAGGACGTCCATGTTCTCCACCACCAGTTTCTAATCATTGTAGTAACAACATGGATTACCATTGTCATTAATATGTGGCACACAAAAGATATTGTCGTAATTAAAATAAATGTAAAAATACTACCATTACTACTACTGCTAATAATAATATACTTGCAGTCCAAAAAAAATGTAATGCTGTTTGCTATTCTATTTTTATTGTTATTATTATAGATTCCATTCATAAATATAAAAAAATTTATGCAAATTATTTGGTATATTAGGGAGACTTGCACTATAATAAATACATTTTAAAAATTATAATCTTCTTTATCATCAACATGCTCATCACCGTTGTTGTTTATTATTATGATGATGATGATGATGATGATGATGATGATTATAGATATATTAATTTCAATTTTTAATTTAAATTTGATGTATTTTTCTTTTAATGAATGAAATGAAAATTTTTAATTGAATTGAACATTATTATTATTACATAATTATTAAATTTGCAGTTCAGAATGATTGAATTATATTATGCACGACCTGTTTAATTCTTCACATTTATTTTAATTATATTATTAATCGATGACATCAGCGGTATGTGTTACTGTGACTCCATTTCGGTACCTTGATCTCGCTGACTTGCGACGTGACGTGCCACATGAGGTTCTCGCTCAGGAACTTGAGGCCGTACGGGCCCAGCAGCTCGGCCAGCGCTCGCAGCTCTGTTTACGACATCATCTTGGTATGACATTCACATCTCGACCCACCACCAATATAGATATTTGAAAGAAGGACGTGTCGTGTGTGTGTGTGTTTAACATTGGAGGAGGTAGTTCATGGACTGAGTGCCAATGAGTCACTCAAGGTAGGTGCATACTGTAAGCACTGAAATATACACATAATGAGGGGGAGTCTGTTTCATGTGTGTGGCTGTTTGTGCCTCGGGATGTAGGTGTGTGTGTGTGATGGTTAATAGAGAGGTCATCCACTCCTGCAAGGCAGCTTGAAGGGGTTCGGCAATAGTTGAGTGGGAGGTAGCATATAATCATAATGGATTAGTAGGTGGTTACTTAACGGGTAAACAGCTCTAAGTCTTTATATGCAAAACTGACTTTTTAATAATCCCCCCCATTTTCCTCACCATTATCTGTTTAACGGGTTTTGTGCGTGTTGAAATTTGTTTACGATGTGTTTACATTTTAAATACAGTATGGAGGGGATGAAGATGCTAGTAGATGCTAGCGAGGTTTGAAAAAACTACATATAACACTTACTAAATTGGCAACCCAGCGTAGACACTCACGCCGTCGTAACACTAGCGCCACCCTCTGTCATCATGGTAACATAATCCGGACTCTGCATTTGCAAGCTGTAACTCTTTAACCTTTGTGTATTTTGACCGAAGCACGTTAAAGATAGCTTTTTTTCAAATTGTGAAAAAAATAAATAAAGTTAAGGAATGAAAAAATATGATCATGACCGATGGTGGTTTACCATCATTTTCACTTTCTTTGTAACCATGACAACATGCAGGTCATTTATCCAAGTATTGAGTGTTAATCAACATACACCATAGGCTAACCTGATATGTCGGAGAACTCTTCTGCTCGGAAGGCGGGATCGTTGTCGGATATTTGATTGACAAAACACTGCATGGTTGGACAGTGGACAACTAGCGCGTTGCTGGCCAAACGTAGCAGACTTTCCAGGTACCTGCGGTGTGTGCAGTCCAACATGAACAACAATTAACTCAACTCAACTCAACTTTATTTATAAAGCGCTTTAAGAACTGGCATTGCTGTATACAAAGTGCTGTACATAAACATAAGTTTTGTAGTAAACAAGAACAAAGCAAACATTTTGAAGTGTGAATAGTTTTGTTTTTGTTTTGTTTTTAAGTAAATAAATATATTTCACATCAGTAAATAAATAAGAAGTAGTGAATAAATACATAAATAAGTAGATTAAACATCAAACTCATACACACCACAAAACACCAAGAATAAGTCTCATGGTGCACCAAAAGCCAAAGAATACAGATGTGTTTTAAAAGAGGATAATGAGGGGGATTGCCTAATATTTAGTGGAAGGTCGTTCCAAAAGGAGGGACCAGCAACAGCAAAGGCTCGATCTCCTCTAAGCCTTCGCTTAGCCCTCGGTACCTCCAATTGAGTCTGGTCTGCTGACCTGTGGCACCTGGCAGGTGTGTAGGGGTGCAAGAGCTTGGCTAGTTATTTTCATATTGTCTTAATTTTTCAACAAAAGAAAAGTAAAAATATTTGGAGCTGTCAGAGGAACTAAAAACTCTATAGATTTGATTACAATAGTTAAATATTACTCAAAAAGTCACAATTTCCAAAAAATAATACGAGAAAAAGAATAAAATGGCAATGTTACTAGAATTTTTTTTTCCATTTTGATAATTTAATAAATCATGAATAGCGAGAAAGAAGATGAAACAATACAAGAAGGAATTTGACGTATTATGGTAAATCTTAATTTTCCATGAATAATGTAAAGAAAAACGAAAAAAAAATCTAATTAAAATATTATGAGAATGACCAGACAAATGTTGTACTTTTTATTAGCACATTCACTGCCATAGACGTCAAAGATTAATTTTTACTGTGCTGGCAGTAAATGAGTTAGGTAAAATTATAATATTACGTGAATATTTGCATTATTACAATCCGAGGTTCCACATCAACATTATTATTATTATTAGAAGAAGAAGAAAAAAAAATCACAATAGTTATCCACTTACAAAAGGTGGTAACTAATAGAAATAAGTGTAACTACAGTGTTAGTTGAGATTAATCAGCTGTGCTTTAATGGCCACGTTTGTACGTACCAGTTGGTGTAGAGGTTGGTGAGCGTGGGCGCCCCTCGCGAGTCGAGTGGCTGCGTCTGCTGCAGCAGGACATTCTTCAGCAGCCGCGCCACGTCCACGTTGATGTAGTTGGGGAGGGTCTGCAGGGTGGCGGCGTACGCCATCACACCCGCCAGGAGCTCCGTTGGCCGGGCGATCTCTTGGGTGCCCTGGTTGTAATTGGCCATTCTCACGATGATCCTGGACAAAAATGTTCAACCCATGTGACTGAGCACCAGGGAGTGGGAGCAGAAAATGTCTGAAACGGGTTGTGGTGGCATTCATGCGATGTGACCTAAGAAGACGTTTTACAAAAGAATTCTTAAACTATGACAATTGCAGGTCTATTTTTTTCCACATTTTTGAGGGAAAAAAATGCTTTTGTTTTACTTCTAAAAGCATAATTTGAGAAAAATAAGTATTATATTTTTAACTAAGGAAAACAAATAGCATTTTTTATTAAGGAGTTACAGGAAAAAAATCTTACAAAATTATAAATTGTAAAGTCGTTTTTTAAAATTATTAATTAATAATTTTCAAATAACTAAAAAAAATCTGATAAAATTAGGATACAACTAGTTTCTCAAAATATATATATATTTTTTAAAATAAATACTATTCTTTCTAGATTTTCACTTTATTTTTTATTTATTTATTTATTTTACTCTTCACTGTAATCCTGCAACTTTCTCTCCTTGACTGGCCTAGATTGAGTTGTTTATTTATTTATTTATTTTAGCTAGAGGTGCAAATCACAGTGAGCGTTGTGTTACTCGAGGGTGCTAATTTTAGGGTGACGGGGGAG